>NC_042623.1:179549973-179849973 GCF_901001135.1 Rhinatrema bivittatum
GTGGGCAGGGTTAGGTCAGAGGAGGCTACAACACGTTTTACTCATGGGATAAGTGGGCAGGGTTAAGGACAGAGGAGGCTACACACATGTTTTAACTCATGGATAAGTGCGCAGGGTTAGGACAGGAGGCTATACACACATTTACTCATGGGATAAGTGCACAGGGTTAGGACAGAGGAGGCTACACACGTTTTACTCATGGGATAAGTGGACAGGGTTAGTAGAGAGGAGGCTACACAACATTTTACCCATGGGATAAGTGAACAGGGTTAGTACAGAGGAGGCTACACACACGTTTTACTCATGGGATAAGTGGGCAGGGTTAGGACAGAGGAGGCTACACACACATTTACTCATGGGATAAGTGCGCAGGGTTAGGACAGAGGAGGCTACACACACATTTTACTCATGGGATAAGTGCGCAGGGTTAGGACAGAGGAGGCTACACACACGTTTTACCCATGGGATAAGTGGACGGGTTAGTACAGAGGAGGCTACACACCGTTTTACTCATGGGATAAGTGGGCAGGGTTAGGACAGAGGAGGCTACACACGTTTTACTCATGAATAAGTGCACAGGGTTAGGACAGAGGAGGCTACACACACATTTTACTCATGGGATAAGTGGACAGGGTTAGGACAGAGGAGGCTACACACACATTTACTCATGGGATATAGTGCACAGGGTTAGGACAGAGGAGGCTACTATTCTGTTTTACCCATGGGATAAATGGGTGGGTAATGACAGGAGGAAATGACGTTCATTGCTTTACCCCTGGAATAAGTGGCCAGGGTTAGGTCAGAGGAGGGTATGACATGCGTTGTTTTTCAGGGAAAAGTATCTCAGAAGCAAGAAGAAGCAGTGTAGTGTAAATCTGTACGGTTGGATAGTTTTCAAAAGCAAAGTGAAGAGTAACCCAAAGTCTGCAGGCAAAAGTGCCAGAGACTTCATCTAGCCACATCGCCCAATTAATGTTTTAAGCATAAAATCAAAATTCCCGTTCAGTGTTACACGTCAGGCATCCTGTGAATTGAACTTACAATATGAAAACCTTCCACAGCTAGCAGAAACATCTAACTTTTATTTTGAGGCGTCAGAGGGCCAAACAGAAGCATTTCTGGGAACTTTTAACAGGAAAAGAATTACTCAGATCTGCAACTTGCAACAAAAATGTTTCTATAACATTAACATAGAAATTATATCGTACAGAATAGAAAAAGCAAAGTAGTACCGGCCTGCAGTGTATTCGGGCCTGCTGCGGCCGTGGGAATAGTTCAGGAATATAATAAGACTGGACCAACTTAGTTATGGCGCAGATACGAGAATCAAGTTAGCAGCGCACCTTACATCAGGCACAGCTAACAGGTAAACGCCCACTGTCTGGGTACATCCTGAGGTCCTACCAGCTCCTGGGGCCTCCCCGTCGCCCAGAATCCCATGCCGCCTTCTGCCTTAAGGAGGACTGGGTTAAAACCTTGGACCGGGGCCCTTAAGGTAGAATGAGGGAGTTGTCGGTTCACTCCATCACTTACCCTATATGTAGAAATGCAAAGAAGCTGTCACCTGAGTCAAGAAATCTGATTAATACAGAAAGAAAAAGACTCGGAAGATGGAGAACAATAAAACTGAAAGGGAATCAATAAGGATCCAGAAAACACCTGTAATGCTTCTGCATTACAGCGGGGAGGGGAATTATCCAAAGTTTAGACCTTACTGACCATTTTCTTAAGCTGCTCCCAATCTGCTGGCATGCTTCCAGTTTAATAAGCTCTCCCGCACCTTAGGTGAATCTCTTATTTAAAAACCCTGACTTTGGAGAACTCCTGGGAGGTTGAGCGCTGCAGCTACTTTCATGCAATCTTCAGAGCGGAGAGAAACCATTTGCAACCCACGTTCGATCTGCGCGCACACACGCCTGCTAATGAGCGAACGAGCGAGCAAGCACTGGCTTGGGCTAATTTTCCAAGCAGAGATTTATCAGCATTAGAGAACCTTGAAAATTTGGGCTGGAGTCTGTGGCTGCTTTCTACGCACGGATCACTAAAAAAAAAACCCTTCCCTGTCTGAACTAATGCTGAAAAGTATCAAACAAACAATAAAACTTCCTAGGATTAAGCTGCTTCTAGCATACACACTTGGAAAAGCTGCAGGTTACACGTAAAATTGCCAATGCAGTAAAATGCCAAACATGTTCAAATTAATTCAGGGCATCTAAAATGAAATTCCTTACGCACCTACAAAGCCAGGTACATCCATTGAGCCAGCTAATAAATACAAAATCAGTCTTTCTAAAATTCCTGAGGAATCACTGTTCTCAAATCAGATTCTGAAAATCTGGCTAGAGTGGGCATGTGGGACACGGTGAGGCCTGTATTCAGCTCTATGTGTGCCTTCAGTGTATGGGAAGGGCAGAACACGTCTGCATGTGAGGATACGGTGAGACCTGTATTCAGCTCTATGTGTGCCTTCAGTGTATGGGAAGGGCAGATAACGTCTGCATGTGAAGACACGGTGTGAGGCCTGTATTCAGCTCTATGTGTGCCTTCAGTGTATGGGAAGGGCAGAGAACACGTCTGCATGTGAGGACACGGTGAGGCCTGTATTCAGCTCTATGTGTGCCTTCAGTGTATGGGAAGGGCAGAACACGTCTGCATGTGAGGACACGGTGAGGCCTGTATTCAGCTCTATGTGTGCCTTCAGTGTATGGGAAGGGCAGAGACACGTCTGCATGTGAGGACACGGTGAGGCCTGTATTCAGCTCTATGTGTGCCTTCAGTGTATGGGAAGGGGGCAGAACACATCTGCATGTGAGGATACGGTGAGGCCTGTATTCAGCTCTATGTGTGCCTTCAGTGTATGGGAAGGGCAGAAGACGTTGCATGTGAGGATACGGTGAGGCCTGTATTCAGCTCTATGTGTGCCTTCAGTGTATGGGAAGGGCAGAAAAGTCTGCATGTGAGGATACGGTGAGGCCTGTATTCAGCTCTATGTGTGCTTCAGTGTATGGGAAGGGCAGAACACGTCTGCATGTGAGGACACGGTGAGGCCTGTATTCAGCTCTATGTGTGCCTTCAGTGTATGGGAAGGGCAGAACACGTCTGCATGTGAGGACACGGTGAGGCCTGTATTCAGCTCTATGTGTGCCTTCAGTGTATGGGAAGGGCAGAACATCTGCATGTGAGGACAGTGAGGCCTGTATTCAGCTCTATGTGTGCCTTCAGTGTATGGGAAGGGCAGAACACGTGCATGTGAGGATACGGTGAGGCCTGTATTCAGCTCTATGTGTGCCTTCAGTGTATGGGAAGGGAGGGCAGAAACGTCTGCATGTGAGGATACGGTGAGGCCTGTATTCAGCTCTATGTGTGCTTCAGTGTATGGGAAGGGCAGAACACGTCTGCATGTGAGGACACGGTGAGGCCTGTATTCAGCTCTATGTGTGCCTTCAGTGTATGGGAAGGGCAGAACACGTCTGCATGTGAGGACACGGTGAGGCCTGTATTCAGCTCTATGTGTGCCTTCAGTGTATGGGAAGGGCAGAACACTTGTGCATGTGAGGACACGGTGAGGCCTGTATCAGCTCTATGTGTGCCTTCAGTGCATGGGAAGGGCAGAACACTGCATGTGAGGACACGGTGAGGCCTGTATTCAGCTCTATGTGTGCCTTCAGTGTATGGGAAGGGCAGAACACGTGCATGTGAGGATACAGTGAGGCCTGTATCAGCTCTATGTGTGCTTCAGTGTATGGGAAGGGCAGAACACATGAGCATGTGAGGACACGGTGAGGCCTGTATTCAGCTCTATGTGTGCCTTCAGTGTATGGGAAGGGCAGAACACGTCTGCATGTGAGGATACAGTGAGGCCTGTATTCAGCTCTATGTGTGCTTTCAGTGTATGGGAAGGGCAGAACACATCTGCATGTGAGGACACGGTGAGGCCTGTATTCAGCTCTATGTGTGCCTTCAGTGTATGGGAAGGGCAGAACACGTCTGCATGTGAGGATACAGTGAGGCCTGTATTCAGCTCTGTGTGCTTTGTTGTATGGGAAGGGCAGAACACGTCTGCATGTGAGGACACAGTGAGGCCTGTATTCAGCTCTATGTGTGCCTTCAGTGCATGGGAAGGGCAGAACACGTCTGCATGTGAGGAGGACACGGTGAGGCCTGTATTCAGCTCTATGTGGCCTTGTTGTATGGGAAGGACAGAACATCTGCATGTGAGGACAGTGAGGCTGTATTCAGCTCTATGTGTGCCTTGTGTATGGGAAGGGCAGAACACGTCTGCATGTGAGGACACGGTGAGGCTGTATTCAGCTCTATTGGTCTTGTATGAGAAGGCAGAACACATCTGCATGTGAGGACATGGTGAGGCGTGTATTCAGCTCTATGTGTGCTCAGTGTATGGGAAGGGCAGAACACGTCTGCATGTGAGGACAGTGAGGCCTGTATTCAGCTCTATGTGTGCCTTTAGTGTATGGGAAGGGCAACACGTCTGCATGTGAGGACGGTGAGGCCTGTATTCAGCTCTATGTGTGCCTTCAGTGTATGGGAAGGGCAGAACACGTCTGCATGTGAGGACATGGTGAGGCCTGTATTCAGCTCTGTGTGTGCCTTCAGTATGGGAAGGGCAGAACACGTCTGCATGTGAGGACACGGTGAGGCCTGTATTCAGCTCTATGTGTGCTCTGTTGTATGGGAAGGGCAGAACATGTCTGCATGTGAGGACAGTGAGGCCTGTATTCAGCTCTATGTGTGCCTTCAGTGTATGGGAAGGGCAACACGTCTATGTGAGGATACAGTGAGGCCTGTATTCAGCTCTATGTGTGCCTTCAGTGTATGGGAAGGGCAACACGTCTGCATGTGAGGACACAATGAGGCCTGTATTCAGCTCTATGTGTGCCTTCAGTGTATGGGAAGGGCAGAACACGTCTGCATGTGAGGATACAGTGAGGCCTGTATTCAGCTCTATGTGTGCTCTTGTTGTATGGGAAGGGCAGAACACGTCTGCATGTGAGGACATGGTGAGGCCTGTATTCAGCTCTATGTGTGCCTTCAGTGCATGGGAAGGGCAGAACACGTCTGCATGTGAGGACACGGTGAGGCCTGTATTCAGCTCTATGTGTGCTCTTGTTGTATGGGAAGGGCAGAACACGTCTGCATGTGAGGACACGGAGAGGCCTGTATTCAGCTCTATGTGTGCCTTCAGTGCATGGGAAGGGCAGAACACGTCTGCATGTGAGGACATGGTGAGGCCTGTATTCAGCTCTATGTGTGCCTTCAGTGCATGGGAAGGGCAGAACACGTCTGCATGTGAGGACACGGTGAGGCCTGTATTCAGCTCTATGTGTGCCTTCAGTGCATGGGAAGGGCAGAACACGTCTGCATGTGAGGATACAGTGAGGCCTGTATTCAGCTCTATGTGTGCTTTCAGTGCATGGGAAGGGTAGAACACGTCTGCATGTGAGGACACCGTGAGGCCTGTATTCAGCGCCATTTGCCAGTATAAATTCATAGCCAGACAAATGGTAGGATTTCAACCTGCCTCCACGCTGACCATCCCTGAGTTACCCAGATAACTGTTTATCCAGCTGTAAACCTGGTGGGTGGGGTTGGGGCAGAGTTGGCTGGCCGCCTAAATTATCCAGATAAGTACTGATTTTCAGCATTATGCAGCTAACACAAGCGGATAACTTTAGGACAGCCAAAGTGCAGCAGTTAAGTTAGCAGGATAGAGTTAACTGGGTAGCTTTCAGATAGTCAGGAATACTCAGCATGAATACCCTGCAAAGTTAGTCAATTGTGGGTATTGAGCGTCTACAGATTGTACACACATCCCTGAATGTAGATCCAGAAACTGTGCCTAGACAGTGTGTATATACACAGCCTATTTTTAGCTATTTTCACCCAAAATATGAAGTATTAGAGGACTCCAGCAAACACAGATCTGACACTGAGTTTTGGAGCTGCTGCGAGGGCCAAGTGCCAGTGGTGGGATCATGAGAGCGTCTCTCGTCCCAAGGCATCTCCAAGTCCTGCTTTCCCACAAGCCAAGCTGTCATTTCTCTGTACCAGAACAGAGGAGGGAGGCAGCAGCAGGAGGCCAGAAAACCCATACCCTTCCCCCCTTCCACTCCCGTTCTCTGGGTCCTGATTCAGACCCCCCCCCCCTCCACTGAAGCCCCCAGGGAATCCAACCTCGTTACTCCCTCAGCCAAGGCCCAGAAGGGACTGGGTCCAGGAACACCCTCAGCCGAGGCCCAGAGATGACCCGACCTAGCCACGCCCATGGTCACTCGCCTTTGCACACGTTCTCTGCCTCCTGCAGCTTTCTCATTCCCTGTTTCTTTCCTTTGTATTTACACTTATAATCAATAAACATTTTACTGATATAATGTCTTTGTCCCCGCTCTGCTCTTTCTAGAGGCTCAGGATATGGGGAGAGGACTAAGAATGTCCCCCCAGGACACCGTGAGCTCAATATGAGAGAATATCCATAAAACGGTGTTAAAACATAAGAAGTGCCACGCTGGGTTAGACCAAAGGTCCAGCGAGCCCTGCATCCTGGCTCCAACAGAGGCCAGGCCGGGCCCCCTGGAAGTACTCGGCAAATCCCAATAGGAAAATCCGTTTCATGTTGCTGTCCCCAAGAATTTGAAGGCTGAGAAACCAAACTCTGTCTGCTTATCTGTCCTCCAGAAACGTCTCCTATCCTTTTTGAAACTCTGTTATGTTCCTAGCCTTAACCACATTATCTGGCAACCAGTTCCTCAGCTTAACTGTGGATTGACTGAAAAAATACTATCTTGAATGTGTTTTCCTTCTACTGTTAGTTTCAGGAAGTGCCCCCAGGTCATAGTATAACCCCCTAGTGTAAATATTTATTCATTAATTAAAATTCTATCCCATCACTCTGTATTCAATCGTAACAATTTACATTTGTACAATAACATACAAAAGAATCATAAAATCATTTAAAATTATAAAATACTAAATACAATACAAATTTAAATTTAAAAGGAAGCTTAAAACACATCTGAAATTGAAAACAATTATAAAACCTAAATCCTTTTTATGTTTTTATCATCCTCATAATCCGAGAGCCTTAATCTGTTTTTATAATACAACTCTCATATGCAAGCTGGAACGAGTAGTTAGACAGTAAGGATCCCTGGGGCACGCCACTATTCACCTGGTTGGAAGGGCGGCCATCTTGTCCTTTCCTCTGTTGCCTGTCTTGTAACCCGTTACAGGTTCACAGTAGAACACGCTCTCCTATCCTAGGACTTTTTGGTTTTCTGAAGAATCTCTCATGAGGTTGGAAACATTCAGGTGTTAGCAGGCTTCAATAAAGAAGGAGGCATTTCCATAAAAACTCATGAAAATACAAAATAGGGTAGCAAGGCTGAAAGGGATTTACACATAATAAATGCTAAAATAAATAAATAAATACCAGTGTAGCAATTTTCAAAAGCCCACTTACCAGTAAAGTGGATTTACATGTGTAAAACCCAATTGCTTTTCAAAATCAGGCCTTAAGTGTGTAGACAGAAGTTAAGGGATGGAGGGGCAGGTAAGGAGGATAATTTTTAGTTTTGCATGTTAGATTAAGTTTTGCATGTTAGATAAAGACTTGTGAGGATGTCACCAAAGTGTCCCTTTCTAAACGCCCCCCCCTGACTGTGCCGTCACGGTGGGAGGGTGCACTGGTTCCAGACGCCTTCCATGCAGAGAACGTGTGTTAGCAGAGCTCCTCGCCCTCCATCCTGGGGTGGTGGCTGAGACGCTTGGGAGCCCAGGAGGAGAAGGAAGAGACGAAAGGCCGACTTGTGGAAGAGGGGCCTTCCCCCCCATGCCCCTCCTCTGCTCTGAAAGGCGTGGAGCCCTGACTGGAGTCACAGGTACTTGGGTTTCAGAGCTGCTGGGGGGGAGAAGCTGCAGGAGCCACTGCAAGAGAAGAAGCCTGTACGCCTTGAGAGGATTTCTAGAGTTTTTAACCACTGATTGTGTTTGCATTTCCGGACTTTAGTTTTGGTTTTTGTGTATTGAATGCAAGATAATTTAACTGGTAAAGATGGTTAAGTTTCCCCGATTAGGAAAGAACCCAAGGGAGTGAGTGAGAGGTATTTACCTGCCCCAGTGATCCAAAATATGCCCCAGAGTTCTAGAGGCCAATGGCCAGGAGCTACATAAAAATGGTGCCCACCAACATGGGGGGTCTGAAAGCATTATAGAGATTTTGGGGTGTGCACCAGTCTGTAAATTGCACCTCAAGAGTTTTGGGAAATTCTGAAGAAAACCCCGCCGTGGATTTCATTGAAGAAAAGGTGCTGGGAGGGGCGGAGCTGAAAAGCCCAGCATCCCATGGTCCTCAGCAGGGAGCCAGGGCTGAAGAGGAACAGTCCAGAAAAACGTAAAAGGGGGAAGGGTCACCTGTGCTTCTCCGAGCCCCCTGCCAGCAGTTCCCTATCAGTGCAAGATATCTTCCCTGCTGGAGGACCATGGCGGCCATGTGAATGTACCCTGGAGACGGGCGAAGGACATGCACCTCTTCCTACAGGACTCCATGCCTGCTTCCTGCTCGTAGTTTCTCCCTCTCAGCTGCAGTAAGTCTACGTCTGAAGATAGCGTTGGCTGTGTGGCCGCAGGCCAGGCCAGGAGACCGCAGCCTCACTCAGGCTGGTGCAGCTGGAAGATTGGGGGGGGGGTTAGAAGTGATCCTTTACACCATTATTGGTTTTTGCTGCTCAGGATCAGGCTGCTGCAGTTGCCAATTCAAGTCATTGTTTGGATGCTGCCGCTGACTGGCCGGCTGCCCACAAGCTTAAATTTAAAGCAGGAGAAGTATGAATCGCTGTGAGCGAGCTTTTAACCCTTGGAAAGCTGCTGAGGTGCTACGATCCTCACTGTCTTCCTGGGTTTGGAGCTTTGCCATGGGGTCTGTAGTTTGTGGAGCTCATGCCTTATGCTTTATACGGCAGTGATGGCCTTTCTTACCTAAACCTCATCTTGCGACAGTTTTCCGTTCCTTGGGTTAGCACAAGGATTGATTATTGTACCAGGGACTGCCCAAACCAGTTGTTAGATATTTACAAGTATTCCAGCAGGCCGAGTCCCGCTGCAGCCCCCTCATCCCTTGCCCATGGCACGTAGGATCACATCTACAGTTCTCGAGCAGCAGCAGCAGGTCAGCCTCTGTATCAGGCTGCTCCAAAATGTTGGTAATATAATTTGGGGAGGGCTCTGCAACCTCTACAGCCATCACGTGTGGTGTTTCCGGGGCATGGCAGGTTTTAGATTGCTTTCTGGAAAGGTATAAGAGGCCTTTCTCTTAGGCTGAAGTACCCGTCTTCCTGAAAACAAAACCAAGGCTCTGGCTTTATCCTCCAGCTTTTCACCGAATGCTTTGCTTATTTATCTGCCTGCGCCTGATGTACCTTTTATGGAGATCAAGTCACACACATTTTTAATTGAGATGATGCCTCTCTGTTTTGTGTGCAGGGTTTTATTCTGACGGTTGATATTTTGAATGGTAGTTGGGAAGTGTTTATGTTGTATTTTCCACAATGTGCTATTTATTGTACCTCACCTCCAGCTTTTCTGATGGAGTGGCAAATCAGATTTTAATAAGCATAAACATAAGATGTGCCAGGGCCTGGATTTTTTTCTGGTTTCCAGTAAAACAGCCTGTTTGAATTTGGCTGGAAGCCCATATTTCTGTTTCCATCTTGTTTCCAGTTAAGAAGAAACCATGGAGAGGGCTTCAGGACCAAGGAACCAAATTCAAGGACTGCCCTGTTTCTACTCCTTGTCCTGTTTGTTTATGCTTTTTTGCAGGTGCAGTTTGGTCCAGGCACCTCGTTTGCTGTTGGTTCTTGATGGAATTGAATAACTCCTGGGAGACCCCTGTCTCTCGATATCTATAGAGGAGTTCTACATCCTTAGAAGATTCCAGAAGACTTTGTTGTGGATAGCTGAAGAAGTCATAGTGTGAGCTGCATCCTATGAACTGTCTGGCCTCTGAAATTCTAAGAAGATGATTGACCTGCCTGCTCAGAAGCAAGAATATATCAACTTGAATTCAGGGCTTTACATTCAGTGTGGTTTTTTGTTTTTGAAAAAAAAATGCAAAACAGAAAAATACCCAAACATGAAAAATTTTGAAAAAGTACATTTTAAAATATTGAAAAAAATGTAAAATATTTGTTCAATCCATGTGTATATTTTTTATCTTTATGTCTATTCAGTATCTACCTAATTTGACTTTCTAGTTCAGGTGACCAGTTTTATTACACAGAAAGTGCTGCTTATAGCAGAGCCCTAGGCTGAGGAGAATCCTGGTAATTAACTTGTTGCCTTATAACTGCCAATCCTGTCACACAATCAACATTCCTAAAAGCTTTCCCACCTCTTAGTTCAATCTTTTAAGAAAACCACAGAGGGCTTGCCTTCAGTGTCAGCTCCCTCTGCTCCTGCTCCAGCCTGTCCCTTGCAAACAGCCCGCAGAGATCTCTTTCCTTTTCTTGTCTCCCCCTGCCCTCCCCCCCCCCCCCCTCAACCTTTCCTCCTGTTCTGAGGTCAACAGGAGGCGAGGGATGTGAACAAAAAACTAGCCAGAATGTCCTTCAAAGATCTCTTAGTTCCTTATCAAACCGGAAATGATTTTGATATGTCACTAAAACCATCTACACTTAACAAATTTTCAGAACTAGTTTCTCTTTTAACATGTGCTAAATCTCAGATGGATGAAAGTATCATGTAATTTACCACTGCTGAATCTGTGGGTCAAATTATGAAAGAAAGCTACATGTGTGTAACCTGTATGCGGGTTCTCTTGTGTGAGTCACAGGTACATACTCAATACTAAGGCTAAGTCTCCTTCCCAGTTTATTCAGTCCACACTGCTTTAGTAAGGGGCCCTATATATGCAGATTTGAAAATCCTTTCTCCCCAGACTTAAAGACAGGCCTGGAAATCCTCTTTTTACATAAAGATAACATAAGAACATAAGAAATTGCCATGCTGGGTCAGACCAAGGATCCATCAAGCCCAGTATCCTGTTTCCAACAGTGGCCAATCTAAGTCTCACAAGTACCTGGCAATTACCCAAACATTAGATAGATCACAAGCTACTATTACTTATTAATTACCATCATAGCAGTTCATGAAGTTTTCCTCTAGGGACTTATCCAAAACTTTTTTAAACCCAGTTACACTGACTGCTGTAACCCTATCCTCTGGCAATGAATTCCAGAGCTTAACTTTGCGCTAAGTGAAAAAGAATTTCTTTGATTTGTTTTAAATGAGCTGCTTGCTAACTTCATGGAGTCCCCCTGGTTCTATTATCTGAGAGAGTAAATAACCAATTTACATTAACTTGTTCAAGTCCTTTCACGATTTTTTGACCTTTATCATATCTCCCCTCAGTTGTCTCTTCTCCAAACTGAACCACCCTAATCTCGTTAGTCTTTCCTCATAGGGGATCCGTTCCATGCCCCTTATCATTTTGGTTGCCCTTCTCTGCACTTTCTCCAGTGCAGCTCTATCCTTTTTGAGATGTGGTGACCAGAACCCAGGGGTGGATTGGCCTTTTCGGGTATAGGGTTGCTCTGGTCACGTGGTCAGCCGAGCACGGCCGCAACAGAGCCACGCTCGGCAGACCACGGGGTATCTCCTGGGCCGGCCTGGGCAGAAAATCCCCGGGCTGATCTTTACCCGGAATCCGCCCCTGCCAGAACCGCACACATTATTCAAGGTGCGGTCTCACCATGGAGCGATACAGAGGTATTATGACATTTTCCGTTTTATTCACCATCCCCTTCCTAATAATTCCCAACATTCTGTTTGCTTTTTTGACTGCTGCAGCACACTGTACCGACGATTTCAATGTGTTATCCACTATGACACCTAGATCTCTTTCTTGGTTGTAGCACCTAATATGGAACCTAACATTGTGTAATTATAGCATGGGTTATTTTTCCCTATATGCATCACCTTGCACTTATCCACATTAAATTTCATCTGCCATTTGGATGCCCAATCTTCCAGTCTCACAAAATCCTCCTGCAATTCATCACAATCTGCTTGTGATTTAACTACTCTGAACAATTTTGTATCATTGACCATTTAATCCTACTCTCTGTTTCCTGTCTTTTAGCCAGTTTGTAATCCACCAAAGGACATCACCTCCTATCCCATGACTTTTTAATTTTCCTAGAAGCCTCTCATGATGGACTTTGTCAAACGCCTTCTGAAAATTCAAATACACTACATCTACAGGTTCACCTTTATCTACATATTTATTAACCTCTTCAAAAAAACTTAGGAGATTTGTGAGCAAGTCTTCCCTTGGGTAAATCCATGGTGGCTGTGTCCCATCAAACCATGTATACATAAATGTTTGTGGTTTTATTCTTTATAACAGTTTCCATGATTTTTCCTGGCACTGAAGTCAGGCTCACCGGTCTATAGTTTCCCGGATCACCCCTGGAACCCTTTTTAAATATTGGGGTTACATTAGCCACCCTCCAGTATTCAAGTACAATGGATGATTTTAATGCTAAGTTACAAATTTTTACTAATAGGTCTGAAATTTCATTTTTTAGTTCCTTCAGAACCCTGGGTGTATACCATCAGGTCCCGGTGATTACTACTCTTCAGTTTTGTCAATCAGGCCTACCACATCTTCTAGGTTCACCGTGATTGATTCAGTCCATCTGAATCATTACCCATGAAAACCTTCTCCAGTACGGGTACCGCTCCCCAACATCTTCTTCAGTAAACACCGAAGCAAAGAAATCATTTAAGTTTTCCGTGATGGCCTTATCTTCTCTAAGTGCCCCTTTAACCCCTTGATCATCCAATGATCCAACCGACTCCCTTGCAGAGCTTTCCGCTTCGGACAATATTTTTAAAAGTTTTTATAGTTTTTTTGCCTCTATGACCAACTTCTTTTCAAATTTTCTCTTAAATAAGTGACTAATTTTAAACAGTTTTCTTGAGCCAATTTTTATCCAAAGCGAACCAGATAGGTTTGTGACTGAAAATTCACCTAAATCTAGTAGGACAATTTAGACCTGCATTGCGCAATACATGCACACTTTTACTGGTTAAGCAGAGACGCATTCTGAGTTAGCTATAACGACTTAATTCTCAAATTCAGCTGGGTACTGCTCTTAAAAACTAGTCTCTTCAGTGCTCCCTCTCTCGCTGGGTGCTGCTCTCCCTGCTGGAAAGCGCAGATCTAGGAGGTCTGGGTGTTGTCTCCTGTTCCCTTTCTCGCTGGGTGCTGGTCTCGCTCCTCAAAGAGCCCGGGCCTGGCTGTGTCTTTGCTCCCTCTCACGTTGAGTGCTGTCTCCCTACCCAGGCAGCCCACGTCCGGCTGTGGCTGGAGCAGCAGGATAGTTTTAGTTTATTTATACACAATGAAATATTCACGTCTGTACCATCTTACATTATTTACATTATTTTGACAGCATAAGCTGAAACAATTGCATCACATAACTGATAATCCTTGCATCCAGATGTTACCGGCAGGTTTTCCCAGGATGCTTGCCATACTTGTGGGGCATATAATGTTCTTCGGAGCCCCGGGTTTCCCCATATTGTACTGATTATTGTGGACAACCACCTCACTGATTGTGGTGTGAATTTTCCACAGGTCTAAGACACATCTCACCAACCATATTTAATGTTGATTGATAGCAGTAATTAGCCATAGAGCGCCAGCTCATTGAGGTTTAACTGGGCCGTGGCTCAATCCCATACTTTCTATCAACATAACCAGAGGATAAGGGCTGTGACCTCCACCCATGCTTCGTTACTAAATGGGCAGCTCACAAACAGGAGCTTCCCAATTCCTTTCTGTGTGCTACAGGTTGGGCGAGGGCAGCTATTGCCCACAATAACCCTCAACCTTATGTTATCCTGGAGGGGGCACTGCGGGGCAGAACTGAAGTTCATTGGCAGAGCTGTGTGGGAAAGGGGATTCAGTACTGGGATAGCAGGGGGTGCTGCAGGACAAGAGTGAGAAGTAAAGATGTATATAGGGGGGGGTCTCAATATTGGAATAGGAGGGAGTGCTTTGGGTCAGGAATGAGGTGCATAGACAGAGCAGTGTAAATGTGTGTGTGGGGAATAGCAAGAGTGACATGCACTGGCACAGCTGTGAGTGTGTATGGGGAGGGCATCTCGGTACTGAAATGGCAAGAGAGAAGTGCACTGGCAGAGCTGGGGTGTGGAGTCTCAGTATGGAATAGCAGGAGTGAGGTGCACTGCAGAGCTCTGTGTGTGTGTGTGTGGGGGGGGGGCGATATCTACTGGAATAGCAGGAGTGAGGTGCACTGCAGAGCTCTGTGTGTGTGTGTGGGGGGGGATATCTAATGGAACAGCCAGAGTGAGGTGCACTGCAGAGCTCTGTGTGTGTGTGTGTGGAGGGATATCTACTGGAATAGCAGGAGTGAGGTGCTCTGCAGAGCTGTGTGTGTGTGTGGGGGGATATCTACTGGAATAGCAGGAGTGAGGTGCACTGCAGAGTTTGTGTGTGTGTGGGAGGGATATCTACTGGGATAGCAGGAGTGAGGTGCACTGCAGAGCTCTGTGTGTGTGTGTGGGGGGGGATATCTACTAGAGATGTGAATCGTGTCCTCGATCGTCTTAACGATAGATTTCGGCTGGGAGGGGGAGGGAATCGTATTGTTGCCGTTTGGGTGTGTAAACTATCGTGAAAAATCGTTAAAATCGTGAGCCGGCACACTAAACCCCCCTAAAACCCACCCCGACCCTTTAAATTAAATCCCCCACCCTCCCGAACCCCCCCCCCCCAATGCTTTAAATTACCTGGGGATTCGGCGGGGGTCCAGAACGGCGGCGGTCCGGAACGGCCCCCTCAATAGAATCGTGTTGTCTTCAGCCGGCGCCATTTTTCAAAATGGCCGCCGCAAAATGGCAGCGGCCATAGACAAAAATGATTCGACGCAGGAGGTCGTTCCGGACCCCCGCTGGACTTTTGGCAAGTCTTGTGGGGGTCAGGAGGCCCCCCCAAGCTGGCCAAAATTTTCCTGGGAGTCCAGCGGGGTTCCGGGAGCGATTTCTTGCCGCGAATCGTTTTCGTACGGAAAATGGCGCCGGCAGGAGATCGACTGCAGGAGGTCGTTCAGCGGCGGTCCGGAACCCCCGCTGAACGACCTCCTGCAGTCGATCTCCTGTCGGCGCCATTTTCCGTACGAAAACGATTCGCGGCAAGAAATCGCTCCCGGAACCCCGCTGGACTCCCAGGAAAATTTTGGCCAGCTTGGGGGCCTCCTGACCCCCACAAGACTTGCCAAAAGTCCAGCGGGGGTCCGGAACGACCTCCTGCGTCGAATCGTTTTTGTCTATGGCCGCCGCCATTTTGCGGCGGCCATTTGAAAAATGGCGCCGGCTGAAGACAACACGTTTCTATTGGGGGGGCCGTTCCGGACCGCCGCCGTTCTGGACCACCGCCGGATCCCCAGGTAATTTAAAGCATTGGGGGGGGGTTGGGGGGGGTGGGGGATTTAATTTAAAGGGTCGGGGTGGGTTTTAGGGGGTTTTAGTGTGCCGGTTTTCCTGCCCTCTCCCTTCCCCCGATTTACGATTTTTTAACGATAAATCGGGGGAATTGGTATTGTATCATGGCCCTAACGATTTTTTGACGATTTAAAATATATCGGACGATATTTTAAATCGTTAAAATACGATTCACATCCCTAATATCTACTGGAATAGCAGGAGTGAGGTGCACTGCAGAGCTCTGTGTGTGTGGGGGGGGGGATATCTACTGGAATAGCAGGAGTGAGGTGCACTGCAGAGCTCTGTGTGTGTGTGGGGTGGGATATCTACTGGAATAGCAGGAGTGAGGTGCACTGCAGAGCTCTGTGTGTGTGGGGGGGGATATCTACTGGAATAGCAGGAGTGAGGTGCACTGCAGAGCTCTTTGTGTGTGTGGGGGGTGGGATATCTACTGGAATAGCAGGAGTGAGGTGCACTGCAGAGCTCTGTGTGTGTGTGTGGGGGGGGGATAGCTACTGGAATAGCAGGCGTGAGGTGCACTGCAGAGCTCTGTCTGTGTGGGGGAGGATAGCTACTGGAATAGCAGGAGTGAGGTGCACTGCAGAGCTCTGTGTGTGTGTGGTATCTACTGGAATAGCAGGAGTGAGGTGCTCTGCAGAGCTCTGTGTGTGTGTGTGGGGATATCTACTGGAATAGCAGGAGTGAGGTGCACTGCAGAGCTCTGTGTGTGTGTGGGGTGGGGGTATCTGTTCTGGAATAGCAGGGAGTAAGGTGTATTGGCAGAGCTGTTGGGGGTGTCTCTGTGCTGGAACGGTAGGTGCTCTGCAGAGCTGTGTGTGTGTGTGGGGGGGGATATCTACTGGAAAAGCAAGAGTGAGGTGCACTGCAGAGCTCTCTGAGTGTGTGTGTGGTAGTCTCAGTATTGGAATAGTAGGAAGTGAGGTACATTGGTAGAGGTGTAGGGGAGGGTCTTGGTACTGGAATGATAGGAATGAGGTGCACTGCAGAGCTCTGTGTGTGTGTGTGTGTGTTTGGGGATCTCTATACTGGATTAGCAGGAGGTTATAAAAGGCTCTGGCAGAATGCTTCGTCGATATCAACAGAAGAGGTGCAGCAGGGCAGGAATGAGGTGCATTAGCACTGCTCTGTGTGTGCTGAAAATTGCAGGAGCTGTTGTGTCACTAATTAATCGATCGGCTCCTCTCCTTGCAGGGATCAGTTATTTCTGTATCAAATTAACAGCAGATGGGTGAGAATCACTGGCAGAGAAACTCGCAATGTGCCAGCAGCCTGGGCTCAGAACTGTGGAGGTGCAGGAGGGGGAGGCAGAAAGTGACTCGTATTAAATCACACAATCTGGCTTTGTTTGCTTCTCTCGGATCTCTCCTGCTGTATTTGAATTCTGTAAGCAGCACAGGCTGGGAAGGAGCTTTTAGCCGCGGACTGATGTTTTCTTTGGCAGTGTTTCCCTTCCATCATATTATTTTTTATTCTGGATATGGCTGAGATCCCCATGCACCATCTGCACTGGTCACCTTAGACGATCATCTGGCCTTTAATTAAAGGGGCAGATAAGATTCTGCTCCCTGCTCCAGTGCCCTCATCCCTTACCCTGCAGCTCTGATGATAAACCTCTCCCAATTCCACGGTGCTTTTCCAACCCGGAGTTTGTAGCATTATCCTCCCACTTCCCAGATTGCTGCATCCTCCTGCACTCTTCAGAGCTTGGATGGTGAGTGCCGCACCCAACCCCTAAGCTTGTAGGATGAGCCCCCAAGTGTAGATCAAAGAGGTGCTCAGGATAAGGCCATAGCAGGAAAACTAAATTAATTCCATACTTTGGTCTTTAGGGAGAAGAAAGCTGGGGAGAGACTCACGCCTGAACCATTCCTTGTAGGTGACGATTCAGAGGAAGTGAATCAGATCTCAGTGTGACAAAGAGTAGGAAATCATCGGGACCTGGTGGTATATACCCGGAGTTCTAAAGGCACTCAACTAGGTAGGACCTGCTGCCCATAACCTGTGACCTGCCTCCATACCTCAGGACTGGATGGTAGCTTTAACAAGGGCTCCAGGGGTGACCCCCAGCAAATGAGCTCGGATCACCCCAGTGAGCCTGGCATTGATACTGAGTAAAACGGTGAAAGATACTCTTAGAAACCAAATTACATGACTCAATGGAGAAGAGTCAGCAGGATTTTAGCAAGGGCAAGTCTTGTCTTACCAGCCTTTTGGAATATTTTTAAGTCAGTAAACATGTAGTTCAAGGTGAGCTGGGTGAAATTTGCACTTTCAGAAGGCATTTGACAAAGTCCCTCGAAGGAGACTCCTCAGGAAATTACAAAGTCATGGGCTAGGAGGCGCGATAGGGCTAACTGTTTTCCAAATGGAGAAAGGTCATTAGTGGGCCACCAGAAGGATCGGTACTGGGCCTTGTGCTGATTAACATATTCATAAATGATCTGGAAAAGGGAACGATGAGTGAGGTGAACAAATTTGCAGATGATACAGAAATATTCAAAGATGTTTAAAGAGCAGTGGATTGCAAGGAACTGCAGAGTGACCTTGTGAGACTGGTTCTGGGCAACTAATGGCAGAAGTTTAACATGGAAGAGTACAAAGTGATGCACATAGGGAAAAATAACCCCAGTTACAGGTACAAGATGCTGGATTATATATTAGAAGTCATCACCCAGGGGAAGGACCTTGCAGGCCTTGTGGACAATAAGCTGAAATCCTCTGTTCACTGTGCAGCAGTGGTGGAAAAAAAACAAACAGAAGGAATGGAGAATAAAACAGAAAATAGAAATGAAACATAGAAATATATAGAAACATAGAAATGACGGCAGAAGAAGACCAAACGGCCCATCCAGTCTGCCCAGCAAGCTTTGCACTTTTTATTTTTTTTCCTCATACTTCTGTTAGTCTTGGCTCTTGGTAAACTTTTGGTTCTATTTCCCTTCCACCCCCACCATTAATGGAGAGAGCAGTGCTGGAGCTGCATCTAAGTGAATATCTCGCTTAGTTAGGGGTAGTAACCGCCGCAATAAGCAAGCTACACCCATGTTTATTTGTTTACCCAGGCTATGTAATTCAGTCCTTGTTGGTTGTTGTCTGTATATAGATCCACTTTTCTTCGTTCCCCCTGCTGTTGAAGCAGAGAGCTATGCTGGATATGCATTGAAAGAGTAGTATCTGTCTTTCTCCCCTGCCGTTGAAGCAGAGAGCTATGCTGGATATGCGTGAAGTATCGGTCTTTCTCCCCTGCCGTTGAAGCAGAGAGCTATGCTGGATATGCGTGAAGTATCGGTCTTCCTCCCCTGCCGTTGAAGCAGAGAGCTATGCTGGATATGCGTGAAGTATCGGTCTTTCTCCCCTGCCGTTGAAGCAGAGAGCTATGCTGGATATGCGTGAAGTATCGGTCTTTCTCCCCTGCCGTTGAAGCAGAGAGCTATGCTGGATATGCGTGAAGTATCGGTCTTTCTCCCCTGCCGTTGAAGCAGAGAGCTATGCTGGATATGCGTGGAGTATCAGACTTTCTCCCCTGCCGTTGAAGCAGAGAGCTATGCTGGATATGCGTGATATGCGTGAATATCATAGAGCAACCATACCTTGAGTAATATGTGCAGTTCTGCTAGCCCCATCTCAAGAAAGACACAGCAGAACTAGAAAAGGTGCAGAGGAGGGCGAGAGAAATGATAAAGGGGATGGAGCCTCTGTCCTGTGATGAGAGGCTATGCAGGCTGGGACTCCTCAGCTCGGAAAAAAGAGGGCTGAGAGGGGACAGGATAGAAGTTTATAAAATCATGAGTGGGGTGGAACGGATAAATAAAAGAGGGTTAGTTACTATTTCATATCATCATAGCACAGAGTGCCCAAATGGCAGCCAGCACCTCCCCCCAGGGGGCCATGAATGAGCTTTTGGGGGCAGTGTCAGCTGCTGCAGGATCAAACATTGCTAAAGAACAGCTTGGCAGTGCTGTAAAAGAGAGCTACCAGAGTAAATGAGACAGCAGCAGGGCCATAACAGGATATATCCCTTCCGCTTTCTTCACAGTGCAGAGAGGGAGCCATAAACGTCAAGCGGTGCATGATTGTAAGAGCAGGCTGCATGCAGCTGCCAGGTCAGGGGTGAGGGCAGGGGATGGGGGAAGGAGAGAGAAAAAGGGGAGACTCTAGTGAGGGTAGGAGAGGAAAGGGAGAGGAGCTCAGCCAGCTCTCACGGAGAAAGAGAGTCAGCTGGCCCAGCCCTGCCATCTGTCTGTGATGTGTCTGTGTGTGGTATGTGGTGAGCTCGGTGATCGGTCTCCTCTCCTGGGTTTGGTGTTTGTCTCTCTGAGTCAGCAGCTGTCTTTGTGTGGGGAATCCATCTCATGTTTGCATGGTGTGCTATGTATGTCTGAGTCTGTCTATAATTCTCTGTCTGTCTGTCCATGTCTGTCTGAGTGTGGCGTGTGTGTCTGCATCTCTCTTTCTGGGTGTATGTTTGTGTGTGTCTATCTGCAGGTGTGGTGTGTTTACTGCTCTGAGTGTGGCGTGTGTGTCTGCATCTCTCTTTCTGGGTGTATGTTTGTGTGTGTCTATCTGCAGGTATGGTGTGTTTACCTCTCTGAGTGTGGCGTGTGTGTCTGTATCTCTGTTTCTGGGTGTATGTTTGTGTGTGTCTATCTGCAGGTGTGGTGTGTTTACCTCTCTGAGTGTGTCATGTGTGTCTGCATCTCTCTTTCTGGGTGTATGTTTGTGTGTGTCTATCTGCAGATGTGGTGTGTTTACCTCTCTGAGTGTGGCGTGTGTGTCTGTATCTCTCTTTCTGGGTGTATGTGTGTGTGTGTGTCTATCTGCAGGTGTGCTGTGTTTACCTCTCTGAGTGTGGCGTGTGTGTCTGTATCTCTCTTTCTGGGTGTATGTTTGTGTGTGTCTATCTGCAGGTGTGGTGTGTTTACCTCTCTGAGTGTGGCGTGTGTGTCTGCATCTCTCTTTCTGGGTGTATGTTTGTGTGTGTTTATCTGCAGGTGTGCTGTGTTTACCTCTCTGAATGTGGCGTGTGTGTCTGTATTTCTCTTTCTGGGTGTATGTGTGTGTGTGTGTCTATCTGCAGGTGTGCTGTGTTTACCTCTCTGAGTGTGGCGTGTGTGTCTGTATCTCTGTTTCTGGGTGTATGTTTGTGTGTGTCTATCTGCACGTGTGCTGTGTTTACCTCTCTGAGTGTGGCGTGTGTGTCTGTATCTCTGTTTCTGGGTGTATGTTTGTGTGTGTCTATCTGCAGGTGTGTTGTGTTTACCGCTCTGAGTGTGGCGTGTGTGTCTGTATCTCTCTTTCTGGGTGTATGTTTGTGTATCTCTATCTGCAGGTGTGCTGTGTTTTCCTCCCTATGTCTATGCTTGTCTGTGCGCACGTGTGCGTGTGTGTATGTGTGTGTTGGGGGGGGGGGGGGTGGTGTCTGGGTAATGTGTGTCTTTCTATGTTTAAGTTTCTGGATGTAGTGTCTGCTTCTCTGCCTCTGTCTGGGTGTGGGTTTTTCCTCTCCCTCTGCCTGTCCTTCTGGATGTGCTATGTCCATCTGACAGGCTGATACAGGAAGGCGCACAGTTAGACCGTATTTGAACATACATTTTGTGAACCTAAACTTTAATGCCAATGCAGCAAGGAATTTTGTGTTCGCAAAATATGCATTAAAAAATGAGAGACCTGCTCAGCGCCCTTGCATGGAAATCCCATGCAAATGAGGGTATTATGCAGGGAGTGTTATGAATTCTCCTGTAGCTGTGCTACGGAAGGCTTCTCACCTCTTTCCTGGAGGCCGCTCCGAAGCCAGGGTCTCGCCTACGAACTATCCAGGATTTGCTCCAGGGCCTGAGAGGCCTCGATGTCCTTGGGGCCTGCCTGAGGCTTGCTTGGGTCTGCATGGACTTCCTGGTTTGAGCCACGCCCTTCCCTAGGGGCCAGCCTGCAGCAATTCTCCTCAGTTATAGGGCCAGCTAGGTGTGGCCCATCCAAACTCCTCCAAGGGAGTGGCCTGTCTTCAGCCCTATAAAAGGACTTCAACTTCCAGTCAGCTTTGCCTTTGCAAAGAGTCAGTTGTCTGGGGAGCTTCTCCTTGGATGCCATGGTACTGCTCTTGCTTGGTGGTCCAGTAGTCCAAGGGATCCCTTTTCGTTTAGTCTCTGCTGTTCCTGATCCTGGTCTCTGATGTCCTATGTCTCTGCCCTCCTGATGTTCCAGAAGGCATGACGTCCTCGATGGCTAGAGGTCCTTATGCACCTGATCTTCCTGATGTCTGTTCCTGCAATGTTCCAGCTCCCTGAGTCCTCCAGGTGGCCACCCCGAGGGTAAATCTGTTCCGTCGGTTCCTGTGTCCGATCACTGGAGCCCCTGCCGGCTGGATTCCTTTCCTGAGCCTGCCCCGCTCCCGCATGGTCCGTGACCAACCTTCTTAGGCTGTGTAGGACGCGTAGAGGACAAGGTTGTCCTCTACGCGCCCTGAGTAGTGGACTGTGTGGGGTGCCCTGAGGAACAGTACCCACCTGTCTTCATCCACGCCTTCCCAGTTCCTTCTGTCTTGTCTGGATTTCCCAAGGTCCGTAAGAGACATCCTTGCCTCGGACGTTCCTGATGCACTGAGTCTCCATCTACTCTAGTTCCAGATGCCTTCCATGGGAGAGCTTCCACCCGCTCGCCCTTCCGGAGGTCTTTCGTTTCTGTTGTTGATGTCTTGTGTTCTTCTGAGTCCTGAAACCTTCGTTTCAGCCTTCAAGCTTCAGCCCTTGTCCACCCTCGTCTCTTGTCCAGCCTGCCGCCTGTGCTGTTCCCTGCAGCAGGTCTGAAAGAGCTGGGAGTAGTCTGAGGACCACTCAGAGACCAACCTTGCATGGTTGGCCTCATTCAGGCATGCAGGTTGACAGGGGCGTGGTCACCTCCAACCCTAGACAAGGTCCATCTTACCGCAAGGGGCGCACATCTCACCCCTAGCACTCCCAGTCACCGGAGCACAACAGAGAGCTGCGCTGGCCTAACCCGGATTTTCATAGCACTGGAAACAACTCCCGGGCCGGAGATAGAGTTAAGTTACCAGCGCCAGCTGAAAGTTGCAATAAGGAGCCCTTCAGTGGCGATGGAGCCTTTCCTCCTGCTCGAGCCTGATGATCTCCTGATCACCTCTCCCCTGAAGGATGTAATGCGAGCATGAGGCCAGATCCCTGGAGCTGCTGCCCCGGCCAGGCTTAGTGCCCCGCCGGTACCCTCTGCTCTTCTCCCTCATTCTCCATACACCACTGCCACCCCGAGCTAAAATGTGCCTTCCAGTCTACCTGCTTTTTTAAGTCCTGAGGCATTAGCATAGCTTTAGCTACCTGCATCAAGAGTTAAAAAGGCTTTAATTTCTCTGTTAACCTGTGCACTGAAATCCAACGCATGGTTTCCTAGCGCACAGATTATTGCATCGGCCTGTCTGTGTCTGTCTGGGTAACGTGGGGTGTGTCTTTCTCTTTGTGTCCATATTTTCATGTGAGTGCATGTTTGTGCATCTGTTTGGGTATTGTGCATCTATCTCTCTGTGTCTGTGTTTGTCTCTCTGTTTGGATGTTCTGTGTCTGCCTCTCTGTGTCTGTCTTTGTCCCTCTGGGTGTTGTGTGTGTGTGTGTGTGTGTGTTTGCCTCTCTGTGTCTGTCTTTGTCTCTCTGGGTGTGGTATTCCTGCCTCTCTGGCATCAATATTCAGCAAATTTAGTGGATAGCAAACAAGTTATCCAGCTAAATGCAGACTTCTCTATTTTCTCCCACTTATCTGACTAAAGTGTATCTGGATAACGCATTGTCTGCATAAACTTCAGGCACATTACATAGGGGGTGTTAGGTTAGCCCTATAACTTCTCTGGCTAACTCTAGTCGTGTTGTAATGTGTACAGTAGTTCTAAGATACCCGGCTTTATTCAATAGTGTGACTGCGCCACTGAATATCCCTCCAGAGATAGAGTTTATCTCTAATCCCGCCAGTGATGATCCCTTCTGTGTCTATGTTTGTCTTTGTTTCTCTGACTGTCAGCCTCTCTGAGTCTGTGTAGGTGTGGTGTATCTGCGCCTCTGTGTCTATTTTTGTGTGTGTGTGTTTGTGTCTCTGCATCTGTTGTGTATGTGTATGCACATTTGCTCTTTTCGACAAGGGAACAGAAACACAGTAGCATATTAATGATGCCGGATAAAACCAAATGGTCCATCCAGTCTGCCCAGCAAGCTGCCTAGGGTGATAACTACCTCTCTGTGCAGGTTACCCCCATGCCTTCTGTTAAGGGCAGTAACTGCTGCTTCATGGAGGTTGTCCCCATATGTTCTATAAAAGGTAGTAACTGCCATGCTGTGCAGGCTACCCCATGTTTCTGTTAAGGGTAGTAACTGCCTCTCTGTGCTGGTTACCCCCATGTTTATGTTAAGGGTAGTAACTGCCTCTCTGTGCTGGTTACCCCCATGTTTATGTTAAGGGTAGTAACTGCCGCTCTGTGCAGGTTACCCCCATGTTTATGTTAAGGGTAGTAACTGCCATGCTGTGCAGGTTACCCCCATGCCTTCTGTTAAGGGTAGTAACTGCCATGCTGTGCAGGTTACCCCCCATTCCTTCTGTTAAGGGTAGTAACTGCCATGCTGTGCAGGTTACCCCCATGCCTTCTGTTAAGGGTAGTAACTGCCATGCTGTGCAGGTTACCCCATGCCTTCTGTTAAGGGTAGTAACTGCCATGCTGTGCAGGTTACCCCCATGCCTTCTGTTAAGGGTAGTAACTGCCATGCTGTGCAGGTTACCCCCCATTCCTTCTGTTAAGGGTAGTAACTGCCATGCTGTGCAGGTTACCCCCCATTCCTTCTGTTAAGGGTAGTAACTGCCATGCTGTGCAGGTTACCCCCATGCCTTCTGTTAAGGGTAGTAACTGCCATGCTGTGCAGGTTACCCCATGCCTTCTGTTAAGGGTAGTAACTGCCATGCTGTGCAGGTTACCCCCATGCCTTCTGTTAAGGGTAGTAACTGCCATGCTGTGCAGGTTACCCCATGCCTTCTGTTAAGGGTAGTAACTGCCATGCTGTGCAGGTTACCCCCATGCCTTCTGTTAAGGGTAGTAACTGCCATGTTGTGCAGGTTACCACATGCCTTCTGTTAAGGGTAGTAACTGCCATGCTGTGCAGGTTACCCCCATGCCTTCTGTTAAGGGTAGTAACTGCCATGCTGTGCAGGTTACCCCCATGCCTTCTGTTAAGGGTAGTAACTGCTGCTCTGTGCAGGTTACCCCCATGTTTATGTTAAGGGTAGTAACTGCCTCTCTGTGCTGGTTACCCCCATGTTTCTGTTAAGGGCAGTAACTGCCATGCTGTGCAGGTTACCCCATGCCTTCTGTTAAGGGTAGTAACTGCCATGCTGTGCAGGTTACCCCCATGCCTTCTGTTAAGGGTAGTAACTGCCTCTCTGTGCTGGTTACCCCCATGTTTCTGTTAAGGGCAGTAACTGCCATGCTGTGCAGGTTACCCCATGCCTTCTGTTAAGGGTAGTAACTGCCATGCTGTGCAGGTTACCCCATGCCATGCCACTCCAGCAGGTTACCAGGCCTGGTGCAAGTGGCTGTGCACACCGTGCATTTGGATGGGGCGGCACACCTGGGGGGGGGTGGCAGCAGAGGAGAGGACACGGGGGCCACCAGCGAGCTCAACCCGCCAGCAGCTGAAAATGAGAAAAAGCTAAGAAGACGACAGATGGGCCGCTGGTGGAGCCCGACCCACCAGCGGCCAAAAATGAGGAAAGGCAGCGAACCTTTCCCTGTTGCTTGTGTGTGTGTGTGTGTGTGTGTGTGCGCTTATAGCTTTGTGGCCCCTGCACTCTCCCAGCTTTCCGGCCCCCACCCTCCCTCAAGCGCAAGAAGGCAGGAGGAGCTGAAGGAAAGACTAGCCCACCATGGTGGAGCTCATCCCACCAAAGCCCAAACTTAATGGAGAAGAGCCCAGCGGGGCTGTGCTGGAACTCATCCCACCATGGCCTGGAGAAAGGAGGCCATGTGTGTCTGTGTGTGTGAAAGTCTGTGTGCATGTTTCTGTGTCAGAGCTTGTGTATGTCTCTGTCAGAACTTGTTTTCATGTGTATATGTTTGTGTCTATGTCAGAGCTTGTGATTGTGTGTGAGAGAGAGCCTGTGTCAGAGCTAGTGTGTGTGTCTGTGTCAGAGCTTGTGTTTGTGTGTGTGTGTGTGAGAGAGCCTGTGTGAGAGCTTGAATGTGTGTCTGTGTCAGAGCTTGTGTTCATGTGTATGTGTGGGTATCTGTGTGAGAGCCTGAGTATGTGTCTGTGTCAGAGCTTGTGTTCGTGTGTGTGTGTGAGAGAGCCTGAGTATGTGTCTGTGTCAGAGCTTGTGTTCACGTGTGTGTGTGAGAGAGAGAGCGTGTGTGAGAAGTTGAATGTGTGTCTGTGTCGGAGCTTATGTTCATGTGTGTGTGTGAGAGCCTGAGTATGTGTCTGTGTCAGAGCTTGTGTTCATGTGTGTGTGAGAAAGAGAGAGTATGACATGGAAGGAGCAATGGATGGCCAGCGCCATCCTAAAAAATGGCGCGGGCCATCCATTGTTCCAACCATGTGACAGGGGCCGACCAATGGCACTGATAGCCCCTGTCACATGGGAAGGGCAAAGGGCCATCGGCGCCATTTTGTTTAGTGGCAGCCGACGGCCCGAGAGGGGGAGATTGCTCCCGGGACCCCCGCTGGACCACCAGGGACTTTTGTTACGTCTTTGGGGGGGGGGCCCGGCAAGTCTTGGGAGGTCGGGAGGGTGGGGGGTTTTCAATTAATTACATTTGAAGGGTTGGGGTGGGTTTGGGGTTGTTTTTTTTAATGTGCCCTTTCTCTCCCCCAAAAAACGACAAGAAAACCACACGAAATTTCAAGGGTTTTCTTATCTCTTCTTCGCCCCCCCCCCCCCCCGAAATGCGACGAAATAGGAAATATCATCTTTATTTCCTATTTCGTCGCAAACGAATGAACATCCCTAGTATGTAACATCCCTGAGGAAATTATAGGATGCTGAGCAAGGTCCAGAACAAACATCTCTCCCTGCCAAACCAGCTTAAGGTGTGCGTATCCAGAAACGCTCGAAGTTGTGCAGGCTCAAAAAGAGGTATAACTCACGTTTTGGTACATAACACGGCACTCACAAGGGTAACGGAGAACAAATTTAGCCCCTATCTGAAGAGCATCCGGGCGCATAGAAAGATTTTGTGAGGTCAGGGTAAATCCTCCGGGGCAGCTCTGAGCCCAGATACTCCTTTATCCCTTACTTTTTTTGGGATCTGCCGGGTACTTGTGACCTGGACCAGCCATTGTCGGAGACGGACCTGGGTCTCACCCAGCACATGTTCAGCGTTTTCTACCCCCACAGCTTGGGGTGAGGGACTGACCTGCTCCCTTTTCCCATATCAGAGATTGAAAGATGCCCCCCCCCCCCCCCCCCGCTGCTTCCCTGCCCCAGAGTTTGGAGGATGAGCCCTTCACCCCCCCTCCCCGAGCAGTGCCTCCTCTGTCCATGGCCGTCATTTCTCTGGAATTAGCCAGCCCCAGAATCCTGGCCTCTCCCATAGCCTCCCCCCCACTGGACCAGTCCCAGGGCTGCTTGGGCTAAAGAGGGAAAGTAGGCGACCTCTGGGCGTGATCCACACCAGGAACCCAGACAGAACCTCTGCTCCCCCCGCCCCTTTCACTCTCCTGCGATGGGCGCCCCAGGATACGCTCAGACTCTCTCTTCCAGTCAGCGGGAATACCCTCAATCCCAAGCAGGCAAGGACAGCCGGCGCCAGTCACCACGGGTTTCCAGAACCAGCTGGAGGGAAGACAAGCTTGGGGGTGTAGGATGGGCACATCTGTAACTTCTATTTGCAGGTACCTGTGCATCGTTTGCAATAGCACAATGGGGCCGCAGAAAACAGGGCTGCAAATCTGTGGCATTTTCAGAGGGAAGGGACCTGGGATCTTTCCCTTAAAAAAAACTTGGGAGAAAGGATTCACAGATCTGTCATAAAGCAGACCATCAACAAAAGAGTCCCTAAAGCTATTTATTTGGAAGGCTAGGTAAGAAAAATGAACTATTTCCATTTCATCCTCTGCATATGTAAATGTATTTCATGCATATTCCTCCAGAGCATGCGGAACCCCCCCCCCAGACCTGGTGAGTACAGGGGTCAGGAGGAAACACCCACAGGAAAGTGTTCCTACCTGAGGATACTTTCCAGGGGCTTTTAGAAGAAACACCAACACTTCAGAAACACACAGATTGATGTTCAGCAGTGCTAGGAGCAGGTAAGTGACCTGGATAACTTTACTCAGATATTCAGTAGTACAGGAAGCAGGTAAGTGACCTGGATAACTTTACTCAGATATTCAGTAGTACAGGAAGCAGGTAAGTGACCTGGATAACTTTACTCAGATATTCAGCAGTGCAGGAAGCAGGTAAGTGACCTGGATAACTTTACTCAGATATTCAGCAGTGCAGGAAGCAGGTAAGTGACCTGGATAACTTTACTCAGATATTCAGCAGTGCAGGAAGCAGGTAAGTGACCTGGATAACTTTACTCAGATATTCAGCGTACAGGGAGCAGGTAAGTGACCTGGATAACTTTACTCAGATATTCAGCAGTGCTGGGAGCAGGTAAGTGACCTGGATAACTTTACTCAGATATTCAGCAGTGCAGGGAGCAGGTAAGTGACCTGGATAACTTTACTCAGATATTCAGGTACGACATGTGGCACTTCAGTGGTGCAAGCAGGTGGCTCTGAGATCAGGTACCACATGTGGCACTTCAGTGCTTTGGGCAGCAGTACACTAGGCAGAACTTCAGTATTGTGGGCAGGAGGGCTCTGAGATCAGATACCACACATGATTCTTCAGTACTGCAGGCAGGAGGTTCTGAGATCAGGTACCACATGTGGCACTTCAGTACTGCAGTAATGATAAGCTCAGGCTGGATGCACGTGCACAGTCTGAGCCAGGAGCAGCGGATGGTTCGTTCTTGTTGTTTTTGGATGAGACTGAGAATTGGTAAACATGGGGAGTTCTCACCTGACTCGTTTGGGAATAAATTTACATTAGGATCATTGCCCAAGCAGGAAGAATAGAGAAACCCCAAAACAAAGCAAAAACAACAAGAGAGATCAAGCACCCTGTAGTACCCAGGAAAAGAAAACATTTACAGGAGATAAAGTCACCTGTCAGGTTAATCCACTTGAATGCACAGAAATAAAGGATTAACAAATAAAAATAACATATGGTGAGACATTTTTATTGGAATAACTTAATTCATTTCTTGACTTGCTTTCGGGAATCGACGCTCCCAAAACAGAATGAGCAAAAGATGACCCTGCCAGAAAAAAAAACCAAACCAAACAAGTGACTCACAGATTACAGGCAGTGCTGGTGTGAAGGGGAGGAGGGGAGGAGGTGGGTTTGATGTGTTAGAGTGATCAGAAGGTGACAGAGGCAGGAGAATTATTTCTGGTTAGTGAGTTTAAAAAGAAACCCAGCTCTCGTCCTTTTAATGTGAGCTCTGAAGTGTCTGATCATTTTAACATCATTCCTGGATTGTTCTGAATTTTCCTTTGATTATCCCGATCATAAGGTCATTGACGCAGTGACGTGCTTTCCCCTCCCCCTTCCTCTGAGAGGTATCGCCTTGGTCTTCCCTGTTGGAATTTGAGGCTTGCCTTTCATGTCTATCCTGCCTCCCTGCTGCAGCATGCATCCTTCCTCTATTCTGTATGGAGAGGCATGAGAAGCAGCCTCATGTGTTCTATGTGTTTCCCGGCTGGGAGATTGTGGGCTCCTGTGACATGTGCTTATAGCAGAGTCTGCAGCATGCATCCTTCCTCTATTCTGTATGGAGAGGCATGAGAAGCAGCCTCTTGTGTTCTATGTGTTTCCTGGGTGAGAGATTGTGGGCTCCTGTGATATGTGCTTATAGCAGAGTCTGCAGCATGCATCCTTCCTCTATTCTGTATGGAGAGGCATGAGAAGCAGCCTCTTGTGTTCTATGTGTTTCCCGGCTGGGAGATTGTGGGCTCCTGTGACATGTGCTTATAGCAGAGTCTGCAGCATGCATCCTTCCTCTATTCTGTATGGAGAGGCATGAGAAGCAGCCTCTTGTGTTCTATGTGTTTCCTGGGTGAGAGATTGTGGGCTCCTGTGATATGTGCTTATAGCAGAGTCTGCAGCATGCATCCTTCCTCTATTCTGTATGGAGAGGCATGAGAAGCAGCCTCTTGTGTTCTATGTGTTTCCTGGGTGAGAGATTGTGGGCTCCTGTGATATGTGCTTATAGCAGAGTCTGCAGCATGCATCCTTCCTCTATTCTGTATGGAGAGGCATGAGAAGCAGCCTCTTGTGTTCTATGTGTTTCCTGGGTGAGAGATTGTGGGCTCCTGTGATATGTGCTTATAGCAGAGTCTGCAGCATGCATCCTTCCTCTCTTCTGTATGGAGAGGCATGAGAAGCAGCCTCTTGTGTTCTATGTGTTTCCCGGCTGGGAGATTGTGGGCTCCTGTGATATGTGCTTATAGCAGAGTCTGCAGCATGCATCCTTCCTCTATTCTGTATGGAGAGGCATGAGAAGCAGCCTCTTGTGTTCTATGTGTTTCCTGGCTGGGAGATTGTGGGCTCCTGTGATATGTGCTTATAGCAGAGTCTGCAGCATGCATCCTTCCTCTCTTCTGTATGGAGAGGCATGAGAAGCAGCTTCTTGTGTTCTGTGTGTTTCCCGGGTGGGAGATTGTGGGCTCCTGTGACATGTGCTTATAGCAGAGTCTGCAGCATGCATCCTTCCTCTCTTCTGTATGGAGAGGCATGAGAAGCAGCCTCTTGTGTTCTGCGTGTTTCCTGGGTGGGAGATTGTGGACTCCTGCGACATGTGCTTATAGCAGAGTCTGCAGCATGCATCCTTCCTCTATTCTGTATGGAGAGGCATGAGAAGCAGCCTCTTGTGTTCTGCGTGTTTCCCGGGTGGGAGATTGTGGACTCCTGCGACATGTGCTTATAGCAGAGTCTGCAGCATGCATCCTTCCTCTCTTCTGTATGGAGAGGCATGAGAAGCAGCTTCTTGTGTTCTGTGTGTTTCCCGGGTGGGAGATTGTGGGCTCCTGTGACATGTGCTTATAGCAGAGTCTGCAGCATGCATCCTTCCTCTATTCTGTATGGAGAGGCATGAGAAGCAGCCTCTTGTGTTCTCTGTGTTTCCCGGGTGGGAGATTGTGGGCTCCTGTGATATATAGATCCTCCGCTCCCCCCCCCCCCCCCCCCCCACACACACATCTTCATTTGTATATAGTAATTTATCTTTATTCTCCCCTCTTTATTTCTTTTCCCCAGTTCACGTGCCCTGTGTTACAATGTAACTTTATGCTTCCTCAACTTCCTCAAAGTTGTCTCTTGTTGTTTCTGTTAATTGCTTAGTTCGATGTAAACCGAGCTGATTTGATCTGTATCAAGAAATTCGGTATATAAAAGCCTTAAATAAATAAATAAAATAAAATGTGCTTATAGCAGAGTCTGCAGCATGCATCCTTCCTCTATTCTGTATGGAGAGGCATGAGAAGCAGCCTCTTGTGTTCTGTGTGTTTATCCCCGGTGTGAGATTGTGGGCTCCTGTGATATGTGCTTATAGCAGAGTCTGCAGCATGCTACTTTGCAGGGTATGGTCCATTTTTTTCTTTCTGAATTCTTACTCCTTTCTGTTTCACATGAGGCAGTTTGTAGAAGACCAGAAAGAGTGGAGAAAGGAATATTTCTTTCAGTGACGCATTCTTCAGGAGCAGTGTGTCTATAGGTCGGGGAATATTTATCACTGAAAGGGCAGCGGATGCCTGGAGTGCGCTCCTCGTGGAGGTGCTGGAAAAAAAGATACAGTAATAGCCTTCAAAATCCATGGGATAACGCAAAGAGGTCCACGTTCAGCTGCGATGGGGCTCGGCTAGTGAGCTGGATAAACTGGCGCTGTGTATCTTAAAGTCAGCCGGCTCACTACAGGGCAGGTCTGAGACAAGCAGATAAATTATCTGGCTATCTCTGAATATCAGAGCTCCAGCAGGTTAACATTACGCCATGGTTACAGGGACACCGGGTGACCAGCTGTCCAATGTTATATGAGAAACTGATCTAAACATAATAATCAAATATAATTAATAAAAGAGATTGAAACATAACTGTGAGTATCGGAGTAAACTGGAAAACTTATCTGCCTAACTGAACTCCTCCCAATTACGCCCTGGAGTGCCCCTAATTTAGCCAGCTACATTCTAGCCCGATGACTTATTAACCAGCAAGAATGTAGCCAGATAAGTGTCAACATTTTCATTTAGCCGAATAAATTCACAGTTATCCAGCTAAATACTTTTGCATATGGACCTCTCTATCTTTAGAGGCTAAACAATGAGAATGAATCACTGGGGTAATCTGCACAGAGCATCAGTTACAGCTCAAAACAGCAGTGATATGAGTGCATTGTGCTTCCTGCAAGGCTTGGAGGTAACCTGCATGGAGTGGCAGTTACTACCCTTAACATAAACATGGGGGTAACCTGCACGGAGTGGCAGTTACTACCCTTAACAGAAACATAGGGGTAACCTGCACAGAGCGGCAGTTACTACCCTTAACAGAAACATGGGGGTAACCTGCACAGAGAGGCAGTTACTACCCTTATCAGAAACATGGGGGTAACCTGCATGGAGCGGCAGTTTCTACCCTTATCAGAAACATGGGGGTAACCTGCATGGAGTGGCAGTTACTACCCTTAACAGAAGGCATGGGGGTGACCTGCATGGAGTGGTAGTTACTACCCTTAACAGAAACATGGGGGTAACCTGCATGGAGTGGCAGTTACTACCCTTAACAGAAGGCATGGGGGTGACCTGCATGGAGTGGTAGTTACTACCCTTAACAGAAACATGGGGGTAACCTGCACAGAGAGGCAGTTACTACCCTTAACAGAAACATGGGGGTAACCTGCATGGAGTGGCAGTTACCACCCTTAACAGAAACATGGGGGTAACCTGCACAGAGCGGCAGTTACTACCCTTAACAGAAACATGGGGGTAACCTGCATGGAGTGGCAGTTACTACCCTTAACAGAAACATGGGGTAACCTGCATGGAGTGGCAGTTACTACCCTTAACAGAAGGCCTGGGGGTAACCTGCACAGAGCAGCAGTTACTACCCTTAACAGAAACATGGGGGTGACCTGCATGGAGTGGTAGTTACTACCCTTAACAGAAACATGGGGGTAACCTGCACAGAGCGGCAGTTACTACACTTAACAGAAACATGGGGGTAACCTGCACAGAGAGGCAGTTACTACCCTTAACAGAAACATGGGGGTAACCTGCACAGAGCGGCAGTTACTACCCTTAACAGAAACATGGGGGTGACCTGCATGGAGTGGTAGTTACTAGCCTTAACAGAAACATGGGGGTAACCTGTACGGAGTGGCAGTTACTACCCTTAACAGAAACATGGGGGTAACCTGCATGGAATGGCAGTAACTACACTTAACAGAAGGCATGGGGGTAACCTGCACGGAGCAGCAGTTACTGCCCTTAACAGAAAGCACGAACTATCCTGTAGGGAGTGGCAGTTGGTACCCTTAACAGAAAGCATGAGGTAACCTGTAGGAAGCGGCAGTTATTACCCTTAACGGAAAGCATGAGGTAACCTGTAGGGAGCGGCGGTTAGTACCCTTAACGGAAAGCATGAGATAACAGTTCAGTTAGGAGTTAACAGTCTGCTTGGAATTAGCAATCTGTTGTTATTTAGGAGAGTTGTGGGTGGATCCTTGGACCAGTGGCAGATGACCACGCCCCCGGCGGAAGATCCCGAGAGGGACCACCGGTCAGGCTCAGATTTAGGAGACAGACACACACTAGTTCTTTTATTAGACAGTATACTGAACCACCAGAGGTGGCAGTAGTGAGCTGGAATGCCCGGCTGGGCTGTAGTCTCTCAGATACTGGAACAGCGATCCCTGGAGGCTGAGCTGAAGAGAGACCGAGATATAGTGAGTAGGCAGGGTATGCAGAGTTCATGGACAGAACCAGATGGTAACACTCACACAATGTCTCATAGAAGCCCAGGAGCTGGAATGTATAGGCCCTCGAGGAGCGAGTACCTGGTTCCAGGGAAAGCTCTGAGAGAGCGATGGTAACTCACAGATGTAGTTGGCAGTGTTATGGAGTCTCAATTTAATGGACCCTTGGGCCGACCTGCAGGAGACTGGGAAAGATGTTCAATGTCTCTATTATACCACAGGCCGGGAGGCAGATGATCAGGCTGGACGTAGAGGTGCTCTTCACCCTGGAAGCTGGTGCTCCCCCGGGAGGAGCATGTAGGGGCCCAGCCGCTGGGACTTAGGCGGGTTGTTGATCAGGACTGAGAACTGGAACCAGACTAGGACAGTAGCAATACCGTAACTGGGCTCGGATTCTGGAACCAGGCAGGAACTGTAGCAGGACTCGGGTACTGGAACCAGGCAGGAACTGGGCGGAGTCACCACTGGCGGGAAATGGCCTAGAAAAGCGCCCAACTGACGCGCGCACGCCTAGCAGCAGGGCATCCATGGGAAGCTTCCCGGCGGCGCAGCCCCCGTGGGGACGCCACCGAACAGGCCACAAACCAGGCCTCCAGAAGCGGGAACAGGTCCAGAAGCACGGAGGTAAGGGTCTGGTCGCGGAGCTCGCGGCCAGAACCGCAACAGGCAGTGATGACTTCCAGGCAGAAGAGAGTACCGAGTAAGTCTGGGAACGAGGGCCCTCAAGGAGCGAGTACCAGTTCCAGACTGTCACCTGAAAAACAAAAGGAGAGAGCGAGGCCCCCGAGGAGCGGGTACCCCTAGTAAGTCCGAGGAGGCAGAGTAGCTTAGGTAGAGTAACCCAACCCTTGCTAACTCAATCTGTTAGCAAATTCTAAGACCTTATACATCCGTGGTGGGTGACATCATCTTCGGGGGACACCCCCGAGGTTCGCGCCATCGCCGGTACTTCAGTCAGGGCCGTGCTGCGCGCACGCCCCTTGGTCTCCAGGAAACATGGTGGGTTGCGGCGTCTAGCTGGTCCAGGGACACTGGAGGACTTCAGCAGTTGAACGCTGCGGCAGCCAATCTTCCCGCGGACGAAGAGGGAGGCGCCAAAGAGGTAAAGAGGGCGGAGAGAGGGCGTCGGGAACCGATGGACACAACAGTAACCTGTAGGGAGTAGCAGTTACTACTCTTAACAGAAGGCACAGGTCTGTCATCTGATATCCAGTAACAAATCCTAGCAAGGGATAGAAAAAACAGCCTCAAAGCACAGAGCAGAGCTCACCGGAGACCCAGGGAGCAGGTAATCTAGTCATAGGGCACGGAGCAGAGCTCACCTGAGACCCAGGAACAATCTCTGTCAGCAGAGATTAGATGCCCTAGGCACCTTCTGCCTTGCACCTGCCTCACCTCTTCTCACGCTGCCCCCACCCGGTCACACCACCCCTCCCCGGACGTGCTGCCATCCCCTAATGGTTGGCGCCCTAGGCCCAGGCCTAGTTTGCCTAGTGCTTCCACCAGCCCTGCCTGCCAGGGAGCAGCTTAACCCAACCACACTGCATGGAGCAGAGCTCACCTGAGACCCAGGAACAATCCCTGCCAAGGAAAGGTGACCCAACCACAGGGCATGGAGCAGAGCTCACCTGAGACCCAGGAACAATCCCTGCCAAGGAAAGGTGACCCAACCACAGGGCATGGAGCAGAGCTCACCTGAGACCCAGGAACAATCCCTGCCAAGGAAAGGTGACCCAACCACAGGGCATGGAGCAGAGCTCACCTGAGACCCAGGAACAATCCCTGCCAAGGAAAGGTGACCCAACCACAGGGCATGGAGCAGAGCTCACCTGAGACCCAGGAACAATCCCTGCCAAGGAAAGGTGACCCAACCACAGGGCATGGAGCAGAGCTCACCTGAGACCCAGGAACAATCCCTGCCAAGGAAAGGTGACCCAACCACACTGCATGGAGCAGAGCTCACCTGAGACCCAGGAACAATCCCTGCCAAGGAAAGGTGACCCAACCACAGGGCATGGAGCAGAGCTCACCTGAGACCCAGGAACAATCCCTGCCAAGGAAAGGTGACCCAACCACAGGGCATGGAGCAGAGCTCACCTGAGACCCAGGAACAATCCCTGCCAAGGAAAGGTGACCCAACCACAGGGCATGGAGCAGAGCTCACCTGAGACCCAGGAACAATCCCTGCCAAGGAAAGGTGACCCAACCACACTGCATGGAGCAGAGCTCACCTGAGACCCAGGAACAATCCCTGCCAAGGAAAGGTGACCCAACCACAGGGCATGGAGCAGAGCTCACCTGAGACCCAGGAACAATCCCTGCCAAGGAAAGGTGACCCAACCACAGGGCATGGAGCAGAGCTCACCTGAGACCCAGGAACAATCCCTGCCAAGGAAAGGTGACCCAACCACAGGGCATGGAGCAGAGCTCACCTGAGACCCAGGAACAATCCCTGCCAAGGAAAGGTGACCCAACCACAGGGCATGGAGCAGAGCTCACCTGAGACCCAGGAACAATCCCTGCCAGGGAGCAGGTAACCAAACCACATGGCATGGAGCAGAGCTCACCTGAGACCCAGGAACAATCCCTGCCAAGGAAAGGTGACCCAACCACAGGGCATGGAGCAGAGCTCACCTGAGACCCAGGAACAATCCCTGCCAAGGAAAGGTGACCCAACCACAGGGCATGGAGCAGAGCTCACCTGAGACCCAGGAACAATCCCTGCCAAGGAAAGGTGACCCAACCACAGGGCATGGAGCAGAGCTCACCTGAGACCCAGGAACAATCCGTGCCAGGGAGCAGGTAACCAAACCACATGGCATGGAGCAGAGCTCACCTGAGACCCAGGAACAATCCCTGCCAAGGAAAGGTGACCCAACCACAGGGCATGGAGCAGAGCTCACCTGAGACCCAGGAACAATCCCTGCCAGGGAGCAGGTAACCAAACCACATGGCATGGAGCAGAGCTCACCTGAGACCCAGGAACAATACCTGCCAAGGAAAGGTGACCCAACCACAGGGCATGGAGCAGAGCTCACCTGAGACCCAGGAACAATCCCTGCCAAGGAAAGGTAACCCAACCACAGGGCATGGAGCAGAGCTCACCTGAGACCCAGGAACAATCCCTGCCAAGGAAAGGTGACCCAACCACAGGGCATGGAGCAGAGCTCACCTGAGACCCAGGAACAATCCCTGCCAAGGAAAGGTGACCCAACCACAGGGCATGGAGCAGAGCTCACCTGAGACCCAGGAACAATTCCTGCCAAGGAAAGGTAACCCAACCACAGGGCATGGAGCAGAGCTCACCTGAGACCCAGGAACAATCCCTGCCAGGGAGCAGGTAACCAAACCACATGGCATGGAGCAGAGCTCACCTGAGACCCAGGAACAATACCTGCCAAGGAAAGGTAACCCAACCACAGGGCATGGAGCAGAGCTCACCTGAGACCCAGGAACTATCCCTGCCAGGGAGCAGATAACCCACTCACAGGGCATGGAGCAGAGCTCACCTGAGACCCAGGAAACAACCCCTGCCAAGGAAAGGTGACCCAACCACAGGGCATGGAGCAGAGCTCACCTCAGACCCAGGAACAATCCCTGCCAAGGAAAGGTGACCCAACCACAGGGCATGGAGCAGAGCTCACCTGAGACCCAGGAACAATCCCTGCCAAGGAAAGGTGACCCAACCACAGGGCATGGAGCAGAGCTCACCTGAGACCCAGGAACAATACCTGCCAAGGAAAGGTAACCCAACCACAGGGCATGGAGCAGAGCTCACCTGAGACCCAGGAACAATCCCTGCCAGGGAGCAGGTAACCAAACCACATGGCATGGAGCAGAGCTCACCTGAAACCCAGGAACAATTCCTGCCAAGGAAAGGTAACCCAACCACAGGGCATGGAGCAGAGCTCACCTGAGACCCAGGAACAATCCCTGCCAGGGAGCAGGTAACCAAACCACATGGCATGGAGCAGAGCTCACCTGAGACCCAGGAACAATACCTGCCAAGGAAAGGTGACCCAACCACAGGGCATGGAGCAGAGCTCACCTGAGACCCAGGAACTATCCCTGCCAGGGAGCAGATAACCCACTCACAGGGCATGGAGCAGAGCTCACCTCAGACCCAGGAACAATCCCTGCCAAGGAAAGGTGACCCAACCACAGGGCATGGAGCAGAGCTCACCTGAGACCCAGGAACAATCCCTGCCAAGGAAAGGTGACCCAACCACAGGGCATGGAGCAGAGCTCACCTGAGACCCAGGAACAATACCTGCCAAGGAAAGGTAACCCAACCACAGGGCATGGAGCAGAGCTCACCTGAGACCCAGGAACAATCCCTGCCAGGGAGCAGGTAACCAAACCACATGGCATGGAGCAGAGCTCACCTGAAACCCAGGAACAATTCCTGCCAAGGAAAGGTAACCCAACCACAGGGCATGGAGCAGAGCTCACCTGAGACCCAGGAACAATCCCTGCCAGGGAGCAGGTAACCAAACCACATGGCATGGAGCAGAGCTCACCTGAGACCCAGGAACAATACCTGCCAAGGAAAGGTGACCCAACCACAGGGCATGGAGCAGAGCTCACCTGAGACCCAGGAACTATCCCTGCCAGGGAGCAGATAACCCACTCACAGGGCATGGAGCAGAGCTCACCTGAGACCCAGGAACAATCCCTGCCAAGGAAAGGTGACCCAACCACAGGGCATGGAGCAGAGCTCACCTCAGACCCAGGAACAATCCCTGCCAAGGAAAGGTGACCCAACCACAGGGCATGGAGCAGAGCTCACCTGAGACCCAGGAACAATCCCTGCCAAGGAAAGGTGACCCAACCACAGGGCATGGAGCAGAGCTCACCTGAGACCCAGGAACAATCCCTGCCAAGGAAAGGTGACCCAACCACAGGGCATGGAGCAGAGCTCACCTGAGACCCAGGAACAATCCCTGCCAAGGAAAGGTGACCCAACCACAGGGCATGGAGCAGAGCTCACCTGAGACCCAGGAACAATCCCTGCCAAGGAAAGGTGACCCAACCACAGGGCATGGAGCAGAGCTCACCTGAGACCCAGGAACAATCCCTGCCAAGGAAAGGTGACCCAACCACAGGGCATGGAGCAGAGCTCACCTGAGACCCAGGAACAATCCCTGCCAAGGAAAGGTGACCCAACCACAGGGCATGGAGCAGAGCTCACCTGAGACCCAGGAACAATCCCTGCCAGGGAGCAGGTAACCAAACCACATGGCATGGAGCAGAGCTCACCTGAGACCCAGGAACAATCCCTGCCAAGGAAAGGTGACCCAACCACAGGGCATGGAGCAGAGCTCACCTGAGACCCAGGAACAATCCCTGCCAGGGAGCAGGTAACCAAACCACATGGCATGGAGCAGAGCTCACCTGAGACCCAGGAACAATACCTGCCAAGGAAAGGTGACCCAACCACAGGGCATGGAGCAGAGCTCACCTGAGACCCAGGAACAATCCCTGCCAAGGAAAGGTAACCCAACCACAGGGCATGGAGCAGAGCTCACCTGAGACCCAGGAACAATCCCTGCCAAGGAAAGGTGACCCAACCACAGGGCATGGAGCAGAGCTCACCTGAGACCCAGGAACAATCCCTGCCAAGGAAAGGTGACCCAACCACAGGGCATGGAGCAGAGCTCACCTGAGACCCAGGAACAATTCCTGCCAAGGAAAGGTAACCCAACCACAGGGCATGGAGCAGAGCTCACCTGAGACCCAGGAACAATCCCTGCCAGGGAGCAGGTAACCAAACCACATGGCACGGAGCAGAGCTCACCTGAGACCCAGGAACAATACCTGCCAAGGAAAGGTGACCCAACCACAGGGCATGGAGCAGAGCTCACCTGAGACCCAGGAACTATCCCTGCCAGGGAGCAGATAACCCACTCACAGGGCATGGAGCAGAGCTCACCTGAGACCCAGGAACAACCCCTGCCAAGGAAAGGTGACCCAACCACAGGGCATGGAGCAGAGCTCACCTCAGACCCAGGAACAATCCCTGCCAAGGAAAGGTGACCCAACCACAGGGCATGGAGCAGAGCTCACCTGAGACCCAGGAACAATCCCTGCCAAGGAAAGGTGACCCAACCACAGGGCATGGAGCAGAGCTCACCTGAGACCCAGGAACAATACCTGCCAAGGAAAGGTAACCCAACCACAGGGCATGGAGCAGAGCTCACCTGAGACCCAGGAACAATCCCTGCCAGGGAGCAGGTAACCAAACCACATGGCATGGAGCAGAGCTCACCTGAAACCCAGGAACAATTCCTGCCAAGGAAAGGTAACCCAACCACAGGGCATGGAGCAGAGCTCACCTGAGACCCAGGAACAATCCCTGCCAGGGAGCAGGTAACCAAACCACATGGCATGGAGCAGAGCTCACCTGAGACCCAGGAACAATCCCTGCCAAGGAAAGGTGACCCAACCACAGGGCATGGAGCAGAGCTCACCTCAGACCCAGGAACAATCCCTGCCAAGGAAAGGTGACCCAACCACAGGGCATGGAGCAGAGCTCACCTGAGACCCAGGAACAATCCCTGCCAAGGAAAGGTGACCCAACCACAGGGCATGGAGCAGAGCTCACCTGAGACCCAGGAACAATCCCTGCCAAGGAAAGGTGACCCAACCACAGGGCATGGAGCAGAGCTCACCTGAGACCCAGGAACAATCCCTGCCAAGGAAAGGTGACCCAACCACAGGGCATGGAGCAGAGCTCACCTGAGACCCAGGAACAATCCCTGCCAAGGAAAGGTGACCCAACCACAGGGCATGGAGCAGAGCTCACCTGAGACCCAGGAACAATCCCTGCCAAGGAAAGGGGACCCAACCACAGGGCATGGAGCAGAGCTCACCTGAGACCCAGGAACAATCCCTGCCAAGGAAAGGTGACCCAACCACAGGGCATGGAGCAGAGCTCACCTGAGACCCAGGAACCATCCCTGCCAGGGAGCAGGTAACCAAACCACATGGCATGGAGCAGAGCTCACCTGAGACCCAGGAACAACCCCTGCCAAGGAAAGGTGACCCAACCACAGGGCATGGAGCAGAGCTCACCTGAGACCCAGGAACAATCCCTGCCAGGGAGCAGGTAACCAAACCACAGGGCATGGAGCAGAGCTCACCTGAGACCCAGGAACAATACCTGCCAAGGAAAGGTGACCCAACCACAGGGCATGGAGCAGAGCTCACCTGAGACCCAGGAACAATCCCTGCCAAGGAAAGGTAACCCAACCACAGGGCATGGAGCAGAGCTCACCTGAGACCCAGGAACAATCCCTGCCAAGGAAAGGTGACCCAACCACAGGGCATGGAGCAGAGCTCACCTGAGACCCAGGAACAATCCCTGCCAAGGAAAGGTGACCCAACCACAGGGCATGGAGCAGAGCTCACCTGAGACCCAGGAACAATTCCTGCCAAGGAAAGGTAACCCAACCACAGGGCATGGAGCAGAGCTCACCTGAGACCCAGGAACAATCCCTGCCAGGGAGCAGGTAACCAAACCACATGGCACGGAGCAGAGCTCACCTGAGACCCAGGAACAATACCTGCCAAGGAAAGGTGACCCAACCACAGGGCATGGAGCAGAGCTCACCTGAGACCCAGGAACTATCCCTGCCAGGGAGCAGATAACCCACTCACAGGGCATGGAGCAGAGCTCACCTGAGACCCAGGAACAACCCCTGCCAAGGAAAGGTGACCCAACCACAGGGCATGGAGCAGAGCTCACCTCAGACCCAGGAACAATCCCTGCCAAGGAAAGGTGACCCAACCACAGGGCATGGAGCAGAGCTCACCTGAGACCCAGGAACAATCCCTGCCAAGGAAAGGTAACCCAACCACAGGGCATGGAGCAGAGCTCACCTGAGACCCAGGAACAATACCTGCCAAGGAAAGGTAACCCAACCACAGGGCATGGAGCAGAGCTCACCTGAGACCCAGGAACAATCCCTGCCAGGGAGCAGGTAACCAAACCACATGGCATGGAGCAGAGCTCACCTGAAACCCAGGAACAATTCCTGCCAAGGAAAGGTAACCCAACCACAGGGCATGGAGCAGAGCTCACCTGAGACCCAGGAACAATCCCTGCCAGGGAGCAGGTAACCAAACCACATGGCATGGAGCAGAGCTCACCTGAGACCCAGGAACAATACCTGCCAAGGAAAGGTGACCCAACCACAGGGCATGGAGCAGAGCTCACCTGAGACCCAGGAACTATCCCTGCCAGGGAGCAGATAACCCACTCACAGGGCATGGAGCAGAGCTCACCTGAGACCCAGGAACAATCCCTGCCAAGGAAAGGTGACCCAACCACAGGGCATGGAGCAGAGCTCACCTCAGACCCAGGAACAATCCCTGCCAAGGAAAGGTGACCCAACCACAGGGCATGGAGCAGAGCTCACCTGAGACCCAGGAACAACCCCTGCCAAGGAAAGGTGACCCAACCACAGGGCATGGAGCAGAGCTCACCTGAGACCCAGGAACAATCCCTGCCAAGGAAAGGTGACCCAACCACAGGGCATGGAGCAGAGCTCACCTGAGACCCAGGAACAATCCCTGCCAAGGAAAGGTGACCCAACCACAGGGCATGGAGCAGAGCTCACCTGAGACCCAGGAACAATCCCTGCCAAGGAAAGGTGACCCAACCACAGGGCATGGAGCAGAGCTCATCTGAGACCCAGGAACAATCCCTGCCAAGGAAAGGTGACCCAACCACAGGGCCTGGTGCAGAGCTCACCTGAGATCCAGGAACAAACTCTGCAGGGAGAACCCAACCCAGTCTCACTAGTAGTGTGATAACTCAACTACACTTTGCACTGCATCTTCAAACTGTTGTTAGTGTAAAACATTACACACTCAGGGAGCATCACAGTATGGTACAGAGGGGAAATAGCTGAATAAGAAATGTACATCATATCCTAGGGTTCCAGTATCCCAAGATTTATACCAGATGCCAGGTGACACCTGTGTGTTCTCCATGCAGTTGAAACACCTGATCTGAGCCTCTAAGCATAGGTGGGAGATGCAGGGAGCAGAGGGGAACAGGTTAGAAAAGCACTGGACCACTCGATCCACCTTTTCTGCCAGCTGGGGCTAGGCCTGATGAGAAGTGAGATGTGAGTGAGGAGCAGGGACCGGTTACTGGTGAGGAGGGGGTTTTCAGTTATTGAAGCTGAAGAATGGAGGACTAGGGTGGGTGGAATAGTGGGAATTATGGGATGGGGTGACTGGGGAGAGTGGAGATCGGTGTGGGGAGCAGGGTCTGGGTGGATGGGAAACTGGGGATTGGGTGAGTGGAGGGAGAAAGGATTTGGTGATGGGATGGGGGAGTGTGGACTCGGGGGTGTAAAAGAGAGCCAAAGTCTCCCAGATCTTCCGGTTTGTCTCATGCATGGTGGGGGCCATTCCTTCCTTTCTCAGGATGGGAGTAGAGAAAGCTCACATAGCCACTGTCTGCATGGGCACCCCCCTTCCCCTCATCCTCCAGGATGTGGGCACCCTCGCTGCACTCCTGCCGTAACTGCTACCTATGCCCACAGGTAGGGAGGGAAACAGAAGGCATGGGTAAGGAGGGCTGAGATGGGGACTGCAATGGTATGAGCATGAATTCTGGGAGATGTGGAGGACGAGCAGAGATGTGTAAGGCATGGAACTGGTGCTACGAGTGGTGGTGTGTGAGATGGGAGGATGAATGTTGGGAAGGAGGTCTAGAGATAGTTTGAAGGATCTGGAGAGGGTGAGACACAGTCTGCATCCTGCCTGAGCATCACTGCTGGTCCAGCTTGCTTCAGGCCTCTATCTATCTTGCCTAGGGCGAGGATTTTCTGTAATGTAAGCAGATCTCCTAGTCCTCACTAGGATCAGCCTTCCACATTGCCAGATATGGGTTTTGGGTCTCTGTAGCACCTCCGTCCTGACGTCAGTACATCTGTCTATGGATGAACCTCACGGCTTGTCCTTCCTAGCTTTCCTTTTTCTAGGGCACAGGGAGTGGTCCCTCCCTCTCCCAAAACTCTGCGTCACTTCCACTGCCCTTTCCTATTGCAGGGGCTCTTTTACTGGCTTTCTCCTCGGCACAGGCTCCATCATAATTACGTGGAAAGCCTTGAAGACTTTTTCTTGCAGTGGTATCTTTAGAGCCAATGTAAAACTCCCAGGTGCAGCTGCGATCACATCAAGGTATGCAGAGGGCAGGCTTGATTTCTTAATTATTTAATAAACATGTGTGTTTGCGGATTTTTGTCCTTTTCTGAAAGATCCTAATCTCTTTCATGTCCTATTGTGCTTGTGATTTGCGGGAGGTCTCCAGAAGGTTTAGATTCTGTTGCAAACCTCCTGGGTTATGAGACAATATCTGATCTGGATTCTTTGCTTTCACTCTTGGGGCTGAGGATCTCTCCAGTGCTGTACATTACAAACTCATCTTTAGGGGCCTAGATTCCAATAAAGAAATTAATTGGCCATTTTCAATCCTCTAATAAAACTAAGAATAAAATTATTTGAAAGCATCATTCAATCAACCCTCTTACATGGGAGTAAGGTCATGTAAACATAAGAACATACTGGGTCATACTGGGTCAGACCAAAGGTCCATCAAGCCCAGCATCCTGTTTCCAACAGTGGCCAATCCGACTCACAAGTACCTGGCAGGATCCCAAAAGGTCATTCACAAGGGTACACACAGAATAGGAATCTCAGAGATCTTCTGGAAGGTTCTGATTTTATATTACTCCTTTCGTGATAACTCCAAGCAGAATACATTCAGCTTCATTAGGTATTTTCCTATCTCCAGAGTTCTTATAATCTATTAAGGGCTCGATTTTCTTTCATTCTGCATCTATGGGAAAAATGCTTAATCAATAAGGCCCTAAGGAAATGCAGGGTAAAGTGACTTGTCCAAGGTCACAAGGCAAGATTTGGACCCTGGCTTCCCAGGGGCTCAGCCTGCTGCTTCAATCATTAGGAGGACTCCTGCACTTTTGTTGCTTTCAGGTCCTGTGAATTGGTGCTGGATTGGTAGAACAGGTTTGCTCTATTGGTGCTGAGCGTGATTTTTCCAGGGTTTGGGGAAGAGTTGTGTCACTGTTACTGAGATGACACCAGAATTTGAATATTCATTTTTTTGCACGGTGATTGGCATCTTAATTCTGCTCTGCACCCATTATTAGGAGTGTTTCTGTGCACAAGGATTTCTTTTGGGTTCTGTCCCATTCTGTATAGCTCTGGAATTTGTTGCTGGAGGATGTGGTAAAAGCTGATAGTGTTTAAAAAAGGTGGGTTTAAAAAATGTTTGGACAAATTCCTGGAAGAAAATTCCATAAACCATTTTCAAGGTGGACTTGGGGAACTCCCTGGGATAAGCGGCACGTAATCTATAGTGAAAGTGAGACAGCCAGAAGGTTCCAGCTTAGTGGGCATACTGGGCAATAATGAGAAATTCAGGGAACACTGTCTGTCACTGAGAACAGGAGCGGCATGTCTGGCAAAGAGCATGAAAACAATCTCAGCTGGGCAGACTGGTTGTGCCTTTGGTGTTTATCCGGTTATTTCCTATGTTCTTGGCTGGGTGCTCGTCACTAATTTTTAAGCAGGAGCCATTTTGGATCCAATGGGGTTGAAAAGGACTGGCTCAGGGAGAGAGGTCCCTCTCCAATGTCAGAGCTAGCTGGCCCTCCTTAGAATGATGCAGCCTCCCTTCCTACCCTCTGTCAAGCATAAACCCCTCTTCTCTCCCCTAGTTCCACCTCCAAACATCCCCTCTCTCTCTATCCCCCAGCTCCCCCTTCCATGTCCAGCAGTGCCCAGTTTTCCTCAATGTCAATGGTGTCTCTTTCCCCTTCAGTCCATAATCTCTCTCATACACACACACATCATACACACATACATACACACACACATACACACACACACACATACACACACACAAACATACACACATACACACACATATACACATACACACACATACATACACACACACACATACACACATATACACACACACACACATGCACACACACACACACACACACATACACACATACATACACACACATACACATACATACACACATACACATACATACACACATACACACACACACTGATACATACACACATACATACACACACCCACACACATACACACACTGATACATACACACACACACACACACACTGATACATACACACATACACACACATACATATACACACTGTCATTCACACTCCCTCATTCACTCACTCTCCCTATTTCACACACTCTCCCTCATTCACTCACTCTCCCTCATTCACACACTCTCCCTCATACATTCTCACTCTCCCTCATTCACTCACTCTCCCTCACACATTCTCACTCATTCACCCCTCCTGCCTAAAACCCCCAACTTCCATCTGAGCCTGAGGGAAGACAGCTTCAGCTGCATTGCTCCGTCTTCTGGCCACACCAACTCCTCCTCTCCTCTCATGGACAAAAATGACACTGACTTGTCCTGCCTCCACCCACATGACCTATGTGACACCAGCTCCTCTTCTTGGCCCATGTGGTCAATATGATGTTAGATGCCCACAGAGAGGAGTGCCATGCCATGCCAAACTTGGAGATGCAGAGGAAAGAAAGGAGGATACGTGAGTGGAAAAGGGAAGCACTGGGTATATGTGTGGAAGGGGATTTGGACTTGACTCTGCTTATTTCCTGCACTAGTCTGATTTACTGACCAGCTGAAAATGTTGCCAGCACCTTTAAAAACAATCCTTAATGCCAATGGAAAATACACGTAAGGTTCACAGGAGCCATCACTCACTCATGGGTCTTACGTTGAAGAACAGTGGTATAATGTGATAAGAAGTTGCGTTATCTTGCTGCAGCAGGGAGAGATGAGAGGATACCTGCAGAGAGTTACCTGCTCCAGCAGAGAGAGATAAGAGGATACCTGCAGAGAGTTATCTGCTGCAGCAGGGAGAGATAAGAGGATGCCTGCAGAGAGTTACCTGCTGCAGCAGAGAGAGATAAGAGGATACCTGCAGAGAGTTACCTGCTGCAGCAGGGAGAGATAAGAGGATACCTGCAGAGAGTTACCTGCTGCAGATGTTTGGAACAGTAGAGATGGAGAGAATCTGGTAGACCAGTGAGTGTATTGTTACAGCTCCAGGAAGGTCCTCACTTAGTGCCCTGGAACTCCAGTCAGCCTTTCAGTCCTGTAACCTTGGGGTCATCTTCAGCTCCTTTCTGTTCTTCTCTAAACATATCCAAAATATTGGTAAAATGTGCTGTTTCTTTCCTCTGTAACATCACCAAAATCCATCCCTTCCTTTCTGAACACACTACCAGAACCCTCATCCACTGTCTCATCTCCTCCCACTCAGATTACTGCAATCTGCTCCTCTCACGTCTCCCAGTGAGCCATCTCTCTTCACTGCAAGCTATCCTAAATTCAGCTGCACAGCTTATCTTATGCCCATATAACCCCTCTTTTGACTCCCTATCTGCTTCCACCTACAGCTGGAGCTCCTCTTACTCAACTACAGGAGCCTTCACTCTGCAGCTCCTCTCTTATCTCACTCCACACCCCTCCTTGTCCCCTCCTCATCGGGGAAAATCACTTTTATTTACGCCCTTCCCCCCACCGTTGCCGGCTCCCAGATCCGGGCTATCCGCCTTGCTGTGCCATACGCTGGCAATAGACTTTCTGAGCTGGTACGTCGTGTGCCCTCTCTGGTCTTACTCACCTTTGTGAGGCTGCTTTGTAACCCCTGACTTATCACAACCTTGTTGGTTTTAACGATTTGCTTAATAAATGAATTTCCCAAAGTCTCTTTTGTCCGGTATGTATGGCTTGACTCTATGGTAATTGCTACAGAGCAGGAGCAGTCTCTTGGGTGTATTTGTACGGCGGGCGAGCGCTAGAGAAGCGATAAGAAGTAGGCCTGGTATGGGGAGACTTGCAAATGTTTTCCTGGGGTCCTGCAGCAGGCCTGTTCGCTGTGCACATACCCAGGGCTCTAGAACAGGGAAATGATTGAAGGAAAGAAGAAGGTTTGTTGTAGTTCTTTGAATCACACAATGAATCATTTTTAACTCACTCTGCAAACAGTGCACAGTGCTTAAGGGGGAAGTGACTGAAGCTTAATGGAGACTGATTGGACATTGATCCAGCAGTCAGCATCCCTCAGCTCACACATTTCAAGCCTAAAGTCTTTCTCAGATGCAGGAAGGTGCAAAGTATCTCTGAGAAGGACTAAACTGGGCTCTGGGGAAAGCATTTGAACATTCAGACTGAATTCCCGTCCCTTTTCAAGTGCCAGAGACTCCCCTGCTAGGATCGGGCTTCACTGCTGATGCACTAGGGGTTTGCGATTGGGAAACCTAATAGTGAATGAGCATGGATACTGAATTCCAAAACAACTGGAGAACCCCCAGCACCTTTTCACGTTTGTTAAACATTGTGTACTGTTGTAATCCAAATGCAATTAAGTAATTCTTGAGATTTTCCCCTCGATCTGACATTTTAATCACTGCGGGATTCCTGTTTCATTTAATCCAGGGATTTGACTTGATCTCAGGTACCTCCAGGTGTTCCTTGTTCCATCCCTTCACCTCAAAGGATGCCCCTAGATCAGGGGGACCTCAACTTCAGTCCTCAAGAGCCACAAACAGGTCTAGCTCTGAGGAGAGCCACATAGAGGATGCATGAGATAGAGTTGGGTACGATGGAGGCTATTTGTGGCTCCAGACCTGGAGGTGGCCATCCCTAATCTAGATTGTAGGTCCAGCACTTGCAGGAATTATTCTGGACTCATCCCATGGTTTCTCCAGGCATCCTCCTAGATCCCAGCCCTCTGCGGCCATTACTTTCTTGAGGTTAGGATTGTGTGCATTTGGGGATTCCTCTAAATTTCATACCAGAGTTTGAAAATAAGATGCCCCTTTCAGTCAGCAACGATGTATTTTAAAATGTGTATTTCCCTCTCATCTCAAACCAATAACTTTCTTTAACAGATAAGTTTACCCAGAATGCCCTGTCATTTCCCTGACGTGCAACGGGAAAACTGAATTTATTGTCAATGAAACAACAAATCGAGACTTGCTAAGCGGTGAGCAGGTAAAGTCAATATAAAACATGACTGCAATCTGTCTTCCATTCTTAACCCTGGGTTTTGGTCAACGAGGGAAGGGCATGCATGACCTGTGGGTTTAAACATTATTCCCACAGGCAGAAAAAACCTGACAAACCTTTTTGTGAAAATAGGATACAAAGATATTTTTTACCCTACACGGTAGCTCTTGGAATGGAGCAAAACCAGCGCTGCCTTTGCGGTATAGGGTTTGAGCTGCCCCCATCATAAAGTCAGGGCCATCCCTCAGTAAAGCGTTTACTTCAGCTGCATTCCCTGGCACAGCTCAGGAATAGCAACGAGGGGAGGCGGGGCAGCCTTTGCCGAAAATTATTCAACAGATTCTGGCAACAAACGCTAGAGGCTTTTTCTCCTTCTTTTTATTTAATGCTTTTAATGCTGGGGTTTTTTGTTTTCTTTTATATATATATATATATATATATATATATATATATATATATATATATATATATATATATATATATATATATATATATATATATATATATATAAAAGCAAGAGCAATGCCCTTAAAAAAGAAAAGAGAAACAACCTTAAAAATGAACCTCAAACCATGAAGTCTAAAAAAGGTTTCCAATAACGAAGAGGAACTTCGCAAGCTCCCCTGAAAGTGAGTGCCTGCTTTGTGCCGTGCTCTGCGCCTCTCTGCACGCTTTCTCCTCCTGGCGAGCCCTGGCCTGCACGGAAAGAGCTGTCCGTGGTGCTGAATAATAATTTGCAGGTTTTGCGCAAAAGCTGAAGTTTGCTGCAGCTGAGCTTTCAAGCTCCGCCCATGCCATGCAAGACTGGAAAAAGGGAAAGACCTGTTCTGGGGGGAGGGGGCGACGAGAGGGTAAATATTAGGATAACTTACTGGTTTCTAAGGGAAAGCAAGACGATTTTTTTTTTTTACTGATAAATATGCAGAGCTTTAACGATTAATCTTTCAGTTCTATTAAAAGTATGTCAGCCAGAGTAAACTGCAAAGGCTCCTTTTATTTTGTCACTGCCAAGAGCTTCTATGCTCGGAAGGCTAGAAACCAGGATTTGCTGGCATCCTGTGAGCCCCCCGACTTTTCCTCTCATAGAGAGACTCCTCCGGGTATTGGGAAGGGGTTGAAAGCGCCGCGCCTGGAGCCCTGGAGTTGGTGCAGAGGGAAAAGGTTTTCTGCAATCTCTGCTGCTGGTGGGGCAGGCGCAGTCTGGGGGAAGGCGCTGCTCCTCGTTTCAGCTCTATTACTCACTCACCGCGATCACGGCATCGAGTCACAGCATTTTGAAGTAAGAACTAATGGAGAGAGGCAGAAAGGAAATACCCTCATCATATTTAAGCACAAGCCCTTTCGCTTCAAGGTGACGGCTAACGTTAATTACCCTTCACTGAGAGCCACAAGAGGCAGCAGAGCCGAATTAGGCATTTTCCTTGCGTCCCATTCAGCAGAGTTGGGCTAAAGTGGGAAAATATTATTGGTTTTTAATACCATCCCATGCCAAAAATAATGAAACCCTGAGAGTTCTTTCTGACACTATTAGTATTGTCTGCCCCTATTGATTTATGTCCAGATTCACGCTCTCAGACTGTTAAGAATTTCAAATTCCACACTGGAACTTACTTAAATGCAAACGTTTTAGCCAAATTGCACAGGATCAGGGAACATTTTTGTTCAGTTTCTTTCACTCTGAGAATCTGACACATTTGCTTTGTCTGCCAAGTCCACCATTTTGACTTTGTACCTAAAACACCAATCCCTCATATAACGACCAAAAAAAATATAATTTTACCGAATTTAGGGAATGAAGAAAGCAGCATCAAATTTTAAATAAAATCAATTATTACTCTGTATTTAATGGTGTCCAGCAGCAGGTTATAAACATGGCCAAATATTTCAAAGTAAAATTGCTTTGGAAATTAAAGGAAAAGAAAGAAAAAAGACAAATTGAGAAAAGTATCTGGATCTTCTGTTTCTAGCATCCATCTGGTGAAACATGTCATTACGAGAGGGAGAGGTTCTAGCATCCATCTGGTGAAACATGTCATTACGAGAGGGAGAGGTTCTAGCATCCATCTGGTGAAACATGACATTGCGAGAGTAAGAGGTTCTAGCATCCATCTGGTGAAACATGTCATTGCCAGAGTAAGAGGTTCTAGCATCCATCTGGTGAAACATGTCATTGCGAGAGTAAGAGGTTCTAGCATCCATCTGGTGAAACATGTCATTGCCAGAGTAAGAGGTTCTAGCATCCATCTGGTGAAACATGTCATTGCGAGAGTAAGAGGTTCTAGCATCCATCTGGTGAAACATGTCATTGCCAGAGTAAGAGGTTCTAGCATCCATCTGGTGAAACATGTAATTGCCAGAGGGAGAGGTTCTAGAATCCATCTGGTGAAACATGTTGTGAGAGTAAGAGGCTCTAGCATGGAAAGCAATTTCCTGCCATGAATTGCCAAATGTGTGTTACTTTCAGTAACTGCAGCCCAGCTGTGGATGTCCAAATGTGCTCAGGTCTCTGTAAATATGTATTTCTGGATATGAATCTTATCTAAGAGGATAGGAAACACAATGTCTGTTGAAACTACACAGAGGCTGGGGACTCCTTCTAGACTAACATAAACTTTGAAGGAGAAAGTTGAGATACAGCTGAAAAATTGCACACTTGTCCTCGAAAGCTTATGCTCAAATAAATATGTTGGTCTATAGAAACATTACAGCAGAAAAAGACCATAAGGCCCATCCAGTCTGCCTATCTTTCCAATTAATATAGCATTATAATTCTCATCACTTCCTTAGAGATCCCCTGTATTTATCCAATGCTTTCTTGAATTCATCACTTCCAGTGGGAGGTTGTTCCACACATCCATTACCATCTCTATAAAGAATTATTTCCTAAGATTACTCCTGAGTTTACCCACTTTCACCTTCATCTCATGACCCTTCAATCTAGATCTTCCTTTCCATTGAAAAAGGCTCACCGCTTGTGCATGGAAACCTTTGAGATATTTGAATATCTCTATCTCTTATCATATATCCATATGTCCTATAGAGAAAGTGACACTACCCTCTGAGTCATTTTTGCTACTTAATTACTTACTTTTACATTTCTTAATAACCCCTGCCTCCTAAGATTATCTTGCCTAAGTTGATGTAAACATAATTAATATCATCAAAATATCATACAATAAATAACATTCAATAAATAACAATCATCATAGTAACATAAAATAATTACCAATTTTAAACATGAAATAATTCTACAATCCAAAAATTATCAGTTAAGCCTGTATATCTGGCTTGCTATACTGAGTTGAACTCAGTCAACCACTTGTTTTAATTCCCAAAGCTTTCCCCAGAAAACAGGCACAACCCGTCGTCTTTATAATAAGAGCCTTAACCCTGAATGGGGAACTCCATATAATTAGACAATCCAATCAAAGATCAAATGCCTACTTAAGTAGCCAGGTCTTTTAAAGTCCTCTTAAAGTAAACAAGATCTTTCTGGCCTTGAATCTCCTCCAGTAATGTGTTCCAAAACCATGGCATAATAATAGAGAAAGTATTATCATACTAACACAGCTACTCCTTTGGAAATTTTATGATCATGTCTGCTGGAACTAACATCTCCAAGTCAGTTAGCAACTAGGGGATGGTAAAATTGAGAAATCCTTTCTAAGAAGGTGGAAAACAAATGTTCAATGTATTTCATCACCAGTCAAAAGAACTAGGATTCTCCAATATCTTAAACATGACACACAAATTGCATTGACTTTGTTACATAGTTAAAGGTGTGAATAGTTATGCAAAATTATGCAAATTTGCCAAGGAATTATGAAAAATCTGCCACAGAATTTGCTAACACTTGCTGAAGAATTTTGAAAAATGTATTGAAGGAAACTGAGGGCTCTGGCCATCAGGAAAAGGATAGCCCTCAGCAGAATCCCTTCCTCTACATTTTACAAGAAATTGAAAGCCATTTTATTTAATTGACAATGTTTATAAGTGCTGAACTTTAACTGTAATAATGTTATTTCTATGTGTACTGTATTTAATTGTATGATTGTTATTTTATGCTGTTGTAACCCACTATTGGATTGGCAGGATATACATTTTAAATAAATGGTTTCAGTTTGTTACACCCTCACAGCTCCTCATGGGTTCCTTCTGAAGTTGATGTCCGTTGACAGAGCAGACATCTTCACTACAGTCCATTCCTATGGTCAGTCAATAAGCAGCTGTCACAACAGACCTCCTACAAAACTTCCTCTATATATATTAAATGCTTATAGCTCAAGAATGGCCAGTTCTGTCTTCTCTAAACTTATTAGGGATGTGAATCGTTTTAGGACGATTAAAATTATCGTCCGATAATTTTAATATCGTCTTAAACCGTTATGGAACACAATACAATACAGATTCTAACGATTTATCGTTATAAATCGTTAGAATCGTGAGCCGGCACACTAAAACCCCCTAAAACCCCCCCCCGACCCTTTAAATTAAATCCCCACCCTCCCGAACCCCCCCCCCCAAATAACTTAAATAACCTGCGGGTCCAGCGGCGGTCCGGAACGGCAGCGGTCCGGAATGGGCTCCTGCTCCTGCATCTTGTCGTCTTCGGCCGGCGCCATTTTCCAAAATGGCGCCGAAAAATGGCGGCGGCCATAGACGAAAAAGATTGGACGGCAGGAGGTCCTTCCGGACCCCCGCTGGACTTTTGGCAAGTCTCGTGGGGGTCAGGAGGCCCCCCACAAGCTGGCCAAAAGTTCCTGGAGGTCCAGCGGGGGTCAGGGAGCGATTTCCCGCCGCGAATCGTTTTCGTACGGAAAATGGCGCCGGCCATACGCGTATGGCCGGCGCCATTTTCCGTACGGAAAATGGCGCCGGCAGGAGATCGACTGCAGGAGGTCGTTCAGCGAGGCGCCGGAACCCTCGCTGAACGACCTCCTGCAGTCGATCTCCTGCCGGCGCCATTTTCCGTACGAAAACGATTCGCGGCGGGAAATCGCTCCCTGACCCCCGCTGGACCTCCAGGAACTTTTGGCCAGCTTGTGGGGGGGCCTCCTGACCCCCACGAGACTTGCCAAAAGTCCAGCGGGGGTCCGGAAGGACCTCCTGCCGTCCAATCTTTTTCGTCTATGGGCGCCGCCATTTTTCGGCGCCATTTTGGAAAATGGCGCCGGCCGAAGACGACAAGATGCAGGAGCAGGAGCCCGTTCCGGACCGCTGCCGTTCCGGACCGCCGCTGGACCCGCAGGTTATTTAAGTTATTTGGGGGTGGGGGATTTAATTTAAAGGGTCGGGGGTGGGTTTTAGGGGGTTTTAATGTGCCGGTTTTTCGATTTTTCGATTTTTCGATTTTTTAACGATTTTCACGATTTTTCACGATATTTTACCCCCCCAAACGGCAACAATACGATTCCCTCCCCCTCCCAGCCGAAATCGATCGTTAAGACGATCGAGGACACGATTCACATCCCTAAAACTTATTAAAATTACCAGATGCCACCAAACAAAACTATAGGTGAGTCATATTTTAGTTAAACCTTTTTTTGGGGGGGAGGGGCTTCCACTGACTGACAGAATGCGTTCCTATTTGAAATGTACCAGAGAGGGGTACAGGTGAAGAGGAAGGCAAGGGCTGGGCAGAGAGTCCTAACCTGTTTAGCCTTTCTTCATAAAGGAGATGTTCCATTCCTTTTATAATTGTGTTGCCTTTTTCTATACATTTTCAAGACCCATTATGTCTTTTTAGTTATGGGGTGACCAGAACTGCACTCAAGATGTGGTTGCACTGTGGATCTGTAGAGAGGCAATATTTAATGTTTGGGTACTTGCCAGGTACTTGTACCCTGGGTTAGAAACAGGATGATGGGTTTGATGGACCCTCGTTTTTACCCAGTATGTCAACTTTTAAGGTCTGTATGTTCTAATATGATTTCCTCCACTTTATTCTAAATACTTCTCCAAATAATTCCTAACATTATATTTGATGTTTTGACTGATGCTCAACACTTTGCTGAGGATTTCAAATCATTGTCTACAAGAACTCCAAGGTCCTTTTCATAGGTGGTGATGTCTGTTTATTTATTTAGCAGCTTTTGTATTCTTCAGTCTCCACAAAGGTGTCCAATATGAATAACATCAAGACCAGCATTGTGCTCCTATAGCTGGGATTAGTTTTTCCTATGTGCATCAAATCAAATCAAATCATCACTTTACATTTTTCCACATTAAATTCATCTGCCATTCAGATGCCCAGTTCCCCAGTCTCACAGGGTCCTTCTTGAATTCCTCACAATCTGCTGCTGTTTTAAGAACTTTCAATCATTTTGTGTTCTCTACAGCTTTAATCATCTCACTCATTGATTCCTTTTCCAGATCATTAGTGAATATGTTAAACAGCACTGGTCCCAGTACAGATCTCTTTGGTACTCTACTAATGACCTTTCTTCATTTTGAAAACTGACCATTCAGTCCTACCCTCTGTTTCCTGTGTTTTAACCAGTTACTGGTCCACAATAGGACACTGCCTCCTATCCCATGACTTTGTAATTTCTTGATGAGTCTCTCACAGGGGATTTTGTAAAAAAAAACAAACCTTCTGAAATTCCAAATACACTTTTTCAACTCGCTCACCTTCATCTACATGTTCATTTACACTTTTAAAATGATTTAATAGATTTTAAGGCAAGACTTCTCTTTGCTTAAACCATGTTGACTCTTCCCATTAAGCCATGTCTGTCTTAGAAAGATGACAGCAGAAAAAGACCATACAGTTTATTAGACTGCCCATTTTGCTTGCTTCTACTATTTTGCCCAGCACTGATGTCCAGCTCACTTGCCTATAGTATGTCAACACAGTGGTGAAGCAACATTGAATTATCAACAGAAATAATGAAACTGACAAAAAGAAACAGAAGCACTTCAAAAGGGCACAGCCAGCAATTCTCAGCAAATACTTATAATAAGGTCTAAATCTATTTCCAGATGCACCTCAAGCAGTAATGCATTTCACAAATCTGGGCCTTTGAACAGACGTAATCTATTCCTGCACTCTGTCAAAGAGATGGGACACAGATCTCAGAGACCAAGCAGTTTTATATCCTATCAAGGTGGACTTCAAATAGCCAGCAGCCCCAGCTCTAGTGGCTTTAAAAGTAAGCATTAAGAACTTAAATGTTACTCTTCGGGTAATTTGAAGTCAGTGCACATTCTTGAGGTAGGTGAGATCCTATCAAGATTTTTTTTTTATTTTTTATTTAATATCTTTTATATACCGACGAACGTTGGGAACATCTCATCGGTTTACAGAGAACAGAACTTAGCAACAGGCTTTACATTTGTCACATGATTATAATAGGAATAGTAGAAATAACAATAATAACAAAAACAATAACATACGAATAATATGGAAGTTATACAAGTAATAATTAACTAAGTGGGATACATGATAGTGGTTAGTCAGAAGAGGGGCAGGGAGATTCTGCTAGATATGATTGATATCAACATTTGTAGGAGGAATAAATTTGTATATACAATGGTTGTCGAGGAATATATACACGTTTGTGAGTAAAAATGTTCTTATTTACAGTAAGCTGTCTTGATAAATTTGCTTTCCGGGAAGCATAGTAGAAAGCTAATTGTTAGGCAAGATGGAAAGGGGTGGTTAGGGGGTGGGAAGGAAAAAGGGGTGGGGGGGGGAGAAGGGAGGAGGGAGGTTAGGAGTTAGGGAGGGGGGGGGGGGCTAGTGAATGTGTGAATGTTAGGTGTATGAGTGTATGAGTGTATGAGTGTCTAAAGAACCAAGTCTTCAGATAACAAATATCAGAGGGAATGCATGTCACTGTGTTTTGCAGTACATGTCAGATAGTACTAGAGAGACCCAAATATACAGTAGCTGACCTCAGAAAAGTCTTCATGATGGTCCTAAGGTCAGTGGACTTTAAAATTGGTTTCAGGCAATGAACTATCTATAATTTTAAAAAAAGCCTTCTTGGCCACTAAGTTAACATGGGTTTCATATTCAACTTAGAATCTATTATAATTCCCAGGTCTCTTGCCTCTGTCAGAAAAGAGAAGCTTAAATTCCTCCAAATGTAGTTAGGAAGATGGGTCAGGGACTAATGAATGACTAAAGAATGCCTCCGATTTCTTCAAAATTAAAGATGACTTATTAATTCTTAACCAGTCTCTCACACCTTGAAAACCCAACCTTTGGGGTTAGAGCATCTCATCACCTCCCGAAAGATTAGAGTGAAATGGGAGAAGGACTGGTGGGCACAAAAGAAATGGGAACTCAGGCTTAGCAAACAACCTGTGCACAGCCACCTTAAACTTAGACTCCTAAACACTAACAATCCTCCCAGAATTGAAATTGGCTTATTTAAATCTCAAGAACTGCAAATATGCCTCATCTACGCCCCCCTGGCCTTCTGGAACAGAACCTCTCCCCCCTCATCGAATTTATCGCTGATAACATTAACAGTGACACCCCTGCTATCATATTAGGAGACTTCAATCTCCACGTGGACTCCATACCCCCCTCCTCCTCCTGTCTGAAGTCGAGAGCCCTTAGAGCTCTCGACTTCAGACAGCTCATAACATCCCCCACACACAAAGCAGGACACACGCTTGACCTCATTTTTGACAACTCCATTATACAAAGCCCTAATGCGCCACACTGCACCCCTGTCCCTTGGTCAGTCCATTCCCTTGTTGAAGCTTCTCTCTCTACTAAGACTTCATCCACACACATCCATACATACAATAATATTTATTTATTTATTTATTTTTAGTTTTTATATACCGATCTTCTTGCATTAGATGCAAATCAAACCGGTTTCCAATGAACAAAAACTTGCCTGTAGGCAGTACATGGAACCATGAACATCTAAGAAACTCTTGGTAACATAGTCAGAGAAATGAATAACCAGGTAAACAATTTGAATAATACCATACACTTCTGAAAACCCTGCTCAAAAAAAGACCTAACCTCCTCTCTCTCCAACAACCTCAATAATCTAGACCTTACCAGTCCTGATGCCACACTCTCCTCCTGGAAGAACCTCACCAACAATATTGCTGATGAACTATGCTCCGTTATCAGCAAAGAAATATCCCATTCACACAAATCTAAGAAACCTTGGTAGACCCCGGAATTAAGAAAATCTTAAACTTGACTTTAGACTAAAAGAGAGAACTTGGCGTAAACATCCCTCCCCCAAAAATTCAACCATATATAAAAATGCCCTCCACACCTACAGAAACTCCACCCTCATGACCAAACGTGACTACTACGCAAACAAAATTCATGATTATCAGTACAACGCAAAGCCCTTTTCTCACTTGTATCATATCTCATGAAAACAACCCCCCCCCCCCTCCCATTTCCGATGAGGAGTCCAAAAGAAAAAGTGAAGAACTTGCCCAGTACTTCAACAATAAAATAAAAAACTTATTGCTTCGTTTCCCTACAACCACCCACACATATCCTCTACCAAACAACCACAGCGCCAAACTAGAAACACTTGATCTCACCTCATCCACTGAAATAGAATCCATTCTAAAGAAAACTAAACTTGCCACTCACCCATCTGACACTATCCCTACCAAATCCCTCTTATCCATTCCTAATGCTATTGCTAAACCCCTAGCTGAAATAATTAACTGCTCTCTCTCCCTAGGCAAAGTCCCTGACTCACTAAAACAGGCCATAGTCAAACCCCTCCTCAAAAAACCCTCCCTCGACTCCGCTGTTCCTGCCAATTACCGGCCCATTCAAACCTTCATGGAAGTCATGGAAAAGGTAGTTATTTCTCAACTCTCAGACTACTTAGAAAACCATAATATCCTCTCCCAGTCCCAATTCGGCTTCCACAAGTTCTTCAACACTGAAACCCTCCTAATCACCCTTACTGACACCATTCTTAAAGGGTTTGACCAGGGTCAAACCTACATTCTTGCCCTACTTGACATCTCGTCTGCTTTTGACACCATAAACCACAATATCCTTTTGAACCGGCTATCAGAAATTGGCATCTCTGGCACTGCCCATCTCTGGTTTAAATCTTATCTTGAGAAAAGAGACTACATAGTCAAAATTGGCAATTCAGAATCCTTATCCATCCAATTAACTCAAGGTGTCCCCCAAGGATCTTCCCTTTCCTCCACCCTCTTCAATATATACCTGTTGCCCCTCTGCCAACTCCTCTCTGAACTTGGCCTCAAACACTTTATCTATGCAGACGATGTTCAAATACCTATCCCTATACAAGAATTCCTATCCAAATCCCTCAAAATCTGGGATAACTGTCTCTCTTCCATTAATACCCTTCTCAACAATCTTTACCTAGCCCTAAACACTTCTAAAACAGAGCTACTCATCGTATCCTCTAACCATAACATAATATCACTCATCACCAGTGATCCCCTCCTCCCCCCTATCCCCTTCTCGCACAGTGTACGGGATCTCGGCGCCACTATTGACCAACAACTAAATCTGAAAAAACATATCAACACAACCTTAAAAGATGGTTTCTTCAAGCTACAGGTTCTCAAAAAACTTAAACCCCTCCTTCATGTCCACAACTTCCGCACTGTCCTCCAAGCGACTATTTTTGCTAAAATGGACTACTGCAATTCCCTTCTCTTAGGCCTCCTTTCACCACCATTAAACCCCTCCAAATGCTACAAAATGCAGCAGCTAGAATTCTCACCAACACTCGCAAGTCTGACCACATTACCCCTATCCTCAAAAACTCCATTGGCTCCCTATCTCCTCTCGCATACTCTACAAAACACTCACTATTATCCACAAAACCCTACATGCTCACAACATCTACTGGCTCGATGACTCCTTCCGCTTCCTCTCTACTAACCGTCCCGCTAGATCCACCTATAAAGGTTGCCTATTCACTCCCTCCCGGAAAACTAGAAACATAGAAACATAGAAATGACGGAGGAAGAAGACCAAACGGCCCATCCAGTCTGCCCAGCAAGCCATGCACTCTTTTTTTTTTTCCTCATACTTGTTATGCCTGGCTTTTAGTACCCCTTAGTTCCATTTCCCCTCCACCCCACCACCAATGTAGAAAGCAGTGCCGGAACCACATCCAAGTGAATATCTAGCTTAATTAGGGGTAGTAACCTCAGCAATAAGCAGGCTACACCCATGCCTTTGTCCACTCAGACTATGTAATTCAGACCTTGTTGGTTGTTGTCCATATACAGATCCTCTTTTCCACATTCCCCCTGCCATTGAAGCAGAGAGCTATGCGTTGAAAGTGATGTATTAGATTTTCTCCCCTGCCGTTGAAGCAGAGAGCTATGCTGGATATGTATTGAAAGTAAAGTATCGGCTTATTTGGTTTTGGGGAAGTAACCGCCGTAACAAGCAAGCTACACCTCGCTTTTTTGTGAATGCAAATCCTTTTTTTTTTTCCACATTTCCTCTTGCTGTTGAAGCCTAGAGCAATGATGGAGTCTCATTAACCGTGTGTATGTACATTGAACAAGGGTATTATCTCCAGGTAGTAGCGCTCATTCTCGCGAGCCACATTAACAATCAACAAATATTGAACAAGCCTAATAATTGGCAATACCTATAGCCTATGTCCTCACCGGTAATTTTACATACTCTTACCCACCCCTCTACTTTTTTTTTTTGAGATGGCAGCCCTCCATCCTTCCGCTCCGTGAAGGTGGAACACCGACCACTGGCATCCCGCTCCGTGAATGCCTCTGTGGCTACTGCTGCTCCGTGCAGTGTTCTGCCACCTCCTCCCACCCCTGGCCTTGCAAGCCCTGGTTATTGATCCCTGCATCCACTACTTTTTGTGGCTGTGACAGCTCCCCCCCCCCCCCCCCCACAACAAGACCTTTAATTTGGGCTTCAAGGGCTGCTGCTTCTCCCTTTTACTGCAACAGGTCTAAGGCGATCTCTAGCTCAGCCTTTCTGTGCACTTCGGCGATGGCTGTGGCGGCAGCTGTGGCAGTAGCGGCTTCCTGTTGTTCTTCTATTCTGAGTCCTTCTATCTTGAGGGCTGCTGCTTGTTCGGTATACTGTATGCAAACCACCCCCTCTTCATTCACGTCCTCTAGATTTGATGGATCCACAGTGTTTATCCCATGCCCCTTTGAAGTCCTTCACAGTTCGGGTCTTCACCACTTCCTCCGGAAGGGCATTCCAGGCATCCACCACTCTCTCTGTGAAGAAATACTTCCTGACATTGGTTCTTAGTCTTCCTCCCTGGAGCCTCAGCTCGTGACCTCTGGTTCTGCTGATTTTTTTCTGACGGAAAAGGTTTGTCATTGTCTTTGGATCATTAAAGCCTTTCAAGTATCTGAAAGTATGAATCATATCACCCCTGTTCCTCCTTTCTTCCAGGGTGTACATATTTAGATTCTTCAATCTCTCCTCGTATGTCTATTCTATGTCATTCGATGAAGACCCTCCACCTTTTTGGTCGCCCTTTTTTGGTCACCTTTTTTGGTTGCCCTCTCTTCTACTAAAGAACGAGCCCTATCCTTGGCAGGCCCGTCCTGGAATTCCATGCCCCCTGATCTCCGCTTAGAGCAGGGGTGGGCAATTCCAGTCCTTGAGGGCCACAAACCTGTCGAGGTTTTAGGATATCCTAATGAATATGCATGACATAGATTTGCAAACAACTGAGGCAGAGTGCATGCAAATCTCTCTCATGCATATTCATTAGGGATATCCTGAAAACCAGACTGGTTTGTGGCCCTCGAGGACCGGAACTGCCCACACCTGGCTTAGAGCCATGTTCTCAGAAATTTAACAAAAAGCTTAAGACATGGCTTTTCAAACAGGCATACCCTGAATAGAGTCCATTCCCCCTATTCTTCCTTCCCTCTATTCTTCTTGCTTCCTCTCCCCACTTCCCCCTGGGCTCCCCTTACTTCCGATCCTCATCCCCATTATTTCACTGTATTCATCATATTTTATATAGTTGTATTTGTCATATTTTATATAGTTTACTGTATTCATCTTATATCATCCAGTGTTAGTCCTGTAAATTCTCATGCATTTCAGTTTCTTTTGCCTTTTTTACTAGATTCACCTTATTTTATATTATCAATTTTTAGTTCTGTACTTTATTCCCCCTGTATTTCAGTATATTTTATGCCTTGAATTTCAGTATATTTTACGTCTTGTATTTCAGTATTTCTTACGCCTTGTATCTCAGTATATTTTTGCCCCGTTTTTCAGTATTTGCTATGCCTTGTTACCCCTGTACCATCTAGCAGTTATTAGTTACGCCACTTTTTGTCTGAATCCTCTTCCCCTGTGTATTTTAGTACCCTTTTTCCCATGTTACATTCCTCTAGCTTCCTCGTTCATATTATTTTCTCCTATTATTCCATTTTACCCCTCCTCACCCCCCTTGTTTTTTGGTTCCTCTATCGTTCCCTTGTTTCCCCCACCCTTGTTCTCTGTAATACATTAAGTTATCTGTAAACCGATATGATGTACCCATGAATACCGATATAGAAAAGTTCTTAAATAAATAAATAAACAAACAAATAAATAAATAAAAGGAAGGACGTAATCTGATCTGATTTGTCTTTTTCCCCCTCCATCTTTGAAGCTCCCCTGCTCCCCAGATGGCAAACCCAGGCAGTGCTAGCTATCTTCCCTTCCTCCCCAGACCAGAATATATCCCCTGCTCAGAATGTCTAGATCTGAGCAGCCCCAAGAGACAGAGGATCCGAACCTGATCCCCTGCATTATGACGCATAGAACTATGGGCAGATACATGGGGCTCACCCGCAGTCTGATTGTTTTAAATTTAAAAGTGTTATATCTGACCCCAGGGTTCAGCTGCAGTGTTATGTATTGTAGTGCATGGGATCCAGGCTCTGATCTCTCAACCACAGGGTTCAGTCAAACCCAAAGAGGGAGGGAAGATGGTGACTAATACATTGGTGACCCTTACTGGGCAAGAAGTAGCAGTCACCAGGGCATGATATCTGGGAAAGGGGATCAAAGATGGAGAATATAAAGGAGAAAAGCCAAAATAATTTACCAAAAAGTAATTAGACCTTCATGGAAGTGCAAGGCGATGCATTTTACAATTTAATATTTGAATCCATGCATTACCTCACAGCAAATGATTGATGGTTGATTTGTATGAAAACTTCCCAATTCAGCTGGAAGATTTTTCCTATGGACTTACTGTTCTAACCATTGGATCACATCAATACCATCACACTCTTTTGGCTATAACATAAGTTTTGGTCTTGGGTTTTCATTACTTCAAAATAGGAAAATACATTCACAATCCAAAACGTACATATTACAGGGATAGTTACATCATTAGCAGAATGTCCTAGAAAATGAAGGATGGGGAATCCTGTAGATGACGTCAGTAGGACCCCTCTTTCTCTTCCACCCTCCTGCACTTCCCTCCTTCCCAAATAATTTACAGAAGTTAAGAGTTGGTGTTTTGAGTCAATACACTGGTCAACAGAAGATTACAATGGTGCAGCTCAGAGGCTGTGTTTGCTGAAAACTGTCCTAGCCTGCGATTTGAATGACACCTGAAGGTGAATTGCAGACTGCGAAATTATCGGCAATCTACGCTTGTGATCATCACCGTACAGTCAAGAACAGGCTCATTCCAACTAATGTGAAAAATCTCATTTGCCTACAGAGGTAACCATAAAACCGTGTTCTAAAGAGAGCTGGTTGTTTTTTTTTTTGTTGTTTAAAATCAGGTTGAGATAAGAAAGGGAACGCCTCCCTCCCCGGACTGAGCAGGAAGGCTCATTGATCCTGTCCTTGTTTTGCTGCAATCTCATTGCTATTCCGCACTCGCCTCCTCTCCCAGCCTAGAGGAGGAGGAGGAGGAGGTGAGTGGCGCTGTGCTCCTGGCCGCCCCCCACCTCTTGAGGAATGACGTCATCCCTCCGCCTGGGGTTCCTTTATGATGTAGGATTCTCCCAGCCCTCTCTTCAGACCTCTCCGAAGGCTGTGGGCGACTGGAGGAGCAGAGGCTCCAGCTGCACGGTTCCTGCCATTCGTCCTGCACGTCCAGGAGACGAGGGGAAGCGAGGAAGGAGCCTGTTAAACTCACCCACCCACCCACCTCCCATTCCACTTCTTTCCTTTGGTATCCTAAAGAAGAGAGATTCCTCGAAACCTTTTTCTACCTTTCTCCTTCTTCCATTTTCGGTGCCATCATGTCTGAGATCCTGCCCTACAGCGACGAGAAAATGGCTCGCTACGGAGACGACCCCGAAAGCCAGCTCTCCTTCAGCTGCCGCCTCCAGGACACCAGCGCCTTCTTCGGAGGCAACCAACAGAAAAGACCCCCAAAGCTGGGGCAGATCGGGAGAGCCAAGAGAGGTAAGGGTGCGGGAAAACAGACGCGGGCAGAGAAAGCCCCTTCTCCTTTTGCACAAGGCTGCTTTCTACATTTTTTTTTCTTTCCGTCCAGTGGTTCATACTGGTGATTGGAAATGTTAATCAGAGCCCCTAATCGAAAGAAATAAACAAAGCAATGGCAGAAAGGAGCCCCCCCCTCCCCCCCTCCCCTCTCTTTCTGTAGGCTGCAGCTGGAGGGGGGGTGGAGGGGGGAGGGGGCGTCCATGGCTGCTGTGTTGAAAGCTGAGGACTCCCGGACCAGCGCCAGCTCCATCAGGACCGATCCTCCCTTTTAGCAAAGCATCAATTGCATGCGATTAGAGCCTCCCTGCTAGCTAATTATTTACTGCCTTTTAATTAATGGGTTACCCGTCGTCCTACACCGGTTCCTGTTCGTTTCGGTGCAGATTTAACGCAGCCCTGTTATTGCCCAGCACTGCCCGCGGGTGACGCAGGGATGCAGCCACCTCTGGGAGGGAGCCGCAGCTGCTCACAAAGACTTGCCTGCGGGGGCTTGGGCTCTTGACTCTTTACCCGTCGGTCTCTGATGGGCTCCTGCTCTGACATTATCCTTTCTGGAGCAGCTCCTCGCCCTCACCTGCATGAAACAGATTCTTGTTATCACGTTCTGCACCTTAGCCTTGTGATGTCTCTCCCTAATCCTAGCTGCAGGGGTCATTAGTATCAGCTTCCACGAAGTGGCGCTTCTGCTGCACCAGATGTTGCCTCTGTTAATTGTTTTCTGTTAGGAAAAATGTGCATTCCTATTGCTAGATTCATCAACACCGTGCGGACTAGGAAAATGCTGTGCCTATTCTCCATTTTACAGAAAAGCAATGTTTTAAATAATTTTCAAAAACGGAGCTCTCCAGGTGCTAAGAAGCCTTTTCCCTTCTCTGTTTTCCCCTTCTAGTTGTGATCGAAGACGACAGAATAGATGAGGTGCTAAAGGGGATGGCAGACAAATCGCCTGCTGGGGTGTAAACTGGAGAAGAGAAAGCTGCATCCTCCATCTGCAGACTCTTTCACCGATTTTTAAGCACTTTTGGCTGTGCATGTTTGTGGACTGTGGTCAAGGAGAGAGGACGAGAAGACGTTGAGGCTGCTGGCAAATCTCCAACACCAAACTCCAATCCAAGTCAATGCCGGTCCAGCTGGGGCAGAGGGCTCGAGAGGAGCCCGGCCGGCTTTCTCTTACATACATCCTGCTCCCATCAGGGATCCTTCCTTCCCTCCTGGCTCCGTGCTTCCGCCGGTCCGGGCGGCTGGGGCGCTGTCCGTTTCAGCACCAACGCGGGGAAGGCACCCGGGAACTCCTGACGCGGACTCACTAGGATCACCCCCTCCCCTTCAGCAATGCACTTTATTCTTCTTTCATCAACAGCTCTGGATGATATCTACTGTACGCTTCTCTATCTAGTCATTGTGTCTCTATAGAACTGAAGAAGTCATTCTTAGTGATGCCAATTTCTGTATGTTTATCAGTGCCACCAAAATACAGGGAACATCCTTGCCCTCCTAGCTCCCATCTTTCATCCCACCCCCCTCCTCCCCCTTTCCCAGCAAGATTTCAACATACCAGCAGATCGGAAGCAAAAAAAAAAACAAAAAACTAAAATAAAATAAAGCCAGCCGCCAGCATGGAAAGAGGAAGGCGAACTGAAGACAGTTTCTGTGCTGTCAAAAGACATTTCTGCTCCATCTTTTTTTGCATGAGCTTCCGGTCCTGGTGCCCACTCCGGTGCCATTGTTCATACCCACTATGGCACGCTCCTTTTTAACAGAATTCCTCATATTTGTATTTTTATATCCAAATCTTTGTTAAAAATGAGATATGCTCGTTTAAATGTCTTAAGGTTGCATCAAAGATATGTTTTCAAGAAAGTGTACAGAATGAATTCGATTAGAAGACAAGACAAATGTTGGTCATCAGTATATTCTGTATCAGTATTGGACGGAACCTACTGAATGTGGTTTTGCACACAGCGCCCTTGAATTGAATCATGTATTTAAGAAATCTTCTCCTATGATTTCTTCTTTCTTGATGGAATTGGTTGGGGGAACGATGACGTTAGAACTATTGCACTGTTTACCAATGTGTTCAAATGACTTGCGGTTATTTGACGCTTCTTTCTTGGGATGTTAAAAGCTGTGTTTTTAATTTTGTACTTTATTTTTGAAAGGCTTATTTTGGTCTGATTTGCATGGAAACCTTAATATTTTCAATAATACAACATCATTTTATGAATACAATAAAGCAAAAAAACCCATAACATTCTAAGAATGATCCATTGTAAATTTTAATACCATTTTCACTGTATTTGGTGAACAAACAAATTAATAAAATATATGTACAATAAAAGAGCTTGTCCTGTTCTTTGATTCCAAAACCTGCTGAGAATGATGGCTGGTTGGATTTTCTTTCGAACATACAAGTCAAAACCTTAAAAGAAGAACAATACTAGAAATAACACAGAATTATCCAATCCAATTAAATGCATAAACTTGTTTCAGCAGACGACATTAGGAAACCTTGTGGCACACCTTAAACGGAACAGAAAAGATATATTCTCAGGAAGCTGTCGTCTGCTGCCTATAAGCCAAAATATTTGAGATGTTGGGAAGCAAGAGAAAGGTTCTGGGAAAGATATTGGCTTACAAAATGCCCCTCTCTCTGTGAAAGCTAAGTGTCAGAGCCCAGGTAATTTATGGAGCAGCTTTATACCTGCTACACACACATTCTCAAAACGAACTTCTACGCATAAACTCGGCTTGAAAAGGACGTGAAAGTCGCCTCCGTGTCGCTCTGGGTCACACCTGCTCTTTGCAATGCACAGTTTCTGTGCGTGTGAATGTATGCATACATCCAACCCGTTTTGTGCAGGCAAAAGTATCTGCCTGACATTGATCTGTGCATCATTTTATAAGCAGACACTCTTGACAATTATAGCAAGCCATTAGTGTGTGCACAAAACCTGTGTTTTATACACGTAAAAGGCTCTGAAAATTCGCCCCTATAAAGCCCCAATACCAAAGAAAGAATATTAAGCACTCTCCCCTGAAAGATCTGCCCCTAGGGTGCAGATGAGAAACGTGTAGAGGGGCGGTGAGAATGCAAAGGTAAGGATAAGCGAATTCCAGCTACACCTAGCAGGGTATAGCAAGCTATTCCTCTGGAAATCTCAATATTTAGAAACAGCATATTGCTAGCCTTCCTCCTACTCTGGCCACCTCCCTCTCCCACCTCCACCCCCACTCTCACTCCTTTTTTCTCTCAGTTTTTCACTTTCCTGCCAGAAGAAGTGTTTAGAAAGCTTTTTATAGCAAGTTGTGAAAAACACACAGAACTTGATTCTGCCTCCAGAAGAGCTGGAGCTGAGAAAGACGATGGCAGAGTCTAGAGATATGAAATACAAGAAGAGAAGGGAAGCTTCCAGGAAACGGACTGACCAGAATAAACAATTGGTATAAAAACCAACATTTGCAGGAGCACGTCAGGAACCTACAATAATGGGATTAAAATAAAAACAGAAGATGTCTTATGCCAGATGCCCCCTAACTGTTCCCCACAAGTAAAGGTTCCTGGCAGAATGCGGGATGTTCCTTTACCTGTAAGGAACTGAACTTAATTTATATGTGGATCATAATCCAAGCAGAGGAACCAGAATTCACATTGTAACAAGTAAAACATATTCAAAGAGAGTTTCTCCTAATCTAGAAGCCAACTTTAGAGCAGATCCTGCCCCAATAGGGTGGCATATAAAGAAAATATTCATCAAATAGTCTTTGAGCAACAACTAAGGTAGTTTTGTGAGGAGACATGACATCCTTTGAGGCTAGAATAAGAGAGGAATGAGGAGATTCTGAGAGCCACAGGCCAAAGCTTAAGCTCGAGAGGGTGAATGTTAGTGGCTGCGTATCTCACCACCTACACAAACAAGTTCTACATGTATTTTATAAACTATGCAGTGGGAGCCATGTATCTCCACCTCCAAAATACACACGTTGGTGTCAGAATATATGTTTTTTAATACAGGGATCTACATAGTTTATACATCTATTTTGTCAAATTACACACACACATATATACTGTATGTGTTAAATTGTAGCATGTGCATGTAATAACCCTGTTTATGCGTGGAGGCAGGGATTTTATAAAGTTGGCCGATGTATGCATGTACCTCACACATGAAAATAATACTTATGCAGGTCACCAGATCTAGACCCACCCAAAAACTGCATAAGAACATAGGAAGTGCCGTGCTGGGTCAGACCAAAGTCCATCGAGCCCAGCCTTCTGTCTCTGAAATTGGACAGTCCACATCACAGGTTCGCATCGGATGCCCAATGGTTGATCTATTTCCGGTATCTCACGTCCAAGAATAAGCGCTGGCTTTCCCAAGTCTCCCTGTTTAAGGACTTTCCCTTCAGGAACCTGTCCAATCCTCTTTTGAAGCCCCACAATGTTACTTGTCTTGACCGCGTCCTCTGGCCACAGACTCCCCAGCTCAATTGTGCACTGCGTGAAAAAATACTTCCAATGATTTGTTTTAAGTTTGCCGGTTGCTAGTTTCATGGAGTGTAAGTGTAAATAAGTGCTCCCAATGTACCCAACCCTTCCCACTCATTAATACATTTCAATCATCTCCTCTCAGTCATGAGCCCTAATCTTTTCATAAGGGGACTTTTCTAGCCCCTTTACCATTTTTGTCGTCAGGGCCAGTGCTTGCATTTTTGCTGCCCTGTGCGAACAATTACTGTGCTACCCCCCCCCCCCCCCCCCCCCCGCTTCATTCATTCTCTGTCCCAGGCCCAGCTCCCTTCAGTGATGCAAACTTTAAAAACGGACACCGTCGTCCCCCCCGCCCCCCGAACCCATGACTGGTGCAGGGTATTAGGTGCCCAGGGTGAACCTTATAGCCTTGCACAATGCCCCCGCCCCATTACACACACACAGTTAAGAGTTATGCATTTATATTTTACATGAAAAATATCAAAGTACAGTATTCTGAGGTAAAAATATCCCTTACATTATATTTACATGCACTGCTGTGATGCCAGCCAGAAATCCCTGCAAAAAAGACACCTGGAACCCATATGGTATTAAACCTATTGTGATGTGTAATGGGTGAGGGCTTAACCCTCTGAAAGCTCTAAAACACTAATACACTTCCTATTTCGAGAATGTCTCGCCTCAGTCACACATGCAGAGCATAAACAGACCCTCACCAAATACAGAATACAGCAACCGTAAAGCAGAAATACACACGCTTAGACAAAATCTGAACTGGAAACTGCAAGAAGCCAGACTCTCTATGCAGTGCAACAATGGAAAAACAGAACCATCACCTCAAATATCATATTCCTCAAATAGCAAAAAATAAAATCAAGAAACAAAATAAATACATAATCATAATACTAATACTAATAATATTTCAAGAAAAGCTGATGAATAAAAGATGAAATAATTAAAAACTCATATACAAGTTTTTTAAATGTCCCAAACACCAATAAAATATTTCAAAACAGCAGACACAGCAAATAACACCTGAAAAATACCTAGGAACTTTGATTTCCAGTCATCCCGAGATTGTCATGGATTAGTGAAAGAGTGTTGCACAAACTTTTTCCTCTCTTTCTTATACACACACACACACACACACACAGCTCCCATTCATACACATGCACACACTGAAGGCAGACCCCCCTGTCGTTCTTTTGCCAGCAACCTCGGAGCCTCTCTCATTCCTCTGCTGCCGCTGTCACTGCTGCCGCGTGGCTATTGGGGAGGCACCGATCACTGCTACTGGCATTGAAACCCATTCTGCTGCCTCCTCTGTGCATGCCCCGTGGTATTAACAATTTGCTGGGTTTCCAGTTCCTCGATGCTGATCTCATACATCGTGAGATCAGCATGGAGGAACTGGATCTCATACAACGTGAGATCCGCATGGAGGAACTGGATCTCATACATCGTGAGATCCGCATGGAGGAACTCGATCTCATACATCCAGAAATTGTAGCTGTGCTTTAACATGTCAGGAACTTTACAGTGTTTACTATTAACTTTAATACATCTGAATATGTTAAATTAAACCAAAACTGACTTCTGCACATGTCTGCAAACCCAATGCCCCACCCCTATCCCTAACCACTAACAAAGCTGCTAATCCTAACCCTAACCCTACCAGCACACACTTAAACTGGCTAACCCTAATCCAAATAGTCCAATCCTACCCCTGCCCTTACACACTTGTACCTACTAACACTTCATCCCTAACCCTACCGTACACAATAACATCTGCTAACCCTATCACCAACCACCAATCCCTCACTCCTAACTCTACTCACACACACTTACACCTGCTAACCCTAACCCAACATCCAAACCTTAACCCTAACCACACTTAGACCTACTAACCCTAACCCAACATCCAAACCTTAACCCTAACCACACTTACACCTGCTAACCCTAACCCTAAATCCAAACCCTAACCCTAACCACTCTTAGACCTGCTAACCCTAACCCAACATCCAAACCCTAACCCTAACCACTCTTAGACCTGCTAACCCTAACCCAACACCCTAACCCTAACCCTAACCACACTTACACCTGCTAACCCCTGCGAAGTTCAGCGGCAGCAGAGAGGAGAGAGGCGTCCCTAACCCAACATCCAAACCCTAATCCTAACCACTCTTAGACCTGCTAACCCTAACCCAAACCCTAAACCTAACCACACTTATACCTGCTAACCCTAACCCAACACCCAAACCCTAACCCTAACCACACTTACACCTGCTAACCCTAACCCAACACCCTAACCCTAACCACACTTACACCTGCTAACCCTAACCCAACACCCTAACCCTAACCACACTTACACCTGCTAACCCCTGCGAAGTTCAGCGGCAGCAGAGAGGAGAGAGGCGTCCGATCGAGGAACCAGAGGCCGGCAGAGATTGAGGAATCCCCGGGATAGACTTAGTGTTTGGGTACTTGCCAGGTTCTTATGGCCTGGATTGGCCACTGTTGGAAACAGGATGCTGGGCTTGATGGAGCCTTGGTCTGACCCAATATGGTATGTCCTTATGTTCTTAACCACATTTACACCTGCTAACTCTAACCCAAACCACTCACCACTAATCCTAACCAAACACACTTACATGTGCTGCCATTAACCCTGACCCCAACCCCCTCCTCTAACCCTAACCACACACATTAAACCTGCTAATCTTAACCCCATCACTCACCGCAACCCTAACACCACACACACACCTGCCATCTAACTCCAACCCTCACCCCCTAATTCTACCCACACGCACTTTCACCTGCTACCCCTAATCCCAATCACACGCCTAACCCTATCCATATACACTTACACCTGTTAACCCTAAACTCAACCCTCATTACAACCGTAACTGTTACAAAAACACTAACCCCCAAACCCCACCCTTAAACCTCCCAAAACACATTTATAGCTTCTAACCTTAACCCCCAATCCATCACTTCTAACCCTATCTACTCAAATTTACACCTAATCCTAACCAAACTTATGCCCTCTAATGCTATCCACACACAGACATGCCTAGACAGCCCTAATCACAACCACCAGCACTAACTTGAAAAAACACACACTTACACCTGCTAACCAAATCAAACCGTTACCCCTCCTACCTAACCCTAACCACAACCCCCACACCCTAACACTCCCCACACAAAATTACACATACTAACGCTAAACCCAAGCCCCAGAGCTAACACTACACACACACACACTAATCCTAACCTCAACCAACCCTCACCTCTAATCTTACTAATTATAAAGAATCTAAACAAATACCTCTTCCTCATGGAGTCCCTCAAGGATCCTCTCTATCTTCAACACTTTTAAATATTTATTTACTCCCATTATGTAAACTCCTTTCAGACCTTAATTTAACTTATTATATTTATGCAGATGATGTTCAAATTCTTTTACCGATAAGTTATAATCTTACTAATTCACTAAACCTTTGTAAGTCTTATCTCACTACAATACAACAATTATTAACTCAATTATCCCTCAATCTCAATCATAATAAAACAGAAATCCTTTATATTTGCAACAAATCCTCACCTGAGATTGACATCCATCTAAATAATTACTTATCTAAGAAAAATATCTTACTCAACGTAAGGGACCTTGGATTCATTTTAGATTCAGAATTCTGTTTTAAGCAACACATTAATAACATCATTAAAGAAGGTTACTCCAAACTTCAAATTTTAAAAAGGATTAAACCTCTCTTTCACCACCATGACTTTCGTATTGCTTTGCAAGCCCTACTATTCTCCAAATTGGATTATTGTAACGCATTGCTTCTTGGATTGCCTGCTTCTACTATCGCACCACTTCAACTTTTGCAAAATGCTGCAGCAAGATTACACAGTAACCTCAAAAATTCAGACCATATTACTCCAGTTCTCAAATACCTTCACTGGTTACCGATATCTTACAGAATTCATTATAAGACTCTATCACTCTATCACAAAGCCCTATACAAAAATAAGACTGATTGGATGGAAACAACTCTTCTTTTTCAAACCCCAAGAAGAACATTACATTACACAAATACTGGTCTCCTTGAAACTCAATCCCCTAAAATATCCTGTCTCATCTCAACAAGACAACGTGCATTCTCAATTGCAGGGCCGCTACTATGGAACACTCTACCAATTGAACTTAGACTTGAATCATCCACACAAACTTTTAAGAAAGACCTGAAAGCATGGTTTTTTATAAAAGCTTTCTCAACATGTTAAAAATAACTATTTGCCTAGTTCATTTTAATTATCTTTGATCATTTCTCTCTCTCTTCTATCTTCTTTAATTTTCTCCCTTACTTTATATAATTATTTCACATTGTAATTTTTCTTCCTTCTGTTAAATGTGAACCGATGTGATGACTTTTGTTGAACATCGGTATACAAAAACTAATAAATAAATAAATAAAATAAATATATATAGACTTTCTAACCCTAACCTTAACCTACCACTCCTAATCCTACTTACACCAATTCATGCTTGTAAATCCTAACCAAACCGATACCCCTAACCTATCCACACACACTTAGTCATGCAAACCCTAATCCAAACCTTCACCTCAACCTGAAACCACACACACACCTACTAACCCTAACCAAATCTTCAACCCTAACCCAATGCAAACGCATTTACACTTCCTAACCCTAACTACAACCCCCACAACCTAGTATTAACCACACAAATTTACATATGCTATTATTAACCCCGAACCCCTAAATGTACCCAAACATGCTTACAGCTGCTCACCTAACCCCAACCTTCACCCCTAAACCTAACCCAACAAATTTACACCTGCTATTCCTAACTCCGTCTCCTTATTCCTAACTACACACAATTACACCTGCTAACCTTAATGCCAATTCCAACCCTTAAGCCTAACCAAACACACCTTATAACCCTATCCCTATTCCCCAATCCTAAACCTAACCAAACACACGTATATCTGTGAATCCTAATCCCAACCCCTCTCCCCAACCCTACCCACACACACACACCTGCTAACTCTTATCTCATCTCCCACTCCATCCCGTAATCCCAACCCCCACCTCTAAAACCTACTCTCACACAATTGTACCTGCTTATCCTAAATGCAATCCCACACCCTAACAGAAACAACATACACTTACATCTGATAACTCTAACCAACTCTCCACCCCTCACCCTACCTAAACACATTTATACCTGCAAATATCAACTGCAATCCCTACCCCAACTCACACACACTTAAACACCAATCTCCTACTCTAAGCCTATCCACACACTTATAATTGATAACCCCAATCCCAACTCCCATCCCAAACCATACTCACACACAATTTCAACCTGCTAACCCTAACACCTACCCCTAACCACAGACACCTGCTAATGCTAATCCCAATCCATGATACCTAACCCTAGCCACACTCACTTACACCTGAATACACTAACCCCAACCCTCCACACCCACCCCTAATGCTAACCATACACACTTAAAACAGCAAACTCTAATCATAACCCTCAACCATAACCATACCAACATACTTACACTTGCTACCACTAATCCTAACCACAGACACTTACACCTGATATCCCTAACCCCAAACCACCCCTAATCCTACCCACACACACTTATACCTGCTAACCCTAAACCCCACTCCTAACTCTACCCACACACCTACTAACCTTAACCATTTACACTTACACCTGCTAATCCTAATCACAACCCCTACCCATACCCAAACTATAGACACTTACACCTGCTATAATCCTCACCTCCACTCCTAAACATAGAAACTCACACTTACACCTGCTAATCCCAAAACCCACCCCATCCCCAATCCTACCCGTACATACTTTAAAGAGCTAATCCTACCCCACCCCCCACCATTAACCCTATCCACACACACTTACACCTGTTAACCCTAACCCCAACACCCTAAACCTAACTTTAACTCAACCCACACAAACCTACTGTTGCGCTGGAAGGTGGACCCTTGGGCCGAGGTGGGGTTGATGCAATCCATAGGTAAGAACCTACAGATCCTCACCGTTGGCAGGCGGAGTGGGCTAATAGACAGAGGCCGCTGGAGCTTCACCTATACCAGCCCTCGGTCCCCGCAGGTTGAGCCTTTGTGTGCCGGGGCCGGCAGGACTTAGGTGGGCCTTTGTGTGTAGTTGAAGCAAGAGTTGGTTCAGCCCAGAGACAGCAGATGAGAGATGGTACAGTCTTACTCTGGACTGGATAATGTCCTGGAGACTCGGGCACCAAAGGAACAGAGGCAGACAGAGGGCGCTTGAGCAAAAGCAGGCCAAAGCCTGAAGAAACCATGTCCAGGGAGTAAGCTGGAGAGGCGTCCAAGGGCAGGATTGAGTCACGGCTGGCGGAAATCTGAAGGCAGTGGCAAGCAAGGCTGAGGTCTGATCACGGAGATAGTCAAGAGCATAGTCAGGCGAAGCAGAGGTCTGGGTCTGAAGATAGACTGTAGCATAGTCAGGCGAAGCAGAGGTCCATGCTTGGAGAGAGTCAATAGTGAAGTCAGGCAAAGCAAATTCAAAGTCCGTGTAGTCAACCCAATGAATGAAGCAAGGTAGGAACAAGGAGACAGGAATGAGGAACAGGAACGCTGGGATGAGATGAATCTCTAGGAGGCAACAAGTACTCGACCAGCGAGTACACCTGTTGCAAAGGCAACACTAGGGAGTGGAGCCTGAGCTTAAATACTGTAGTTAAGTTGACGTCGTCATCATCTGGGGCCACCGCGAGGTTCCTGCAGCGGTCCCTACTTAAGAGTCAATGATGCGTGCGTGCGCATCTAGGGAGGGGTGCGGCACGAGTAGCCGTAATTTCAGAAACCTCAAGCCCAACACGGGACCGTGTTTCAGATGACAATCTTTTTTCAAGGGCTATATTAGCTGCATCTGAAGAAAAAACTTACATATAAATTTATATCTATAAATCAAGATGACAGGCAATGTTATGAAATATTCCTTATTACTCGATCCAACATAAAACCGGGACTTACTATTGATGTAATCGCTGATCAAAAATGACGTTTAGACGTTCCATTTCCTTGAAAAAGGATTGTCATCCGAAACACGGTCCCGTGTCGGGCTTGAGGTTTCTGAAATGACAGCTTCTACAAATAGATAAGTGAATTTTGAATCAACACAAAATTTTCAACAATTGCATAATTGAATACATTGAACATATGAAAAAACTGGACACAAATAATCGTTATTTTGTCATGGAATTGGGAGACTGGGTCATTTTATAAAACATTTTGACCGATTATTAATTATAAGGCTGAGTCCTAAAGTTGAAATTACTATATGATGAAGCCTATTATGAAGGTCATTAACTGTCATGTTTTTGTATAGATGACATGGTCCTACGATTCCTGTGTTGCAGGTCACCATGGATGGGCCGGGACTCTTGCGCTGCTCCAGCAATACTACTGGTGGCCTCAGATGCAAAAGGATGTTCGGGCTAATGTGGTCTCCTGTCCCACCTGTGCTCAGTAGAAACCTCTGTCGGGATGACCCTGGGGGCTGTTACAGCCATTGCCAGCCTCCAGGGAACCTTGGACCCATTTATCTACTAACTTTATAGTGGATCTCTCTCTCTCTCTAATGGCTGCACAATTATTTGGGTTGTAGTTGACCGTTTCTCAAAGATGGCTCACTTCATTACATAAGAACATAAGATATTCCATACTGGGTTAGACCAAGGATCCATCAAGCCCAGTATCCTGTTTCCAACAGTGGCCAATCCAAGTCACAAGTACCTGGGCAAGTACCCAAACATTAGACAGATCACAAGCTACTATTGTTTATTAATTACCATCATAGCAGTTTATGGATTTATCCTCTAGGAACTTATCCAAACCTTTTTTAAACCCAATAACACTAACTGCTGTAACCACATCCTCTGGTAATGAATTCCAGAGCTTAACTATGCGCTAAGTGAAAAAGTATTTTCTTTGATTTGTTTTAAATAAGCTACTTGCTAACATCATGGAGTGCCCCCTGGTCCTTCTATTATCTGAGAGAGTAAATAACCGATTTACATTAACTTGTTCAAGACCTTTCATGATTTTAAAGACCTTTATCATATCCCCCCTCAGCCGTCTCTTCTCCAAACTGAACAGCCCTAACCTCTTTAGCCTTTCCTCATAGGGCAGCCGTTCCATGCCCCTTATCATTTTGGTTGCCCTTCTCTGCACTTTCTCCAGTGCAGCTATATCCTTTTTGAGATGTGGTGACCAAAACTGCACACATTATTCAAGGTGTGGTCTCACCATGGAGCGATACAGAAACATTATGACATCCTCTGTTTTATTTTCCATTCCCTTCTTAATAATTCCTTATATTCTGTTTGCTTTTTTGGTCACCATAGCACACTGGGCCGATGACTTCAATGTATTACCCACTATGATGCCTAGATCTCATTCCTCGGTGGTAACTCCTAATATAGAACCTAACATTGTGTAACTACAGCAAGGGTTATTTTTCCCTATATGCCTCACCTTGCACTTGTTCACGTTAAATTTCATATGCCATTTGGAAACCTAGTCTTCCATAAGAACATAAGAACATAAGAAAATGCCATACTGGGTCAGACCAAGGGTCCATCAAGCCCAGCATCCTGTTTCCAACAGTGGCCAATCCAGGCCATAAGAACCTGGCAAGTACCCAAAAACTAAGTCTATTCCATGTAACCATTGCTAATGGCAGTGGCTATTCTCTAAGTGAACTTAATAGCAGGTACCAGGTAATGGACTTCTCCTCCAAGAACTTATCCAATCCTTTTTTAAACACAGCTATATTAACTGCACTAACCACATCCTCTGGCAACAAATTCCAGAGTTTAATTGGGCGTTGAGTAAAAAAGAACTTTCTCCGATTAGTTTTAAATGTGCCCCATGCTAACTTCATGGAGTGCCCCCTAGTCTTTCTACTATCCGAAAGAGTAAATAACCTATTCACATCTACCCGTTCTAGACCTCTCATGATTTTAAACACCTCTATCATATACCCCCTCAGTCATCTCTTCTCCAAGCTGAAAAGTCCTAACCTCTTTAGTCTTTCCTTATAGGGGAGCTGTTCTATTCCCCTTATCATTTTGGTAGCCCTTCTCTGTACCTTCTCCATCGCAATTATATCTTTTTTGAGATGCGGCGACCAGAATTGTACACAGTATTCAAGGTGCGGTCTCACCATGGAGCGATACAGAGGCATTATGACATTTTCCGTTTTATTCACCATTCCCTTTCTAATAATTCCCAACATTCTGTTTGCTTTTTTGACTGCCGCAGCACACTGTATCGACGATTTCAATGTGTTATCCACTATGACACCTAGATCTCTTTCTTGGGTTGTAGCACCTAATATGGAACTCAACATTGTGTAATTATAGCATGGGTTATTTTTCCCTATATGCATCACCTTGCACTTATCCACATTAAATTTCATCTGCCATTTGGATGCCCAATTTTCCAGTCTCACAAGGTCCTCCTGCAATTTATCACAATCTGCTTGTGATTTAACTACTCTGAACTATTTTGTGTCATCTGCAAATTTGATTATCTTACTCGTCGTATTTCTTTCCAGATCATTTATAAATATATTGAAAAGTAAGGGTCCCAATACAGATCCCTGAGGCACTCCACTGTCCACTCCCTTCCACTGAGAAAAGTGCCCATTTAATCCTACTCCCTGTTTCCTGTCTTTTAGCCAGTTTGCAATCCACGAAAGGACATCGCCACCTATCCCATGACTTTTTACTTTTCCTAGAAGCCTCTCATGAGGAACTTTGTCAAACGCCTTCTGAAAATCCATGTATACTATATCTACCGGTTCACCTTTATCCACATGTTTATTAACTCCTTCAAAAAAGTGAAGCAGATTTATGAGGCAAGACTTGCCCTGGGTAAAGCCATGCTGACTTTGTTCCATTAAACCATGTCTTTCTATATGTTCTGTGATTTTGATGTTTAGAACACTTTCCACTATTTTTCCTGGCACTGAAGTCAGGCTAACCGGACTGTAGTTTCCCGGATCGCCCCTGGAGCCCTTTACAAATTTTTACTAATAGGTCTGAAATTTCATTTTTTAGTTCCTTCAGAACTCTGGGGTGTATACCATCCGGTCCAGGTGATTTACTTCTCTTCAGTTTGTCAATCAGGCCTACCACATCTTCTAGGTTCACCGTGATTTGATTCAGTCTATCTGAATCATTACCCATGAAAACCTTCTCCATTACGGGTACCTCCCCAACATCCTCTTCAGTAAACACCGAAGCAAAGAAATCATTTAATCTTTCCGCGATGGCCTTATCTTGCAAGATCCTCCTACAAGTCATCACAGTCTGCTTGAGATTTAACTACTCTGCATAACTTTGTGTCATCCGCAAATTTGATCACCTCACTCATTGTACCCCTTTCCAAAAGCACCGGTCCAAGTATGGATACCTGAGGCACTCCACTGTTTACCTTTTACCACTGTGACCATTTCCTGTCTTTTAACCAACTTGCAATCCACAAAAGGACACCACCTCCTATCCCGTGAATTTTTTGTTTTCTTAGAAGCCTCTCATGCGGGACTTTGTCGAATGCCTTCTGAAAATCCAAATACATCATATCTACTGGTTCACCTTTGTCCACATGTTTATTCACTTCTTCAAAACAAATATAGATTTCTCTTGGATAAATCCATGCTGGCTGTGTCCCATCAAACCATATGTAACTAAATGTTTTCGGATTTTATTCTTTATAACAGTTTCCATGATGTTTCCCGGCACTAAAGTCAGGCTCACAGGTCTATTGTTTCCTGGATCAACCCTGGATCCCTTTTTAAATATTAGAATTACATTGGCCATCTTCCAGTCTTCAGGTACATCAGATGATTTTAATGATAGGTTACAAATTTTTACTAATAGGTCTGAAATTTCATTTTTGAGTTCCTTCAGAACACTGAGGTGTATACCATCCGGTCCAGGTGATTTACTACTCTTCAGTTTGTCAATCAGGCTACCACATCTTCCAGGCTCACCGTGATTTGGTTCAGTTGATCTAAATCATCACCCATGAACACCTTCTCCAAAATGGGTATCTCTCCAATATTCTCTTCAGTAAACACTGAAGCAAAGAAATTGTTTAATCTTTCCATGATGGCCTTATCTTCTCTAAGTGCCCCTTTAACCCCTTGATCATCCAATGGTCCAATTGACTCCCTTGCAGGCTTTCTGCTTCGGACATATTTTAAAACGTTTTTATTGTGAGTTTTTGTCTCTATGGCCAACTTCTTTTCAAATTTTCTCTTAGCCTGTCTTATCAATGTCTGCCTGTCTTATCAATGTCTTACATTTAACTTGCCAATGCTTATGCTTTATCCTATTTTCTTCTAATGGATCCTTCTTCCAGTTTTTGAATGAATATCTTTAGGCTAAAATAGCCTCTTTCACCTCACCTTTTAACCTTGCCAGCAATCATTTGGCCTTCCTTCCACCTTTCTTAATGTATGGAATACATCTGGTCTGTGCTTCTAGGATGGTATTTTTTAACAATGTCCATGCCTGTTACATACTTTTTACTTTTGTAACTGCACCTTTTAGTTTTTTTCTATTTTTCTCATTTTGTCAAAGTTTTCCTTTTGAAAGTTTAGCGCTAGAGCCATGGATTTACATACCGTCCCAGTCATTAATTCAAATTTGATCATATTATGATCACCATTGCCAAGCAGCCCCACCACCGTTACCTCTCTCACCAAATCCTGCGCTCCACTGAGAATTAGATTTAAAATTGCTCCCTTACTCATCAGCTCCAGAACTAATTGCTCCATAAAACTGTCTTTTATTCCATCCAGGAACATTATCTCTCTAGCATGCCCTGATGTTTCACTTACCCAGTCAAAATTGGGGTAATTGAAATCTGTCATTATTACTGCACTACCCAGTTTTGTTAGCTTCCCTGATTTCTCTTAGCATTTCACTGTCAGTCTCACCATCTTGACCAGGTGGACAGTAGTATACTCCTATCACTATACTCTTCCCCAACACACAAGGGGATTTCTACCCATAAAGATTCAACTTTGTATTTAGTCTCGTGCAGGATATTTATCCTGTTGGACTCTATGCCATCCCAGACATAAAGCACCACCCTGCCACCCGGATGCTCCTCTCTGTCATTGCAATATAATTTGTACACCAGTATAGCACTGCCCCGTTGGTTGTCCTCCTTCCACCATGTCCCTGAGATGCCAATTAATTCTATGTCATCATTCACTGCTATACATTCTAATTCTCCCATCTTACTTCTTAGACTTCTGGCATTAGAATACAAACATTTCAAAGTGAGTTTTTTGTTTATACTTACATTCTGTTTTTCAGTTGATAGGGATAAATTGGTCTCTGTTAGCTCAGTTGAGTTTTTAGTTACAGGCACTTGGACTACTTTTCTTATTATTGGAACCTCACTGTCGGGATGCCCTAATTCTAATGCATCATTAGTATCCTTTGAAGATACCTCCCTCCAAACCATGCCCTGCTGAGCGACTGTTGGCTTTCTCCTTTGTTCTAGTTTAAAAGCTGCTCTATCTCCTTTTTAAAGGTTCGCGCCAGCAGCCTGGTTCCACCCTGGTTAAGGTGGAGCCCATCCCTTTGGAAAAGACTCCCCCTTCCCCAAAAAGTTCCCCAGTTCCTTACAAAACTGAATCCCATTTCCTTGCACCATCGTCTCATCCACGCATTGAGACTCTGGAGCTCTGCCTGCCTCTGGGGACCTACGCGTGGAACAGGGAGCATTTCAGAGAATGCTACCCTGGAGGTTCTGGATTTCAGCTTCCTACCTAACAGCCTAAATTTGCCTTTCAGAACCTCCCTCCCACATTTTCCTATGTCGTTGATGCCCACATCTATCACAACAGCTGGCTTCTCCCCAGCACTGACTAAAATCCTAAGTGATACATGAGGTCTGCCACCTTCGCACCAGGTAGGCATGTTACCAGGTGATCCTCATGCCCACCAGTCACCCAGCTGTCTACATTCCTAATAATGGAATCACCAACTATGATGGCCAACCTAACCCTTACCTCCTTGGCAGAAGCCCTGTAAGACACATCCTAGGTGTGAGAGGACGATGCACCACCTGGAGAGCAGGTCCTTGCAACAGGATCATTTCCTCCTGCACCAGGTTGATGCTCTCCGATCATGAGACCTTCCTCCTCCAAGGCAGCACCAAGGATGCCAGAATGGAGTTGGGACTTGGTTACTATGTCCCTGAAGGTCTCATCTATATACCCTCAGCTCCTCCAGGTCTGCCACTCTAGCCTCCAGAGTGGCGACTCATTCTCTGAGAGCCAGGAGCTCTTTGCATCAGATGCACATGTACAACTTCTCACCGGTGGGTAAAAAATCATACATGTGACACTCGATGCAAAAGACTGGGAGGCCGTCCTCTTGCTGCTGGACTGCTGCCTTCATCTTAAATTTGTTCAGTTCCTAGTTAAGTTTTAGGTTGTTATGGGTGTAGGATTGCATACAATTAGGTTCCTTTAAATGCATTAGTTTATTCACTATATATCTGGTAATGACCTACAAGCAAATGATCAAACTCTTGATAAGGTGTGGGAAATTTCTGAGTTTAAGCTAAAAGGCTGATTTATTTTTATTTTTTTTATATGTGAAAGTGACACCTGCCTATGAATTAAAGGATGAGCTAGGGGTGGGTGGAGGGGGGTGGAAGGGTTGGGAAATACAAACACACAAACTTCTGTTTGTTTCCTGACTTTCTGACTACCTGTTTAAAATAAAACATACAAACTTCTGTTTGCTGCCTGACTTTCTGACTACCTATTTAAAATAAAACACACAAACTTGTTTGTTGCCTGACTTTCTGACTATATATTTAAACAAAACACACAAACACACTAAATAATATACCCCAATGGTTTACTTCTCCCCAATAATTCTAAGTTTTAAAAATTTCTCCAAGCAGTTCTTATTGATTTTTTCCAGCCACCAGGAAGGTGATCCTCTCTTCTCAGTGCTCCCTCTCCCATTCTGCTTCCTAGACTTCCCTCAGCCCTGGAGTTGGCCTGACTATTCACACATCATGTCTTCCGATTACACAGCCTGTCCAAACACATTACCTTCAACCAAGGGTCCTAAGTCATGGCCAAGTATTGGCATTCCCTCTGCAAAAAATATGGCATTTCTCTGGACTATACAACAGCATACCACCCCAGGGGAACAGAGTGTCGAGTGGCCAACTGCACCCTCAAGAACTTCCTCAGGGTGTACGCAAATGAATGCCAATACAACTGGGCATCTCTCCTTCCATGTACGGAATTCTCCCACAACTCCCACATCTGCATTGCCAAGGGCTCTTCCCCATTCCAATTTGTTTATGTAAAACAACCCCTACCTCCATACCCATTCCATTCACAGTTCCTTCACCTGTGGCCCAGTTAACTGCCCAGGAGCTCCAAGACCTCTGGGTCAGGACCAATGAGATTCTCCGAAGAGTGACTCAAAGGGCCAAGAAGATCATGGATGTGCATCGAAGACCCACACCACAGTTCAAACAAAGTGAGAGGGTGTGGCTAAGTACCCACCATATCCATCTCCAAATACCTTCCATGTGACTTGTTCCTCAGTACATCAAACCATTCACAATTCTTCGCCAACTTGGCACGGTGACCTATCAACTATGACTACCCCCCAAAACGTCTTCCATGTTTCGCTGTTAAACCTCTAATCCTCTCTTGGACCTCTAGAAAACCACCAGAGCCTCAAGAAGTATAGTCTGAAGAAGGAGTCATTTATAAGATGAAGGAGATCTTGGATGTCAGATGTAAGGGCATGAAATGGGAATATCTCTTGGGAAGGATGTGGCACAAAGGAAAACACTTGGAGACCTGCCTCCAATAGCTTAGATGGGAAACTCCCGAAAGAATGTCATTCCACACACCCCAGGAAACCTTGACCCTCAGGAAGGGGAAGTTTAGGAGGGGGGTACTGTTGCGTTCGGTGGTTCGCTGGTTGGGCCTGCAGACTGCCGCTCTTACCTCCTCGCCAGGCCCGTTCATCCTGCCTTCCTACTCCATGGCTGGCCTACCCAACTGACACGGCCATCTGACACCGCAGCCTGTAGGGGGATTTCCTTGGACACGTACGTGCCCGACTCATGATGGGAAATCCCCACGGCACCCTGTTGATGACATCAGAGACCTCGCAGTATTTAAGGCTGCTTCTCCCTGCAGTCATCATCTTGGCAATAGGTCATCTCCATCAGAGAAGTGCAATGCCTCAGCGTTTTTCCTGTTCTTGCTCCTGGTTTCTGGTTCCTGTTGTGCTTGTTCCTGCTCCATGTTCCTGTGTTCTGCTGCCCTGTTCCTGGTTCCCATGTTGGCAATTCGATTTGTGTTGGAGTTCTAGTCTTCGTGGTCAGTCTTCCCCTCGTCTATCTTCAGCATCTTCGTCACTGCTTGTGTTGGTTCCTTGTCCTCTCCATTCCTCAGTTCCTTGGATTGACTTCTGGCTTTTGACTTCAGTTTGGACCTCGACACTGCTTGACCTCTGCCTGCCACTGATCACTGCATGTTTACCTTTTGCAGCTGAACTCTGCCTGCCACTGACCTCTGCCTTGACATCGATATTGATTGAACTCTTCCTGCCTCCAACTGCTGCCCGTACCTGGCCTAGTTGCCTGCTACCTGCCCTGACCGCTGCTGGACCCTGACTTTGTCTATCCTCTGCTCAATGCTGGTCTACTATCCCTTCAACTCAATGGATCATCTCCACAGAGGCCTGTCCCTAAGTCCAGCCAGCCCTGGCACCCAAGGGCTCAACCTAAGGGGAACGTAGGCTGCTATTGGTGAAGCTCCAATTGGGCCTCTGCTTCAGCCAACTCCACCTGCCAATGTTGGGGACCTACAGGGCTCCTCCACCTCGGCCCAAGGGTCTATGCCCACAACATGGATACCCCCAGTATACACCTTTTTAAATGTGGAAGGCAAGGAGGGTGCCGGGAGGCTGGCAGATCTCCCTTCCATCTACTTTTTTTTTTTTTTTTGTAACACTGGAGGAAGAGGAATGACTGAAGTCCAGGTTAGACAGACTCTGGCAGCACCTAGAATTGGCTGCCTAAGTCAGGCCTCTAGGACTAAAATTCAGATCTAGCCACCTAATTGCCTCCTCTGACCTGGGCTACGACCACTTTTGAGGCACCTAAATTTAGGAACCTTTTGAATTAAGGATCATAAATTTAGGCACACAGAGTGGGAAATATTTTAAAGAACCAGATCTAGGCACCTAGATTTTTTTTTAATCTGGGCTCATAATGACAGCAGAAAAAGACAAAATGAGCCCAGCTGTGATGTTTCCATTTTGGGTATGAATGTCTAATTTTAGTTATTTACTTGATGCAAACTGATTATAGTAGGCCTCTCTCATCTCTCCCCCACTCCATCCCTCTGTTTTCTGGGGGAGGGGGAGAGAATGGGACTTTCAGCACTCATACAGAGCACCATTATCCCTGAAGCCGGCCCTGACATGATCATAACAAATCTCTTGTCTAGAAAAGCCAGCACTCTGGCAGCTGGCACGGCAAGTAAGCCACACTTTCAATACAGATTTGAAGTCAGAGCTCAGAGAGTTGTCCCTGCAGCCTGAAAGAAGGTAACACCCAGCACTGTGACATAAAATCATTCACTCCGGCTGCAATCTATTTATTTTATTTATTTAAAAGGTTTTATATCCTGCCTAAATTGATACATGACATTCTAGGCAGGTTACAAGATCAAACATATAACAATGATAAAACATATGAAATATAAACATCATGTTTAAATATTTGGGCCCTGTATCTAGCCCTAGGCTGCAGTCTCGGGGATTTTGATGCCTGTATTCTGCCTAGGATATAGTCCCTGGGATTTTGGCCACTATAATCTGTTTTAGGCTGCAATCTCTGGGATTTGGGCCCCTGAATTTTGCCTTGGGTTGCAGTGTCTGGGAATTGGCTGTGTAGTTAGCCTCTGAGATTTGGTCCCTGTAATCTGCCCTAGGCTATCATTTCAGGGATTTGGTTCCTGTAATGTCCTACACTGAGATTTTGGCTCCTATAATATGTCCTAGGCTGCAATCTCTGGGATTTTGGACCTTGTAATCTGTCCTAGGCTGTAATCTCTGGGATTTGGGCCCCTGTAATGTTTTAGGATGTAGTCTCTAGAATTTGGGCGCCTGTAATTTGTCTTGGGTTGCAATCTCTGAGAGCTGGCCCCTGTACTCTGTCCTAGCCTGTAGACTCTGGGATTTTGGCCCCTGTACTCTGTCCTAGCCTGCAGTCTCTGGGATTTTGGCCCCTGTACTCTGTCCTAGCCTGCAGTCTCTGGGATTTTGGCCCCTGTACTCTGTCCTAGGCTGCAGTCTCTGGGATTTTGGCCCCTGTACTCTGTCCTAGCCTGCAGTCTCTGGGATTTTGGCCCCTGTACTCTGTCCTAGGTTGCAGTCTCTGGGATTTTGGCCCCTGTAGTCTGTCCTAGGCTGCAGTCTCTGGGATTTTGGCCCCTGTACTCTGTCCTAGCCTGCAGTCTCTGGGATTTTGGCCCCTGTAGTCTGTCCTAGGCTGCAGTCTCTGGGATTTTGGCCCCTGTAGTCTGTCCCAGGCTGCAGTCTCTGGGATTTTGGCCCCTGTAGTCTGTCCTAGCCTGCAGTCTCTGGAATTTTGGCCCCTGTAGTCTGTCCTAGGTTGCAGTCTCTGGGATTTTGGCCCCTGTACTCTGTCCTAGACTGCAGTCTCTGGGATTTTGGCCCCTGTACTCTGTCCTAGGCTGCAGTCTCTGGGATTTTGGCCCCTGTAGTCTGTCCTAGCCTGCAGTCTCTGGGATTTTGGCCCCTGTAGTCTGTCCTAGGTTGCAGTCTCTGGGATTTTGGCCCCTGTACTCTGTCCTAGACTGCAGTCTCTGGGATTTTGGCCCCTGTACTCTGTCCTAGGCTGCAGTCTCTGGGATTTTGGCCCCTGTACTCTTACCTAGGCTGCAGTCTCTGGGATTTTGGCCCCTGTACTCTGTCCTAGACTGCAGTCTCTGGGATTTTGGCCCCTGTACTCTTTCCTAGGCTGCAGTCTCTGGGATTTTGGCCCCTGTAGTCTGTCCTAGGCTGCAGTCTCTGGGATTTTGGCCCCTGTACTCTTTCCTAGGCTGCAGTCTCTGGGATTTTGGCCCCTGTAGTCTGTCCTAGGCTGCAGTCTCTGGGATTTTGGCCCCTGTACTCTTTCCTAGGCTGCAGTCTCTGGGAATTTGGCCCCTGTAGTCTGTCCTAGACTGCAGTCTCTGGGATTTTGGCCCCTGTAGTCTGTCCTAGGCTGCAGTCTCTGGGATTTTGGCCCCTGTAGTCTGTCCTAGGCTGCAGTCTCTGGGATTTTGGCCCCTGTAGTCTGTCCTAGGCTGCAGTCTCTGGGATTTTGGCCCCTGTAGTGTGTCCTAGCCTGCAGTCTCTGGGATTTTGGCCCCTGTACTCTTTCCTAGGCTGCAGTCTCTGGGATTTTGGCCCCTGTACTCTGTCCTAGACTGCAGTCTCTGGGATTTTGGCCCCTGTACTCTGTCCTAGGCTGCAGTCTCTGGGATTTTGGCCCCTGTAGTCTGTCCTAGGCTGCAGTCTCTGGGATTTTGGCCCCTGTACTCTTTCCTAGGCTGCAGTCTCTGGGATTTTGGCCCCTGTAGTCTGTCCCAGGCTGCAGTCTCTGGAATTTTGGCCCCTGTACTCTGTCCTAGACTGCAGTCTCTGGGATTTTGGCCCCTGTACTCTTTCCTAGGCTGCAGTCTCTGGGATTTTGGCCCCTGTAGTCTGTCCTAGGCTGCAGTCTCTGGGATTTTGGCCCCTGTACTCTGTCCTTAGCTGCAGTCTCTGGGATTTTGGCCCCTGTAGTCTGTCCCAGGCTGCAGTCTCTGGGATTTTGGCCCCTGTACTCTTTCCTAGGCTGCAGTCTCTGGGATTTTGGCCCCTGTAGTCTGTCCTAGGCTGCAGTCTCTGGGATTTTGGCCCCTGTACTCTTTCCTAGGCTGCAGTCTCTGGGATTTTGGCCCCTGTAGTCTGTCCTAGACTGCAGTCTCTGGGATTTTGGCCCCTGTAGTCTGTCCTAGGCTGCAGTCTCTGGGATTTTGGCCCCTGTAGTCTGTCCTAGGCTGCAGTCTCTGGGATTTTGGCCCCTGTAGTCTGTCCTAGGCTGCAGTCTCTGGGATTTTGGCCCCTGTAGTCTGTCCTAGCCTGCAGTCTCTGGGAGTTTGGCCCCTGTACTCTTTCCTAGGCTGCAGTCTCTGGGATTTTGGCCCCTGTAGTCTGTCCTAGGCTGCAGTCTCTGGGATTTTGGCCCCTGTACTCTTTCCTAGGCTGCAGTCTCTGGGATTTTGGCCCCTGTACTCTGTCCTAGGCTGCAGTCTCTGGGATTTTGGCCCCTGTACTCTTTCCTAGGCTGCAGTCTCTGGGATTTTGGCCCCTGTACTCTGTCCTAGGCTGCAGTCTCTGGGATTTTGGCCCCTGTAGTCTGTCCTAGGCTGCAGTCTCTGGGATTTTGGCCCCTGTACTCTTTCCTAGGCTGCAGTCTCTGGGATTTTGGCCCCTGTAGTCTGTCCCAGGCTGCAGTCTCTGGGATTTTGGCCCCTGTACTCTGTCCTAGGCTGCAGTCTCTGGGATTTTGGCCCCTGTAGTCTGTCCTAGCCTGCAGTCTCTGGGATTTTGGCCCCTGTAGTCTGTCCTAGGTTGCAGTCTCTGGGATTTTGGCCCCTGTACTCTGTCCTAGGCTGCAGTCTCTGGGATTTTGGCCCCTGTAGTCTGTCCTAGGCTGCAGTCTCTGGGATTTTGGCCCCTGTAGTCTGTCCTAGGCCGCAGTCTCTGGGATTTTGGCCCCTGTACTCTTTCCTAGGCTGCAGTCTCTGGGATTTTGGCCCCTGTAGTCTGTCCTAGGCCGCAGTCTCTGGGATTTTGGCCCCTGTACTCTGTCCTAGACTGCAGTCTCTGGGATTTTGGCCCCTGTACTCTATCCTAGGCTGCAGTCTCTGGGATTTTGGCCCCTGTAGTCTGTCCCAGGCTGCAGTCTCTGGGATTTTGGCCCCTGTACTCTGTCCTAGGCTGCAGTCTCTGGGATTTTGGCCCCTGTAGTCTGTCCTAGCCTGCAGTCTCTGGGATTTTGGCCCCTGTAGTCTGTCCTAGGTTGCAGTCTCTGGGATTTTGGCCCCTGTACTCTGTCCTAGGCTGCAGTCTCTGGGATTTTGGCCCCTGTAGTCTGTCCTAGGCTGCAGTCTCTGGGATTTTGGCCCCTGTAGTCTGTCCTAGGCTGCAGTCTCTGGGATTTTGGCCCCTGTACTCTTTCCTAGGCTGCAGTCTCTGGGATTTTGGCCCCTGTAGTCTGTCCTAGGCCGCAGTCTCTGGGATTTTGGCCCCTGTACTCTGTCCTAGACTGCAGTCTCTGGGATTTTGGCCCCTGTACTCTGTCCAAGACTGCAGTCTCTGGGATTTTGGCCCCTGTACTCTGTCCTAGGCTGCAGTCTCTGGGATTTTGGCCCCTGTACTCTGTCCTAGGCTGCAGTCTCTGGGATTTTGGCCCCTGTACTCTTTCCTAGGCCGCAGTCTCTGGGATTTTGGCCCCTGTAGTCTGTCCTAGGCCACAGTCTCTGGGATTTTGGCCCCTGTACTCTTTCCTAGGCCGCAGTCTCTGGGTTTTTGGCCCCTGTAGTCTGTCCTAGGCTGCAGTCTCTGGGATTTTGGCCCCTGTACTCTTTCCTAGGCTGCAGTCTCTGGGATTTTGGCCCCTGTAGTCTGTCCTAGACTGCAGTCTCTGGGATTTTGGCCCCTGTACTCTTTCCTAGGCTGCAGTCTCTGGGATTTTGGCCCCTGTAGTCTGTCCTAGGCTGCAGTCTCTGGGATTTTGGCCCCTGTACTCTGTCCTAGGCTGCAGTCTCTGGGATTTTGGCCCCTGTAGTCTGTCCTAGGCTGCAGTCTCTGGGATTTTGGCCCCTGTAGTCTGTCCTAGGCTGCAGTCTCTGGGATTTTGGCCCCTGTAGTCTGTCCTAGCCTGCAGTCTCTGGGATTTTGGCCCCTGTAGTCTGTCCTAGCCTGCAGTCTCTGGGATTTTGGCCCCTGTACTCTGTCCTAGCCTGCAGTCTCTGGGATTTTGGCCCCTGTAGTCTGTCCTAGGCTGCAGTCTCTGGGATTTTGGCTCCTGTACTCTGTCCTAGCCTGCAGTCTTTGGGATTTTGGCCCCTGTAGTCTGTCCTAGGCTGCAGTCTCTGGGATTTTGGCCCCTGTAGTCTGTCCTAGGCTGCAGTCTCTGGGATTTTGGCCCCTCTACTCTGTCCTAGCCTGCAGTCTCTGGGATTTTGGCCCCTGTAGTCTGTCCTAGGCTGCAGTCTCTGGGATTTTGGCCCCTGTACTCTGTCCTAGCCTGCAGTCTCTGGGATTTTGGCCCCTGTAGTCTGTCCTAGGCTGCAATCTCTGGGATTTTGGCTCCTGTACTCTGTCCTAGGCTGCAATCTCTGGGATTTTGGCCCCTGTAGTCTGTCCTAGGCTGCAGTCTCTGGGATTTTGGCCCCTGTAGTCTGTCCTAGGCTGCAGTCTCTGGGATTTTGGCCCCTGTAGTCTGTCCTAGGTTGCAGTCTCTGGGATTTTGGCCCCTGTACTCTGTCCTAGGTTGCAGTCTCTGGGATTTTGGCCCCTGTACTCTGTCCTAGCCTGCAGTCTCTGGGATTTTGGCCCCTGTAGTCTGTCCTAGGCTGCAGTCTCTGGGATTTTGGCCCCTGTAGTCTGTCCTAGGCTGCAGTCTCTGGGATTTTGGCCCCTGTAGTCTGTCCTAGGCTGCAGTCTCTGGGATTTTGGCCCCTGTAGTCTGTCCTAGGCTGCAGTCTCTGGGATTTTGGCCCCTGTAGTCTGTCCTAAGCTGCAGTCTCTGGGATTTTGGCCCCTGTACTCTGTCCTTAGCTGCAGTCTCTGGGATTTTGGCCCCTGTAGTCTGTCCCAGGCTGCAGTCTCTGGGATTTTGGCCCCTGTACTCTTTCCTAGGCTGCAGTCTCTGGGATTTTGGCCCCTGTAGTCTGTCCTAGGCTGCAGTCTCTGGGATTTTGGCCCCTGTACTCTTTCCTAGGCTGCAGTCTCTGGGATTTTGGCCCCTGTAGTCTGTCCTAGACTGCAGTCTCTGGGATTTTGGCCCCTGTAGTCTGTCCTAGGCTGCAGTCTCTGGGATTTTGGCCCCTGTAGTCTGTCCTAGGCTGCAGTCTCTGGGATTTTGGCCCCTGTAGTCTGTCCTAGGCTGCAGTCTCTGGGATTTTGGCCCCTGTAGTCTGTCCTAGGCTGCAGTCTCTGGGATTTTGGCCCCTGTAGTCTGTCCTAGCCTGCAGTCTCTGGGATTTTGGCCCCTGTACTCTTTCCTAGGCTGCAGTCTCTGGGATTTTGGCCCCTGTACTCTGTCCTAGACTGCAGTCTCTGGGATTTTGGCCCCTGTAGTCTGTCCGAGGCTGCAGTCTCTGGGATTTTGGCCCCTGTACTCTTTCCTAGGCTGCAGTCTCTGGGATTTTGGCCCCTGTACTCTGTCCTAGGCTGCAGTCTCTGGGATTTTGGCCCCTGTACTCTTTCCTAGGCTGCAGTCTCTGGGATTTTGGCCCCTGTACTCTGTCCTAGGCTGCAGTCTCTGGGATTTTGGCCCCTGTAGTCTGTCCTAGGCTGCAGTCTCTGGGATTTTGGCCCCTGTACTCTATCCTAGGCTGCAGTCTCTGGGATTTTGGCCCCTGTAGTCTGTCCCAGGCTGCAGTCTCTGGGATTTTGGCCCCTGTACTCTGTCCTAGGCTGCAGTCTCTGGGATTTTGGCCCCTGTAGTCTGTCCTAGGCTGCAGTCTCTGGGATTTTGGCCCCTGTAGTCTGTCCTAGGTTGCAGTCTCTGGGATTTTGGCCCCTGTACTCTGTCCTAGGCTGCAGTCTCTGGGATTTTGGCCCCTGTAGTCTGTCCTAGGCTGCAGTCTCTGGGATTTTGGCCCCTGTAGTGTGTCCTAGGCTGCAGTCTCTGGGATTTTGGCCCCTGTACTCTGTCCTAGACTGCAGTCTCTGGGATTTTGGCCCCTGTACTCTTTCCTAGGCTGCAGTCTCTGGGATTTTGGCCCCTGTAGTTTGTCCTAGGCTGCAGTCTCTGGGATTTTGGCCCCTGTACTCTTTCCTAGGCTGCAGTCTCTGGGATTTTGGCCCCTGTAGTCTGTCCTAGGCCGCAGTCTCTGGGATTTTGGCCCCTGTACTCTGTCCTAGACTGCAGTCTCTGGGATTTTGGCCCCTGTACTCTTTCCTAGGCTGCAGTCTCTGGGAATTTGGCCCCTGTACTCTGTCCTAGACTGCAGTCTCTGGGATTTTGGCCCCTGTACTCTCTCCTAGGCTGCAGTCTCTGGGATTTTGGCCCCTGTAGTCTGTCCTAGGCTGCAGTCTCTGGGATTTTGGCCCCTGTACTCTGTCTTAGGCTGCAGTCTCTGGGATTTTGGCCCCTGTACTCTTTCCTAGGCTGCAGTCTCTGGGATTTTGGCCCCTGTAGTCTGTCCTAGGCCACAGTCTCTGGGATTTTGGCCCCTGTACTCTGTCCTAGACTGCAGTCTCTGGGATTTTGGCCCCTGTACTCTTTCCTAGGCTGCAGTCTCTGGGATTTTGGCCCCTGTAGTCTGTCCTAGACTGCAGTCTCTGGGATTTTGGCCCCTGTACTCTTTCCTAGGCTGCAGTCTCTGGGATTTTGGCCCCTGTACTCTGTCCTAGGCTGCAGTCTCTGGGATTTTGGCCCCTGTAGTCTGTCCTAGGCTGCAGTCTCTGGGATTTTGGCCCCTGTACTCTTTCCTAGGCTGCAGTCTCTGGGATTTTGGCCCCTGTAGTCTGTCCTAGGCTGCAGTCTCTGGGATTTTGGCCCCTGTACTCTTTCCTAGGCTGCAGTCTCTGGGATTTTGGCCCCTGTAGTCTGTCCTAGGCTGCAGTCTCTGGGATTTTGGCCCCTGTACTCTGTCCTAGACTGCAGTCTCTGGGATTTTGGCCCCTGTACTCTGTCCTAGGCTGCAGTCTCTGGGATTTTGGCCCCTGTAGTCTGTCCTAGGCTGCAGTCTCTGGGATTTTGGCCCCTGTACTCTGTCTTAGGCTGCAGTCTCTGGGATTTTGGCCCCTGTACTCTTTCCTAGGCTGCAGTCTCTGGGATTTTGGCCCCTGTAGTCTGTACTAGGCTGCAGTCTCTGGGATTTTGGCCCCTGTACTCTGTCCTAGCCTGCAGTCTCTGGGATTTTGGCCCCTGTAGTCTGTCCTAGGCTGCAGTCTCTGGGATTTTGGCTCCTGTACTCTGTCCTAGCCTGCAGTCTTTGGGATTTTGGCCCCTGTAGTCTGTCCTAGGCTGCAGTCTCTGGGATTTTGGCCCCTGTAGTCTGTCCTAGGCTGCAGTCTCTGGGATTTTGGCCCCTGTACTCTGCCTAGCCTGCAGTCTCTGGGATTTTGGCCCCTGTAGTCTGTCCTAGGCTGCAGTCTCTGGGATTTTGGCCCCTGTAGTCTGTCCTAGGTTGCAGTCTCTGGGATTTTGGCCCCTGTACTCTGTCCTAGGCTGCAGTCTCTGGGATTTTGGCCCCTGTAGTCTGTCCTAGGCTGCAGTCTCTGGGATTTTGGCCCCTGTAGTGTGTCCTAGGCTGCAGTCTCTGGGATTTTGGCCCCTGTACTCTGTCCTAGACTGCAGTCTCTGGGATTTTGGCCCCTGTACTCTTTCCTAGGCTGCAGTCTCTGGGATTTTGGCCCCTGTAGTTTGTCCTAGGCTGCAGTCTCTGGGATTTTGGCCCCTGTACTCTTTCCTAGGCTGCAGTCTCTGGGATTTTGGCCCCTGTAGTCTGTCCTAGGCCGCAGTCTCTGGGATTTTGGCCCCTGTACTCTGTCCTAGACTGCAGTCTCTGGGATTTTGGCCCCTGTACTCTTTCCTAGGCTGCAGTCTCTGAGAATTTGGCCCCTGTACTCTGTCCTAGACTGCAGTCTCTGGGATTTTGGCCCCTGTACTCTGTCCTAGGCTGCAGTCTCTGGGATTTTGGCCCCTGTAGTCTGTCCTAGGCTGCAGTCTCTGGGATTTTGGCCCCTGTACTCTGTCTTAGGCTGCAGTCTCTGGGATTTTGGCCCCTGTACTCTTTCCTAGGCTGCAGTCTCTGGGATTTTGGCCCCTGTAGTCTGTCCTAGGCCACAGTCTCTGGGATTTTGGCCCCTGTACTCTGTCCTAGACTGCAGTCTCTGGGATTTTGGCCCCTGTACTCTTTCCTAGGCTGCAGTCTCTGGGATTTTGGCCCCTGTAGTCTGTCCTAGACTGCAGTCTCTGGGATTTTGGCCCCTGTACTCTTTCCTAGGCTGCAGTCTCTGGGATTTTGGCCCCTGTACTCTGTCCTAGGCTGCAGTCTCTGGGATTTTGGCCCCTGTAGTCTGTCCTAGGCTGCAGTCTCTGGGATTTTGGCCCCTGTACTCTTTCCTAGGCTGCAGTCTCTGGGATTTTGGCCCCTGTAGTCTGTCCTAGGCTGCAGTCTCTGGGATTTTGGCCCCTGTACTCTTTCCTAGGCTGCAGTCTCTGGGATTTTGGCCCCTGTAGTCTGTCCTAGGCTGCAGTCTCTGGGATTTTGGCCCCTGTACTCTGTCCTAGACTGCAGTCTCTGGGATTTTGGCCCCTGTACTCTGTCCTAGGCTGCAGTCTCTGGGATTTTGGCCCCTGTAGTCTGTCCTAGGCTGCAGTCTCTGGGATTTTGGCCCCTGTACTCTGTCTTAGGCTGCAGTCTCTGGGATTTTGGCCCCTGTACTCTTTCCTAGGCTGCAGTCTCTGGGATTTTGGCCCCTGTAGTCTGTACTAGGCTGCAGTCTCTGGGATTTTGGCCCCTGTACTCTGTCCTAGCCTGCAGTCTCTGGGATTTTGGCCCCTGTAGTCTGTCCTAGGCTGCAGTCTCTGGGATTTTGGCTCCTGTACTCTGTCCTAGCCTGCAGTCTTTGGGATTTTGGCCCCTGTAGTCTGTCCTAGGCTGCAGTCTCTGGGATTTTGGCCCCTGTAGTCTGTCCTAGGCTGCAGTCTCTGGGATTTTGGCCCCTGTACTCTGCCTAGCCTGCAGTCTCTGGGATTTTGGCCCCTGTAGTCTGTCCTAGGCTGCAGTCTCTGGGATTTTGGCCCCTGTACTCTGTCCTAGCCTGCAGTCTCTGGGATTTTGGCCCCTGTAGTCTGTCCTAGGCTGCAATCTCTGGGATTTTGGCTCCTGTACTCTGTCCTAGGCTGCAATCTCTGGGATTTTGGCCCCTGTAGTCTGTCCTAGGCTGCAGTCTCTGGGATTTTGGCCCCTGTAGTCTGTCCTAGGCTGCAGTCTCTGGGATTTTGGCCCCTGTACTCTGTCCTAGGCTGCAGTCTCTGGGATTTTGGCCCCTGTAGTCTGTCCTAGGCTGCAGTCTCTGGGATTTTGGCCCCTGTAGTCTGTCCTAGGCTGCAGTCTCTGGGATTTTGGCCCCTGTAGTCTGTCCTAGGCTGCAGTCTCTGGGATTTTGGCCCCTGTAGTCTGTCCTAGGCTGCAGTCTCTGGGATTTTGGCCCCTGTAGTCTGTCCTAGGCTGCAGTCTCTGGGATTTTGGCCCCTGTAGTCTGTCCTAGGCTGCAGTCTCTGGGATTTTGGCCCCTGTACTCTGTCCTAGACTGCAGTCTCTGGGATTTTGGCCCCTGTAGTCTGTCCTAGGCTGCAGTCTCTGGGATTTTGGCCCCTGTACTCTGTCCTAGATTGCAGTCTCTGGGATTTTGGCCCCTGTACTCTGTCCTAGGCTGCAGTCTCTGGGATTTGATCTCTAAACTGTTGTCTCCAGGATACACAGCAAATGGGAGTCCCCCACCGTATCAGAGGTTGCAATGGTTTGCCAAGAACTTCCTGCCGGGCCCAGATGCAGTGCAGTGCAGATTCCGGCCGATGTTTGTTAAATAATTTCAGGCTTTACTTTCGGAAGCAGAATAAATTGGATCAGTTTTAAAGTGTCCTTCGTTATGCCAGGGTTCAAATGCCACTGCCGCTCCTTGTGACCTAGGGCAAGTCACTTTACCCTCTGTTGCCTCAGGTACAAATTTAAGTTGTGAGCCCTCTGGGTGCTTTGAAGTGCTGAAAAGTGAATATAAAATAACTTATATGTAGTGCAGGCCACACACAGGAAAGGGCAAAGAGGACAGAGCGTTTCTTGGCAGCCGGTGCCAGAGATGCCAGTGCCTGCCTAATGTGCCGGCACCTCCCTCTCCCTGACCCCCCTCCTAAAGGTGTTTCCATGGAAACCCTTCTCCGGCTCTTCCTTCTCTCAGAACCCCTCCCCTCTCCTTGACCACCTCCCCAAAATGTCATCAGTGCTTCCCCCCCCCCCAAGTCCCCATCGCTTCCCTCTCTTAGCCCCCTCTCTCCCGGTTCTTCCTGTTCCTGACGCCTTCCCTAGGTGTTTCTATAGAAACCCCTCTCAGGCTCTTCCCTCTCTATGGCCCTCCTCCCCCCAGTGTTTCCATAGAAACCTGGGTCCTGGCTCTTCCCTCCTTCCCACAAGTCCTCCTCCCTGAAGTGTTTCCATAGAAACCCCTCCCTGGCTCTTCCCTCTCTCTGACCCTCCTCCCCCCAGTGTTTCCATAGAAACCTCGGTCCCGGCTCTTCCCTTTTCCCCAGTGAAGGAGTGGCCTGGTCGGGCTGAGAAGCAGGGACTGCGGGGTTTAAATCCTGCGGATGCTACTTGTGATCTTCCCTGCATTTCCTGCCAAATTCTTAGATTGCTGCAAGGAAATACCTGCAGATGTAAAATCCAAATGTTCCCATAGACACCGCTCTTCCTTCTCCCTGACCACAATACATGCACGCCTGGCTTTTCCCTGCCTCACACCCTCCTCACTACCGATTCCATGCAAACTCCTCTCCCCACCTGCAGCTCTTCCTGCTCCGTGACCCCTTACCACTGATATCTACATCGACCCCGCCACCATACACACACACATACACATTTCCATAGAAACATCTCTTGCTCCTCAGTCTGATCCCTCCCCTCCGTTTCCATAGAAACCTCTCCCCCCCCCACTCTTTCCTTCGCGTTTCCATAGAAACGCCTTTTAGCTCCCACCCTCCTGTTTCCATAGAAACGTTCATCACCTGCAGCACCGGTGCAGCCACAGCACAGGGACGGAGACCGAGGACAACAGATGAAAGATTTTTTTTTTTAAACTTTTTATTTAAACAAGGCACAAGAAAGCACATTTAATGTGCAGTGGTATAAGTGGACAGGAAACAATTGCATTACATCAATCCAGGCAGAAGCCTAAATTAAGTAGCAACCCTCTCTCTTCGCCACATCCAGGACTAGATATTGCCACAAATGTCACTTTGTTCTCAGAGAGAACAGATCCGTTATTCCATGATTGCTACTTTGGCTACCTTCGCATCCCAACAGGAGACTTGCAATAGTGAGCCGGGCAGCATGAAGCAACGGCTTAGTCAATGTTCTTGACCCCCACCATTCAAGTCTGGTTTCTCCATAGCCCCAGAGGACAAATAGTCGGGTCCAAAGGAGGAGCTCGGCCACATATTTAACAAATCAGATCAAGAACCTCTCTCCGAAACCCCTGCACCTCCATACAATACCAGCACATATGTAAATAATTGTCCCCCCTGCCCTCATCCCCAGCAGCACAAAGAACTGCTGGAGCTAAATCTAGAGAAAAGAAAGAGGGATGCAATGCAATCTGTGTAGCAGTTTAAATAATATTTATCTACGCTTGCTTCAAAAGGAGATTGCAACAGATGCCTTCCAAATTTGCTTCCAATCTTTCCAGCCCAGTATTTCATATGGTGATGAGACCAGGAAACGTCCTCTCCTGGCTCGTCAGAGTCCTAGCACTAATTGAAAGCTCGGAAATCAGATGGTTCCCCTCTTGTCTTTACAATATAATAATTCTTCCAATCCTTCACAGTCTTCCACCGATTCCCCTACACCTTGCAGTCTGGAAACGTCCTTTTGTAATTGCAAATGTAAGATGCGAGTGCCTGGGGATCTCAGAATTCAGTTATCAATCAGAGAAGGATTTAAACTGCTGGTCTGAAAAAAAAACCTGCCCTCTATTGCACCCCGCCGCCATATGAGGCGAGAAAGTAGTCAGAGACGCATTAGCATTCTTTACTAATGAGTTCATAGATGAAAATGTAACCGTCTCTAAAAGTCAGTAAGGAGGTCCAGACAACTGATCCGTAAAGATAGACTTTTATTGCCAGCAAGATGCAGCTAAGACAAAGGCTCAGTACAACTGCATGCCACGCCCCCTTAGGAGCAAACTTTTATGCACTTTACAACTCTTATCTTTCACACATGCGTCCTGGTTTTGCTGAACAAACAATTTACAAACTGCTGAACAAGCATTAGCTAGCGTGGTCCTCTAGTAGGTGTAGCTTATGATCAGACTATTGTTTCGTCATTTAATTGACGTGTTAGACATTTTACAGCGGCGTTCGTATTAATACAATACAAATTATTATTCCAAAATGGAGTCACGTTACACTAAATGTTAGTGCGTAACTGCGTCACTATGCATTATGTGCCGTTTGCGTTGCAAATATTAGTACATTAAAAATGGCTGTGCGTTTCACTGCTGGCATGGTTAGACGAGAGACTTTTCAGTTGTTCAGTCTTCAGAGGTTTACGAAATTGAACTCCTTCAAAAATACAGTATAACTGATCCTCAACCTTCCTTCACCGTACTCCATACAGACATTGCATGAGCAATAACAGAGCAAGCCCTACAGATAATTCTGCTTAAGCTGGAGGTCAGAGACATTTGTAATAATGCAGCCTGTACATCCCTCCTCTAGTACTGACCAATGCCGTGGAAGGGTCAATACCCACCCATGTACGTGTGCTTAGCAACCTGGGAGTCCAGTACTATGAACCGGAAAGCTCTCCCCGCCATATTTTTGGGGGGTTTAAGTAAGTTTGGAATATTTTAATCAGGGTGATTTACGCATTCAAAGAAAAGAAAATATATAGCCCTTAAGGGTGGAAGAAACAGACAGGGGGGATAGTACAAGGAATATGTGAAAAAGAATATAACAACCTAAGCAGGATTACCTTTTTTTTTTTTTTACAAATCCTACTTATTGGAACATGGGAAAAGTATAACATGTGGTGTACAGAGCACACATCGAGATAAGCACAGAACAATTGCAAAAGAACAATAAACTTTCTCCATGTTATTTTACAGAGTCTAACCCCCCCCCCTTTCTGAATACCCTCCCCACATATGTATCCATCATTCATCCAACAGACTCCTCAGCTTCATGAAGATGATTTCCTCCCAGGAGTACCAGGCTTATAGGTCCATCCCCACTCAGAAGTGTAGCCCATTGACTGCAAAGGAGTGTGACTATCAAAAGATAATAAATCACAAAAGCATCTCCAAGCTGTTGTATAATCATTAGGAACCCTCCTAGCTAAAAGGCAAACATCAGATTTCTCCATCTGCATGAGGGTAATCATGAACTCCCTCCCCACAGCAAAAGAAGTCTGGTGGTCAGTAATCCACTCCTTCAATAGGCATTTACACGCCATTAAGAAAGCCAGCGCTAGGAACCAAATCTCAATTCTCCCAAAATTGCAGTACATCACCTTGAAAAGGCAGTTATTTGAGTACCCTTAACCAAACAATCTATAACCTCTTGCCAGAATGTGTAATTTATATGGCAGGTAAGAAAAAGATGTGCATCAGTCCCCCTTTCAAGATTTCATTTATGGCAAATATCTGTTTCCGACATTTTTATCCTAAGCAGGCGCACTCTTATCCACTTGGCAGTGATGCAGTAATTTGTACTGCAATTCCCTATGATGCACCGCCACCGGGAGTCTCAGTATTGTTTGTAAAAGTTTGCCCACTTCTACGGATGTCTAATTAACTTCTATTTCTCTAGTTCAATACTCCGCCAGTTTGTACCAGTGTATCAGAATACAGAAGACCCCTGCAAAATCCATACCACTGAGATACCAAAATCTTCCCCTTTGCTGTTTCTTCCACCTCTGCAACACATTTCAGTTCTCTTTGTATCTGGCTTAAAGAGAGTTTCAGACTCAAGAAATAATGACGTATCTGCAGGTAACCATAAAAGTGTTTATTCGGAAGCTGATACACCCTCTGTAGTTGTGCAAAACTCAGAAATTCCCCCGTCTCCTTGTTTAATAGTTGCCTCCCCAAATTTTAAATATGGGATTGTCCAGCCCTGGAGAAAAATTTAGATTATCTCGTATTGGGAGGAAAAGGGATACGTCAGAAAATAATCCCATTTTACGCTTCAAAAGTCTCCACGCAGCTGACAGAGATTTCCATAAAATATTCCCCTTAATATCAGAACTAAAAGGCATCTGGTAAATGAACCAATCCCATGAGTATATTGGTTGTGCTCACATCTCCCAAAAGCTGCAGCGAGTCATATTTAACATTCCCACTAATCAATTCACATTTAGAGCATAGTTTGCAAGCACAGTTTTATATACATATATATATATATATCTATTTGAAAATTAGGAGTGCCTAGGTCCTCTTTGATCTTACTCTGAACCAGTTTGCCATACCCTCTCCATAAAAACCATATGAACATTGATTTAAGAGCTGCTAGGTCGGCATGAATAAACCAACAGGATAACATCTGCAGCTTGCTCAGAGCTTAGGAAATAAAGCCATTTTAAAAAGAGCATTTCTCCCCATCATGGAAACAGGCAGGGCCTTCCAATTATTAACCTGTCATACAACAATGCCAGATCCCTGGGGACCCAGACTCCCAAATATTTGATCTTAGAAGGGGCCCGCTTAAAAGGAAAATGACCCCTCCAGGCATTTGTGAGATCATCCCATAGAGACAAAGTCGCTGATTTATCAAAATGTATTGTTAACCCAGCAAAAGATTTAAACACTGTGAAAACTTCCATTATGGGTTCTATAGCCTGGGAAGCATTATCCAAAAACAGTAAAATGTCATCAGCAAATAGACACAGTTTACATTTCTTTCTACCCACCACAATGCCTTTGATATCCAAACTTTGCCTCACTAGTCAACGGTTCCAGAGTAAGGACAAATAAGAGGGGGAGAACAGAGGGCATCCCTGTCTCGTACTTCTCTTTAAATAAAAAATTTCAGACAATGCTCCAGTTACCATTATGCGAGCCTGGGGATTAGTGTATGAGTTTTATCCACTCGACAAAGGGGCCTTCAATTCCAAATTTGGCCAGCACCCAAAACATATAAGACCAGTTGACCTTGTCAAAGGCCTTTTCCACATCTAAGCTTAAGAGCATACTCTCTGCAAGGCTCTTCCCTTTTATGCAATAGCATAAGGTGATGCATATAGGGAAAAATAACCCTTGCTGTAGTTACATGATGTTGGGTTCCGTATTAGGAGCTACCACCCAGGAAAAAGATCTAGGCATCATAGTGGATAATACTTTAAAATCGTCGGCTCAGTGTGCTGCGGCAGTCAAAAAAGCAAACAATGTTGGGAATTATTAGAAAGGGAATGGTGAATAAAACGGAAAATGTCATAATGCCTCTGTATCGCTCCATGGTGAGACCGCATGGTGGTCGCTGCAGCTCAAAAAAGATATAATTGCGATGGAGAAGGTACAGAGAAGGGCTACCAAAATGATAAAGGGGATGGAACAGCTTCCCTATGAGGAAAGACTAAAGAGGTTAGGGCTGTTCAGCTTGGAGAAGAGACGGCTGAGGAGGGATATGATAGAGGTCTTTAAGATCATGAGAGGTCTTGAACGAGTAGATGTGACTCGGTTATTTACACTTTCGAATAATAGATGGACTAGGGGGCACTCCATGAAGTTAGCAAGTAGCACATTTAAGACTATCGGAGAAAATTTCACTCAACGCACAATAAAGCTCTGGAATTTGTTGCCGGAGGATGTGGTTAGTGCAGTTAGTGTAGCTGGGTTCAAAAAAGGTTTGGATAAGTTGTTGGAGGAGAAGTCCATTAACGGCTATTAATGAAATTTACTTAGGGCATAGCCACTGCTATTAATTGCATTAGTGGCATGAGATCTTCTTAGTGTTTGGGTAATTGCCAGGTTCTTGTGGTCTGGTTTGGCCTCTGTTGGAAACAGGATGCTGGGCTTGATGGCAGCATGGCAATTTCTTATGTTCTTATGCTCTTAAAACAAGAAAACTGGAGTATGGTCAGAGATGATGATATCCCAAACAGTATCACTAAGAGTGTTAGAGAAAAATATTCTGAAATAAGAATATAATCCAGTCTGGAATACACTTGATGAGGATTGGAGAAAAAAGTATAATCCTTTTCCCCCCGAGTGAAGAATTCTCCAAATATCTAAAGTCCCTAGCTCCTTCTGCAGCAAATTAATCCCTCTGTATTGATCTTAGGAAACAACTGACTGCTCTGGTCTGTGATCCTCTCCATTATTTGCTACAACATTGAAGTCTCCATTGAGAATCAGCATATATTCTGGATAGTTAAGAAGGGTAGTGACTAATGTTGTAAAAAAAAAAAAAATCAGGAGAATACATATTTGGTGCATAAACATTGTCCATGATATATCGTGCCCTCTATAAGGAACCCAGAAGGAGCAAGTATCTACTACCCTCAGTGTCTTTGACCTTTCCAGCACAAATGGGAAGTCCTTATGAATAAGGGTTACCAGCCCCCTCTGCCTGCGCGAATATGACGCAAAGCTGCAGACACCTACCCGATCCTTTTTTAATTTCAAATGTTCCTCGTTTGATAAATGTGTTTCCTGTAAACAAGCTATACTGACCTTTTCTCTCTTTAAGAAGGTTAATATCTTTGTTCTCTTAATCAGAGAGTGTATACCATCGACATTCCAGGTAACAATCTTGATATCACCCATTAATAACAGTAATAGCTACAATCCTGCTATCAGTTTCCCAGGAAACTGACATAAATGTAAAATATGCTGTGCCCTGCCCTCCCCAGCCTGAAGAGAAGGCCATATTATCAGTAACTACCATAAAAGCAATACAAACAAACTCCCTCCTCATTGGAGCATCGCATATAGTCCGGCTTGACAGGTCTCATCCCATACATCCCTCCACACATCCCACAAACATCTCCCAATACCAATCCCACAATCCCCCCTCATACCCACAATCACACAACATCCACCCCCTTCCCAGAGACACCATGAGCACCAGCACCAGGACCACCATCCTCCAGTCACCCCCACTTTCTAAATCCTACTAGAAGATGCACTCATATTGACCCACCCAGAATCCATCAACCATTCAGGGTAAACATGACCAAACATATGAGCACCTCTAAAATAATTATGTCTTAAATAGAAAACAGCAGAAAAATGACAGTAGATGCTTCTCATAAACACTGTAACAGAAACAAGGGAGCGATACATCAGAAAAAAGAAAAACAAAAACATCACAACGGCAACTGACTTTTGGGGCGACCCAGTCATTAAGTCTTGACGAAAACCAGCGAGACAGGAGCCTCAGGAAAACTTCTCTCGCATCGACCAAGTAAAGACATTGGTCTGCATCATAGACCTCAGCAGCTGTAGATATCAGTGATACAGATGTAAAATTGTTACGATTATTGTGGATCCAATAAGAGAAAGTAACAGTCTTACCCTAACCGGAGACTGGATCTTGCTCCAGAGACAGCAAGGTAGACAGAAGACAATCCAGTCCAGAGTCCAGTCCAGTGGTCGAGGCAGGCAGCACACAATCCAATCCAGAGTCCAAACCAGGGTCAGGGCAGGCACTGAACAGTCTAATCCAGAGTCCAAACCAGCATCAGAGCAGGCAGTGAACAATCCAATCCAGAGTACAAACCAGGATCTAGCCACAGGACTAACCAACACAGAGCAATTCACAAGACAGACCAGGAGGCAGGGGAACACAGGGAACAAAGCAAGCAGCACAAGCAATAGGATAAGGAGCACTTACACAGAGGGGTACATTAAAAAAAAAAAGCGCGAGCGCGTACTTTTGTTCACACACCAGGCGCAAACAAAAGTACGCTGGATTTCAATAGATCCGCGCGTATCTTTTAAAATCCGGGGTCGGCGCGCGCAAGGGGGTGAACATTTGTGCACCTTGCGCGCGCCAAGCCCTGCGCGCGCTGCCCGTTTCCTCCGAGGCCGCTCCGAAATCGGAGCAGCCTCGGAAGGAACTTTCCTTCTGCCTCCCCCCACCTTCCCCTCCCTTACCCCCCCCAGCCCTATCTAAACCCCCCCCCCTTACCTTTATTGCAAACGTTACGCCTGCTCGAGGCAGGCGTAACTCTCGCGTGCGCCATCACCTGACCCGGGGGCTGGTCCGGAGGCCTCAGTCACGCCCCTCGGAATGCCCTCGGGCCGATACCATGCCCCCGGAACACCCCGAACGTCGCGCCACCCCCCAACACGCTCCCACGACACGCCCCCTAGCAAAGCCCCGGGACTTTCGCTCGTCCCGGGGCTTGCGAGCGCCACCGAGCCTATGCAAAATAGGCTTGGTGCGCGCAGGGGTTTTTTTAAAGTGTTATGTGTGTAACCCTTCTAAAATCCTCCCCAGAGCCCGTTGCCGAGGCGGCGCACTGCCGAGGAAATGCTGCTTAAATATCTGCTGCCCTTGACCTCCTCTGCGTGAACTTCCGGCAGGAGCACTCGTTGTGGCGGGAAGGAGGGGCCAAAATGGAGCACACTTGTCGTCGCGCTCCTCCCCGAAGGAGCTGGTAAGGAACCGGCCATTTATTAACAGTAACCTCCCCACACCCCCGCAAGTTCCCCTCTCCTGCTTCCTAGGCTTTGGCTTGAATGGAAAGCATTGATGGAATTCACAAATAAGCCATAACCCTTCCAGGAGATCAGATATTGTAATCCCTTTCTTCCTTTTCTAACATCCAAGATCTCTTCCACCTCATACTGCGGGTCGTCATCAACTACTGTAGATGAAGGTAGTTTTGATCCCCTATTAGGCCAGGACAGAATTGCAGGCTTAAGGAGAGACACATGGAACACATCCTGAATTTGTAGAGAAGGTAACTGGAGTTTATATGTGACATTCCCTATTTGTCTCTCAACTGGAAATTGTCCAACAAATCGAGGCGCAAACTTTAATGATGGCATCCTTAATCGGAGATTGAGAGTGTTTAACCATACTAGTTCTCCTGGCTGGAACTGTGGTGCCGGTCATTGCTTTTTATCTGCCTGTTTTTTACCACAGGCAGCAGCCTGTTCCAAAAGCCAATGAGTATTCTGCCATAATTCAAGTAGTTCTTGTTTAGCGAGATTGACAGCTGGACATGATTAGGTGGTAGCCACGGGTAATGGTACTCGAGGATGCTATCCAAAAACCAGATAAAAGGAGGATGTTCCTGTGACCTAGTTAACATGGTTATTGTAACACTCAAAAGAAAATTATTGGGCTAGTGAAAGAAAACAATTAAGCAAAAAAGAAGAAAAAAACTTTCACTCAATGTGTCAGAAAAGATTTTTTAAACAATGTCAGGGATTATACTATATATTCCATAAATGGAGGAAAATGATGGAATGGAGCACCTACACAGATCATATAGTATGTGGTCTGTGTAGGAGCTCCATTTCATCATTTTCCTCCATTTATCGAATATATAGTTTAATCCTTGACATTGTTTAAAAAAACTTTTCTGTCACATTGAGTGAAAGTTTTTTTCTTCTTTTTAACATGATTATTGTGATATACCTTGGCTCAAACTAGTAATGAAGATCAATATTCCTGCCACTGGTTCATGTAGCATAGTAAAAAGGTTTTCAGTAACTGATTAGTTTATTCCGCCAGTCCATTGGTTTGCGGATGGTACGCTGAAGAAAAATCAAGTTGAATTCCAAACTTTTTACAAAGACTCTTCCAATAGTATGCTGTGAACTGGACTCCTCTATCAGATAAGATGTGCTGAGGAAGTTGGTGAATTCAGAAAGCATGCTGTGCAAACAATCGCACTAACTCTGGTGCTGATGGTAATCCAGGAAGGGCAATAAAATGGGCCATTTTTGAAAATCGATCAACTACTACCTAAATTGTGTTATTTCCTTCCAAAAATGCTAAATCTGTGATAAAATCAGTAGCGATATGGATCCAGGTTTTCTCTGGTACTGGTAGTGGTTGAAGTAGACCCCAGGGCCGAGTCCGGGAACTTTTGTGGGCTGCGCATGTTAGACAGGATTTCACTTATCTTTTGGTGTCATTTTCCCACTGCAGCCACCAATAGTGATGGGAGAGTAGTTCCTTCATTCGTTGAAGTCCTGGATGTCCTGCAAGATGAGAATCATGGGCCCATTGAAGAACTTGTTCTCACAAATGTTTAGGAACCACTGTCTTCCCAACTGGAACCGTGAAAGTTGATACGACCAAAATTTGGGCTGGGTCTATAATGTATGGGGTAATTCAGGAGTTTCATCAGGATAAAAAGTTATGGACAATAGAGATGTGTATCGTGTGATCGATCGTCTTAACGATCGATTTCAGCTGGGGGGGCAGGGAATCGGATCGTCATGGTTTTGTTTTTATAAATATCGTGTAAATCGTAAATCGGGGAAGAGCGGGAAAACCGGCACACTAAAACATCCCTAAAACCCACCCTGACCCTTTAAAATAAATCCCCCACCCTCCCGAACCCCCCCAAAATGTCTTAAATTACCTGGGGTCCAGTGGGGGGGTCCCGTTGTGATCTTCCACTCTCGGGCGTCGGGCGCGTTGATAGAAAATGGCGCTGGCGCCATTTTGGTTCCTGTTCCCCGACGTCACGAGCATAGGAGATCGCTCCCGGACCCCCACTGGACCCCCAGGGACTTTTGGCCAGCTTGGGGGGGCCTCCTGCCCCCCACAAGACTTGTCAAAAGTCCAGCGGGGGTCCGGGAACGACCTCCTGCACTTGAATCGTGTTGCCGTACGGCCGGCGCCATTTTGCTGTACGGCAATATGGCCATACGGCCGGCGCCATTTTGCAAAGGAAGGCCAAAGGTACCATAGTCCAAAAGAAAAAGAGGAAGTACAAATCTAGAATAGCATGGCAACTTCAAAAAGACTCCATGAGCATCATGCGCTTCCCTCTTTCCAGCCAACGGCAGCTGTTCCTGTGCTTTTTCAGTTGCCAGGGCCTGGGCCCCTGGCTAGCCAAGCTGCTCATTTGCCAGCATAGACCAGTTTCCCCGCCAGCCCCACGCTTTCTCTCCTCTCTGGTTCCTTGCTAGTCCAGCTGCTTTTTCTCTTGCCTGTGTTGCGTCCGTCGGTCGCAGATGGTTGCGACCGCTCTGCCTCACCTCTCTTCTACCCTTTTCCTCTTCCATTGGAAGGATGGCTGCTTCCGGTGCTGATTGCCGAATCCCTCGGCGTCTCAGAGACAGCATGGGCATCCCTGTTTGCCATGCTTATTCCTGAGGTCTCCTAGGGCATGCACTCGCATGCTGCCTACACTTTTGAATACGTCATGGCGGGAACCTCGGGGGCATCCCCACCGCATGACATCAGTACCTCCAGGTATTTAAACCTCCGCTCCACTCCAGTACAACGAGTTAGCAAGGACTTTGGTTTTGCTACTCTGATCGCTTCTAAGCTGCTTGCTTGGATTCCTCTTACCCTCCTGGGTATATCGCTCCTACAGAAGCTCCTTGGGGGCCTCTCGCTTCTACCTGCCCTTCGGGTTCTACTGACTAACCTAAGGGCACCCAATCCTCGGGAGTCCTGTCTAGCTTTCTTTCAGGAGTTAGCAATCTGTTAATGATCTGATGCCTGATGGGAGGAGCAATCAGATAGTAATTAGCACTCTGTTCGAGATCTGTAGTTATATATGAGAGTTGAGGGTGGATCCTTGGACCAGTGGCAGATGATCACGCCCCCGGGGGATGATCCCGAGAGGGACCACCGGTCAGGCTCAAAGTTAGGAGACAAACACACACTAGTTCTTTTATTAGACAGTATACTGAACCACCAGAAATGGCAGTAGTGAGCTGGTAAGCCCGGCTGGGCTGTAGTCCCTCAGATACTGGAACAGCGATCCCTGGAGGCTGAGCTGAAGAGAGACTGAGATATAGTGAGTAGGCAGGGTATGCAGATGGTAAAACTCACACAATGTACCAATGAAGCCCATGAGCTAGAAAGTATAGGCCCTTGAGGAGCGAGTACCTGGTTCCAGGGAAAGCATAGCGAGAATGATGGTAACTCACTGATGTAGCTGATATAGGTGGTAGTGAAGACTTCCAGGCAGCGGAGTATATGAAGCAAGTCTGGGATCAGAGCCCTCGAGGAGCGAGTACCAGTTCCAGATTGTCACCTGAAAAAAAACAAGGAGAGAGCGAGGCCCCCGAGGAGCGGGTACCTCTGGTAAGTCTGAGGAGGCAGAGTAGCTTAGACAGACAAAGTGAGTCCTTTATCAATCCTTGCTAACTCGATGTGTTAGCAAATTCTGAGACCTTAAATATCCATCGTGGATGACGTCATCTTCGGGGGACGCCCCCGAGGTTCACGCCAATGCCAGTACTTCAATCGGGGCCGTGCCCCGCGTGCGCCCCTAGGCCTCCAGGAAACATGGTGGTTGCAGCGTTGAGCCAGTCCAGGTACGCTGGAGGGTCCTCGGCAAATGGACGCCGCGGCAGCCAATCTTCCCACAGACGGAGAGGGAGGCGCCAAAGAGGTAAGGAGGGCGGAAAGAGGGCGTCGGGCACCGATGGACACAATACCACCTGGCCGGCCATCCAACAGTCGTACTTTGGCCATGTTACAGCGGTATTACTAGTGGCCAAACATGAAAAAGGATGTACAAGCCTATGTGGGTTCCTGCCCTGTCTGCGCCAAGCAAAAGCTGCCAGCTGGATGTTCTTGGGATTTGCTGCAACCCTTGCCAGCGCCAGATAAACCCTGGACACATATAGCAACCGATTTTGTGGTAGACTTACCACTCTCCAACGGGAATAATACCATCTGGGTCACCATTGACCGCTTCTCCAAGATGGCACATTTTGTAGCCTTACCAGGATTACCTTCAGCCGTGGAGTTAGTGAGACTCTTCATCAAACATATCTTACGTTTTCATGGAATGCCTAAGCATATTCTGTCTGACAGAGGAGTACAATTCACTGCTAAATTCTGGAGAGCCTTATGTCAAAATTTGACATCTCTTTGGACTTGACCTCCACTTACCACCCTCAGTCTAATGGACAGACTGAAAGCATGAACAGAACGCTTAGATAGTTTCTATGGTCCTACGTTAATTCAAGATAGAGTGACTGGGCAGAACTGCTGCTTTGGGCAGAATTTGCTATCAACTCGCATCCTGCTACATCTACGGGGTCTTCTCCCTTCCAACTCGTCTATGGATGACAACCATGTCCTCCTCTGCCAATTCCTCTATCAGTGGCTTCTCCTGCCGCACAGGCCACTGCAGCAGAGTTATCTCAGCTTTGGAAGCAAACGAAGGATCTGCTCCTCAAAGCAGGACACAAAGCAAAAAAGATCTACGATGCTCACCATTGAGAGGCACTTCAGTTTCAGCCTGGAGACAAAGTCTGGCTGAGTACCAAGTTCCTCCATCTTAAACTACCTTCAGCACGTTTTGCACCTCGCTATGTAGGACCCTTTGCAATCCTTTGGGGCTTGGGAAATGTGATGTACAGTTTGAAACTATCTCCATCAATGAGAATACACAACGCCTTCCATGTCTCTCTGTTAAAACCCTTGATGCTCTCAGAGTTCTCTAAGAAGACCCCAGAACCCATTAATCTGGATACAGAGGACGACATCAAGTATGCTGTGGATGACATCTTGAATGTAGGAGCGATATACCCAGGAGGGTAAGAAGTGTTCTTACCCTCCTGGGTAAGAGAGGCAACACATGGGAATATCTCATCTCTTGGGAGGGTTATGGACCAGAAGAAAACTCATGGGAACCTCTGGCCAACATTATGGACAAAGACATGGTATGTCAATTTCATCTCATAAGAACATAAGAAGAACATAAGAAAATGCCATACTGGGTCAGACCAAGGGTCCATCAAGCCCAGCATCCTGTTTCCCACAGTGGCCAATCCAGGCCATAAGAACCTGGCAATTACCCAAAATCTTGCACAACCTCGGAAACCCAGACCAGCAGGAACAGGTCCTGGAGGGGGCCCTTTGAAGGGGGGTACTGTTGCGTCCGTCGGTCACAGATGGTTGCGACCGCTCTGCCTCACCTCTCTTCTACCCTTTTCCTCCTCCATTGGAAGGATGGCTGCCTCTGGTGCTGATTGCCGAATCCCTCGGTGTCTCCGACACAGCATGGACATCCCCGTCCGCCATGCTTCTTCCTGAGGCCTCCTAGGGCGCGCGCGTGCATGCTGCCTAAACTTTTGAATAAGTCATGGCGGGAACCTCGGGGGCGTTCCCACCGCATGACGTCAGTACCTCCAGGTATTTAAACCTCTGCTCCGCTCCACTACAATGAGTTAGCAAGGACTTTGGTTTTGCTACTCTGACCACTTCTAAGCTGCTCACTTGGATTCTTCTTACCCTCCTGGGTATATCGCTCCTACAGAATCTCTGGGTACGCACTCCTTGGGGGCCTCTCGCTTCTACCTGCCCTTCGGGGTTCTACTGACTAACTTAAGGACACCCGCTCCTTGAGGGTCCTGTCTACCTTTCTTTCAGGATCTCTCGGTGCTCCTAGTACTCGCTCCTCGAGGGCCTAGCCTGCTCAGGGTATCCTGCACCTCGGACCACTGGTCCTTCTCTTCATCCTACCACCGAAGGAAGCTACTAGCACTGTCTCTCTGTGAGTACCTCTACGCTCCAGCTCTTCTCATTCCACCCTTCAGGTTCACAGCCTATCCCGCGCTGCAGAACACTACCGGACCTTTGCTATGTCTGGGTGAGACCATCTACTACCGAGACTGTCTGAGCTTACTTAGGAATTGCTGGACTACAGTACTGACCATTCCTTGGGGCAAGATTCTAGTCTACATTGCAGTATAATAAAGCTTTCTTTCCTCAGCGTCTGCTTCCTAGAGTCTAGCCTATCATTGTGTTTCCCCATGTGGCCCCTCCCCATGGGAGGAGTCATTGCCACTTCGACCAAGAGTCCACAATATGCCACAAACCCAACAGCCCGCACTTCTGCATGCCCTAATTGGTCTCATTTATGGCGTCAGTGTTACAGGCGGGTGGACAAAACCCGAAGATAAGTGCATTTTTATTAAATAAAATGTGCAAAAAAAAAAAAGCAGGACACACTTCAGCTTCTTGTAAACCATAAAATTGCCTTCCTTCCCCTCCCCCTTTTTCTAGAGAGGTTTATCGGGCCAGAAACATAATCTGATCAGGCAGCGCTAACCAGCCCCAGAACCCAGGAATTGTTCCCATTATTTCCTTTCTGTACACGGCAATTCTGTTCTGCTGCTGTACTTATGTGTTTTGTTTTTTTTCTTTTATTTTGACCACCTTATGCATTACTTAGGTAACGCATGGACAACTGACATTCTGTTTTCACATTTATTACAGATGGCATCTCCCACAAGGCTACAAAGCATCCAGGCCAATAAGGTGTCTTGAATCGGAATCAGATCCAGGACTTCCAGAGAGAGCGCACTGTGTTTAAGTTAACTAGGAAATGTAAGACAACATCTATTTGCCTACTCGAAATTCCTGTAATCACTTCCCAGGATTAAAAAAAAAGAAAATGCTAAATTTGAGCTTTCCTTGCCTCCTTGGAGGCTTTTGCACCTCCACTCACCACAAGCTGCAAAACGTTGTCTGAAAGCGCAAGGCTGCCCCCAGCTGGAATTGAAATGGAAGTGGAAGAGCTTTTATAATTATTTTTCAGGTTTAGGAAATGCACAGCCTTAAGAGATTCTTCCTTTATTCCTTGCTCACCTCACATTCAATGACCAGAAGACGTCATGAGGAGTAGAAAGGGTTGAAGGGGCTTATCACTTATTCCTGAGACAAGAGTGCATAATACTGTCAGGATATAGAAAAAAAAAGAGGATTGTGAGAATGAAAGGCGAGGAGGGGTTTAGTGAAGTGGAGGCACTTTAAACACTTCTGCTCGGTATTCATGCTGGGAGGAGCATGTGATGGATCAGAGGGGCTGTGAGGGGAACAGATTACCCAGGAGCCAGAGTCTGAAGTATGGCAAATAAGGCTCTGGGACCAGATGGGATGCATCCATGAATATGGAAGGAGCTACCAGAGACGAGGGCCGCACCTCTCACAGCAGCTCTGTTTCACTCATCACTTCAAACGGGAGAGAATCCAAGGGACCGGAGAAAAGCGGATGACGTAGTACAGCTCCACAAGGGTGGAAAACCAGCAGAAACCAGAAGGCTACAGCCCTGTCAGCTGAATATAAGTGACCGCGCGGTAACAGAAGCACCACCGAGGTACCTTGAAGCCAGTGGCCTGCAGGATCACAGACAGTAAGGGGGGATCTTGTCAAACTGGAATGATTCTTTCATGAAGAGAGCAGATTCAAATCACTTCAATGGCAGTGCTGCCAAAGTAATATACAAAATAATTGAAATAAAAAAGGACAAATTACACAATAATAACAATAATAATAAAGTTACAGATTACAGAAAGTTCAACATTGGGGACAGATCTCCGGTTTTGGTGCTGGTAAGATTTCATTTCTGACCCAGGGACAGGATTGGGGACAGATCTCAGGTTCTGGTGCTGGTCCATATTGCCGCTGGTAAGATTTCATTTCTGGCCCAGGGACAGATCTCAGGTTTTGGTACTGGTCCATATTGCAGCTGGTAAGATTTCATTTCTGGCCCAGGGACAGGATCCCACATATTTTGCTGCTCTGGCTTACTGTTTCTTCGCTTTCCCCCACCATCAAAGAGTTTTTCCTGCTCATTCTCTTGTGGGAAGTCTTGAATTTTTTCTCTCAGCTTTGGGAAATGTGCATCTCTGATCAATTTGCATTTTGCACAGCACAGGAGGAAATGCATTTCTGTTTCTATTTCTCTAGTGTTTGATTGCGTAGAGAATTTGGATTCTTGGGATTTTCAGTTTAGTTTTTGTCTGCATCTTTCTCTTTCTAGCCTGAGATCGCTTATCCTGTATTTGGGGAGGGTCTGTCTGTGTTTTTCATGTGTGACTGAGGTGAGGGATTCTGCTAGCATGTATTTTCTGTGTAGAGATCTGTAGCAGTTCAGCTGGTTCTGGTTTCCCAGTAGGAGGGGTATTGGTGTTCTAGGGCAAATTGCAATATTTGCATTGCCATCTTTTTAAATGCCAGGTTATAGTTGTTTCAGTTCCATGTATTAGTGCTGGATTGGTATGGCAAGTTTGCTACATGGCTTCTGTATGTGCTTTTTGCAGGCTTTTGTCTTACTTCATGGAATGCCTAGTAATGAAGGCACCTCGTGTGCTGCGGTTATTGAGATGATACCACAGTTTGAATTTTTTTTTTTTTACATGGTTAGTAGTAAAGGGAAACGTCCTAATTCTGCTCTACCCCTGTTGTGAGGGATATTTCTTTGGGCACGGAGTGTCTGTTGTCAGAAATGGGGGTTCAAGATTTCTTATGAGGTTCTGTCCCATTCTGTATGTTTGGGGTTAATGACCAGAGGTAATGGCTTTAGTTGGCTTCCTCGTCTATGACATATAAAATTTGATGTCATTTTTAAACTTTATTCTTAAAGTGTTTGAGGCTTTGTATTCCCAAAATACAAAGCTGTGTCAGCTCAAGATATTGCTCTGCATTCCTTACAAGGAATAAGCTTTTTCTTGTGTTGCTCTCACTTTATGGAACTCTTTCCAAGCAGCTGTGAAAAAAAGTATTATTTATTTTGTAGGAAACATTGTAAAGCGAACCTTTCTTACAGAGGCTTTTCTCTCCATATTATAAGAATACTAGGTGCTCCTGGTAATCATTGCATTGCATCCGCACATGCACAACATAATGATCTCACTTGGAGTAGAGGGAGGAGCTGCAGGCAGCGAGAGAGGAGCCGGGCCAGTGAGCGCAGTGGCAGCAGAAGCAACAGAAAGCCTGGTGGAGCTTCCCAGGGTCCCACCAACATAAAAAGAAAAAAAAAAAAAGAGGCCATTGGCAACAGAACAGCTGGTGGGGATTTCCGGGTCCCACCAGCAAAAGAGAAAGCAGAGTGGTGGGGGTGCCGGCAGGGGAAAGGCTGGTGGAGTTTCTCGGGCCCCACCCGCAAAAGCAATGCAGGCTGCAGAAGAGCTGGTGGGGGTTCCCTGGGTCCCGCAGGGCAAAGAAACAACAAACAAAAACCCACCAAAGGCACTGACAGAAGAAGAGCTGGTGGGGTTTCCTGGGTCCCACCAGAAAAAGTGGAGCGGCAGCGCTGATAACAGAAGAGCTGGTGGGGTTTCCCAGGCCTCACCAGCACAGGAATAAAAGAGAAGCCACTGTAGACAGTGAGGAGCTGGCGGGTGTTCCCAGGGTTCACCAGCACAGGAATAAAAGAGAAGCCACCGTAGACAGTGAGGAGCTGGCGGGTGTTCCCAGGCCTCACCAGCACAGGAATAAAAGAGAAGCCACCGTAGACAGTGAGGAGCTGGCGAGTGCTCCTAGGCCTCACCAGCACTGGAATAAAAAAGAAGCCACCTTAGACAGTGAGGAGCTGGCGAGTGCTCCCAGGCCTCACCAGCACAGGAATAAAAGAGAAGCCACTGTAGACAGTGAGGAGCTGGCGGGTGTTCCCAGGCCTCACCAGCACAGGAATAAAAGAGAAGCCACAGTAGACAGTGAGGAGCTGGCGGGTGTTCCCAGGCCTCACCAGCACAGGAATAAAAGAGAAGCCACCGTAGACAGTGAGGAGCTGGCGAGTGCTCCTAGGCCTCACCAGCACTGGAATAAAAAAGAAGCCACCTTAGACAGTGAGGAGCTGGCGAGTGCTCCCAGGCCTCACTAGCACAGGAATAAAAGAGAAGCCACCATAGACAGTGAGGAGCTGGCGGGTGTTCCCAGGCCTCACCAGCACAGGAATAAAAGAGAAGCCACCGTAGACAGTGAGGAGCTGGCGGGTGTTCCCAGGCCTCACCAGCACAGGAATAAAAGAGAAGCCACAGTAGACAGTGAGGAGCTGGCGGGTGTTCCCAGGGTTCACCAGCACAGGAATAAAAGAGAAGCCACCGTAGACAGTGAGGAGCTGGCGGGTGTTCCCAGGCCTCACCAGCACAGGAATAAAAGAGAAGCCACTGTAGACAGTGAGGAGCTGGCGGGTGTTCCCAGGCCTCACCAGCACAGGAATAAAAGAGAAGCCACTGTAGACAGTGAGGAGCTGGCGGGTGTTCCCAGGCCTCACCAGCACAGGAATAAAAGAGAATCCACTGTAGACAGTGAGGAGCTGGCGGGTGTTCCCAGGCCTCACCAGCACAGGAATAAAAGAGAAGCCACAGTAGACAGTGAGGAGCTGGCGGATGTTCCCAGGCCTCACCAGCACAGGAATAAAAGAGAAGCCACTGTAGACAGTGAGGAGCTGGCGGGTGTTCCCAGGCCTCACCAGCACAGGAATAAAAGAGAAGCCACAGTAGACAGTGAGGAGCTGGCGAGTGCTCCCAGGCCTCACCAGCACAGGAATAAAAGAGAAGCCACCTTAGACAGTGAGGAGCTGGCGGGTGCTCCCAGGGTTCACCAGCACAGGAATAAAAGAGAAGCCACCGTAGACAGTGAGGAGCTGGAGGGTGCTCCCAGGCCTCACCAGCACAGGAATAAAAGAGAAGTCACCGTAGACAGTAAGGAGCTGGCGGGAGTTCCCAGGCCTCACCAGCACAGGAATAAAAGAGAAGCCACCGTAGACAGTGAGGAGCTGGCGGGTGCTCCCAGGCCTCACCAGCACAGGAATAAAAGAGAAGCCACCATAGACAGTGAGGAGCTAGCGGGTGCTCCCAGGGTTTACTAGCACAGGAATAAAAGAGAAGCCACCGTAGACAGTGAGGAGCTGGCGGGTGCTCCCAGGGTTCACTAGCTGCACAGAGATGACATCAGAGCCCAAGGTTGTAGGAGTCTAGGAGGGGGAAGAGAGTGAGAGGAGGGGGAGGGACAGAATAGGTGGAGAAGGGTGAAGTGGAGTAGTTGGTGAGGAAGGAAAAGGAGGGGGCTGGGAGGGAAAGAGAAGGGGCTGCACAGAGCAGTGAGTGAGAGGGAGGGGAGACCAGTGAGTGAGAGGGAAGGACATCTGGAATAACATGGAAGAGCGACAGGGGAGAGGCTGGGAGCAGTGAAGGGGGCTTAGAGTTAGAGGGGAGGGGCTGGAGGAGGAGGAGCAGTGGGAGGGGAGGAGCTAAGAGCTTCGTTCACTTGAATTGTTACTCCAGTTATACCCCTTGTTAAATGTGAACCGATCCAATATGGTTATTTACTATGAAGGTCGGTATATAAAACTGTTAAATAAATAAATAAAGGGAGCAGTGAAATTGAGGGGAGGGGAGAGAGACTTTGCCTCATGCACCCATACCCTATTCTCTTACCCCCACAAATGTCTGCACATCCTCAGCCATGTGCACCGCCTCCCTCCCTCCCTCTACATATACCCACACTCACATCCCCTCCGCACACACACATGGACAACACTCGGAATGAAGAGGTTTATAACGTGTGAGGTGGGATTGTAGAACCAAATAAACCCTGCTTTTTGATATAACCAACCCTAAAGAATTCAAGAAGAAATGTAAAACCTATCTGTGTTCTGCCTTCGACACACACAGTTTAGAATAATATCGCCCCTAAGTCCTTCATTTCTCTGTACATCTTGACGCTTGCTATTATTTTATTTTGTTCATTACGTACTTTTGTAACCTGTAATCCGCCTAGATCTTTTTTCATTTATTTTACTGTTTGTTTTATTATTGGATTGTTACTATTTTTTATTTGTTGTATTATGTACGTTTTATCTTGTAAACCGCCTATATCCATAACCCCTGATGTAATAAGGGGATCAGCGCGTAGCTAATAACGCTCATCACAAGTAAATGTCATGTTGATGAGGCTATTAGCTAGTAGCCGCGATGTAAAAATAAAAGTGCGCCTGACGCACACATTTTAACCCTCAAAAATTAACGACAGCCCCGGAGCTTATGTTAAGTCTTGAGGCACCCCAAAACCTGAATAGAAAAGCTGAAAATACTGCTTTTCTGTGGTTCCTCTCAATATCATTGTGATACTAAGTAGGAAGAACCACAGAAAGCAGCAACATGAAAGAAAAAAAAAAGTCTGGATGGCAGTCAGGTTAGGAAAACGGACGCTCAATTTACAAGCGTCCATTTCCCTAACCCGACGCTGTGCACAAGTTAAGAAAATGGATACATAAACCTGAGCGTCTGTTTTCCTAACCTGTGCACAGCCACATCTCCTGGGTGCACGATGCCATGGACGTGCTAGGGACATACAATTTATCCCTAGCGCATCCTTTTTAGCACAGTGGCTCATTTGCCTATTGCACTGAGTGCCCAAGAGAGGTGAATGCACGCACAGTAAAAAAACAGACACCCAGTTTGGATGCACGTGTTTTATGCACACTTTATTATATTGGCCTGTTAACGTGTTTGTATGATCCAGACTACAAGGCAAAAATCACCATCTTTCAACCCACTACACTCTCCCACCCCAACAACCCCTCCCCCCATGCTCCCCAATACTCACATAAACATCTTCAGGTGTTCCGTGACACATACCGGTGATTCACACCTACCCCATAATGCATAAACACATCCCACCCTACCCAGGGGGAGAAAAGGTGTGGAGGGGTAAAGAAGAGAATGTGAGGGGGAAGAGTACACACACGCACCCAGCTCCCTCCCCACCAGACATGCATCCCCCCAATTCATCCCTAACACCACTCAAACCAGCCACATAACATACACACAGACACATCCTCTCAACCCTACACCCACAAGAGAAGGGAAGCCTGTGGAGATTGCAAAGGAGAAAGCGTTCATCCACCAACACAGACACCCTCATTCTCACCTTCCCACAACCCACAGACATATACACTCCCCCCCCCCGAACACACACTCACCACTCCACAGTGCACAGGGGAGGAGGAGGAGGAGGAGATGGAGGGAAGATGGGTGGAGAATGGGGACGGATTCCCCCCCCCCATGCACTCCACTCATCTCCCGATTCCACTTACACATACACTACTCACATTCACAACACATACACACCATTCTCACACAGGTAGGCGGAGAACATGAAAAGTGCAAGGGGGAAAACTGCCTTCCCACCCACACACCAACCCAAGAACGCATATCACCTACACCCTATATCCCAACCCCCAATTGCATCCCCCATCCTCACCACCACCACCCACAAACCTTCACACATTTCTGCAAGCCTTCTGACCCACACCCTTCCCCACTGAACGCTCTCCCCAGACCCCTATCCCCATTCCTCCATCCCCAACAGAGCAAGAACAAGACCCCGGTAACGTATGCACGCAGCTGATGGAGCCATAAAACCAGCGTTTTAACAATGCCAGGCAATTACTGCTTTCTCTAAAATAACTGGAACCTGACGGGGAGCGAGCATGACGCCCCTCTGACGGGGAGAGAGGGCGTGGTCAGATCTAAGGGGAGGGGGAGAGGCGGAAGTTCCATAGATGGGTAAGGGGGAAAAGAAAGACAAACGGACGGGGGAGAGAGGTGGCACGGGTGCGGACTGCAGAATGTGCGCGATGCGTCACTTCCGGGATACGCAAACTCGTGGCGTTTGCTGCACTGCTTCCGCTTGAGAGCTGATCGTGCTTTCTGGTCTCGCCTTCGGGTCCAGCCCCACTCCTGCAGGATTCTAGAGACCTGCCCTCCCCTGCTGCACTAGCAACTTTATTCCTTGCCGCACAGGCTACTTCCAAACCTTTTTATGCCATTGTCTATGCTGCAGTGGAAGAGACAGAAACCACTGAGGATTGCCTTTATTCCTTCTTCCGTTTATACGGTGAGATAGAATGCATAGAAATGCCTGGTCATGTCGGCAATCCAAGGGCTAGGAAATGCTGAATGGGATCTGTTGAAGTTAGGAATACTGCCAGATACTTGTAAACTGTACTTGTAAAAACCTGGCTATTTGAGCAAGCGTTCCAATTATGATATCAACATACCTCAACACCATCACACTATCCATCACTCTAGATTAAGACTATTCAATCATGATACCCTTACAATTTAATAACCCTCTCTACATCAGCTTACCCCAAAGCGTTATGTCTCTCATATTAAATATATGCACCCAATTATAAAAATATGCGTTTGCTCCCCTTATTATGCTCCAAGTTTTTTCCCCATGTATTCTTGATCCAAGTTCTATGTAATTTGCATTTTCACATGCCTGTTTTTCAGTTACATGTAAACCGAGATGATATGTAAAATCTTACATGAATCCCAGTATAAAAAAGTTAAATAAATAAATAAATAAACTGGATTGGCCACTGTTGGAAACAGAATGCCGGGCTTGATGGATCTTTGATTTGACTCGGCATGGTGCAAATTATATTCTTTTAAAGGTGCCACACGAAAAAGCTCTAAGAAATCCCAGTAGCTGCCAGCCAATAAAACTGCTCTTAAAATTATCTGATAGCATCATCCAACCAATTCTCTTATATGGGAGAGAAGTCGGATCTATCAACCCCAAAGTACATAATGGGACAGAACCCAAATAGAAACATGCACACCAGTTCTACAAACAGACTCTGTGCTCAAAGAAATACCCTCAATGTGGATGCAAAGCAACATTAGAGCATCTCAAAAGCAGGAACACAAACTTCCTTCACTAGCATGCTCTTTGAATCAACACGGAATCCTGAAAAAAACACACTCAGCACCAATGTAGCAAAACTGCCCTACCAATCCAGCACTAACTACCTTAACCATCTATGGAACTTCTGCCTCTCCCCCTCCCCTTAGATCTGACCACGCCCTCTCTCCCCGTCAGAGGGGCGTCATGCTCGCTCCCCGTCAGGTTCCAGTTATTTTAGAGAAAGCAGTAATTGCCTGGCATTGTTAAAACGCTGGTTTTATGGCTCCATCAGCTGCGTGCATACGTTACACACACACACACACACACTACAAAATACAAACAGACCCTACACAACTACTGTCAAGCCACCCTCAAAGCCAAACGTGACTTCTATTCAGCTAGAATCCATGACTATCAATTTAATTCAAGTGCCCTCTTTTCCTATGTTGCTGATCTCACAAAGCCCTCCCTTCCCACACCCCATGAAAGCAACCCCATGGAAAAATGTGAAGAGCTCGCAAAGTATTTCCACAATAAAATTGCAAACATCATCAAGCGCTTCCTCCCTACGCCCATCCATACCCCTTTGCTCCCTATCCACAATGGCCCAATGCTGAAATCACTAGACCTTACATCCACATCAGATATAGTGTCTATCCTAAAAAAGATAAAACCAGCATCCCATATAGCAGACACTATCCCCACAAAAACCCTCCTCTCTATTCCCACCTCTATTGCTAAATCCTTAGCTGACATAATAAACTGCTCGTTAGCATCGGGCATGGTCCCAGACCCACTCAAAATAGCGGTCGTCAAACCCCTCCTCAAAAAACCATCCCTCAACCCCTCTGACCCAGCAAACTATCGTCCTATATCCAACCTCCCCCTGATTGCCAAAGTACTTGAGAAGGTAGTCAATTCCCAAATTTCAGACTTCCTCGAGGACCACCACATTTTACATCCATCTCAATTTGGGTTCCGCAAGGAGCGTAACACAGAAAATCTCCTGCTAGCAATCACCAACACCATACTCATAGGTATGGGCCAAGGGACATCCTTTCTCCTCGCAATCCTTGATATCTCAGCTGCCTTCGATACAGTCAATCACCAAATCCTACTTTCCCTACTAGCAGAAATAGGCATCGCAGGCACTGCCTTATCTTGGTTCTCCTCATACCTCGCCAATAGAGAATACATAGTAAAAATTGACAAAGCTGAGTCTTCTCACATCCCCCTCACACAAGGAGTTCCTCAGGGGTCCTCACTCTCTTCTACTCTGTTCAATATTTATATACTGCCCCTCTGCCACCTGCTCTCTGACCTAGGATTGAACTTTTTCTTATATGCCGACGACGTTCAAATCCTCATTCCTATCCAAAATACTCTAAATGAAACCCTTCAACTATGGGACTCCTATCTTACATCCATCAATTCTCTCCTCTCCAACCTCCACCTTGCCCTCAATGCTGCTAAAACTGAGATACTCATAATATCTAATCAACCTGAACTTACCCTCCCCAATATTACATCCTCCCCCCACGTCTCATCTCCAACTGTCAGAGACCTTGGCATCGAACTTGACCAGCGCCTCGATTTCAAAGCCCACATTAAATCCCTTCTTAAGGGAGGCTTTTACAAGCTTCACATCATGAAAAAGCTAAAACCACTACTCCACACACAAGATTTCCGTCTAGTCTTGCAGACCACTATCCTTTCCAAAGTGGATTACTGCAATTCCCTCCTCCTTGGCCTTCCAGAGTCGACCATCAAACCCCTACAAATCCTGCAGAACGCCATGGCGAGAATCCTAACGAACACACGAAAAAGAGACCACATCACCCCCATACTGAAGGACCTTCACTGGTTACCCATTTCTTTCCGTATACAGTATAAAACCCTCACCATACTACACAACCTCCTCTACAAACCCAACCCCTGGCTCAAGGACTCACCCCACTTCCGCATAACCAACCGTCCTACCAGATCCTCCCACGCAGGTACCCTACATACCCCCTCCCTCAAAATCGCCCATCTCACCTCCAAGAGAGAAAGGGCCTTTACCATAGTGGGCCCTTCACTCTGGAATACTCTCCCTACCTTTCTCCGCCTTGAACCCTGCCTGGCCACCTTCAAAAAAGGCATAAAAACGTGGCTTTTCAGAAAGGCCTACCCGGAAACCAACCAAACCTAAACATTTCCACATAATCTACCCCGAAACCTTCCAAACTTATACATTCCCACATAATCCCCCCCCCCCTCAGATTCCCAGCCTCCATCCCCCCCACCCCACCCGCCCTTTTTTCCCCCCCCTCCTAAGGCTTTCCCTTTTTTTCCCCCTCCTTAGGCCTTTTTCTCCCCCCTCCTTAGGCTTTTCCCCCCCTCCCAAGGCTTTCCCCACCGCCTCTCCTTGCCCGCCCTTCCCCCCTTATCTTCCTACAATTCTACAAAATTGTTCAATTTAGTCCGATATAATCAATCCTATGCTAATTGTCACTAATGTAAATATTCCTTTTTTCTGTAAATAAGTTTCTTTTATTTCTTATGTTAACGGTTGTTTTTTATACTCTCACTCATGCTACCTATCTTTCCCTCTCTTCTTCCTGTCTCTCCTTTCCCCCCCCCCCCCCCCCCCCTTTTCTGGCCTGCTCCCATCCCCCGGCCCCCCTGTTCATTGTAATTTCCTCCTTTAACTGAGTTACTTGTAAACCGGCGTGATGTGCCTCACGAACGTCGGTATATTAAAAGTTGTTAAATAAATAAATAAATAAGACTCATAACAGTAACAACTCTGCCTATGAAAAGGTGGCACTGTAGATATTGCACTGGCCAATAAAACATCAATACACCTATTGGGAAAACAGACAAGCCAAACTGCTACAAACCAGAAAACACACACATTCACCAAATACAGAATAAGGGACCACAAACTAAAGCTGAACTGGAAATCCCAAGAAACCAAATTCTGCATTCAATACAACACTAGAGAAACGTAACAGAAATGTATATTGTCCTGCACTGTGCCAAATCCAAAGAGATCAGAGATGCATATTTCCCAAAGCTGAGAGAGAAAATCCAAGACTTCCAACAAAAGAATGAGCAGAAAAAACTCTATAATCCTAGGGTAAAGAGGGGAAACAGCAGGGAGAGCAGCAAAATGTATGGGATCCTGCCACCAGGCCATAAATGAAATCTGACCAGGGACAATATGGACCAACATCAGAACTTGGGAATTGAAAGTTCTTGTTTCTCTTCCATATTTTGTAATTCTTTCCTTTTACCACCTTATGAATTAACTTGGCACACACAAACATATTGTTAGGCACTAGAATTGAATTTTTTGGTTATCACCACTATTAAGCTTTTTTTTTATGCATTACCCACTAGTTGGGAATTTTTAGCGCTTTTTCCCTGTATTTCTTGGCTATCTGAAAGTTGTGCACTTTAACTGTGGCTAAAAGCCCACTCTTTGTTCTTCAACAAGCAGACTGAGCCAGGTCGAGAGGAGGTGTTCTCAGGGTATATAGATCAGGGGATGAAACGTTTGTGTATAGAAGCATTTTCCAGCAAATTACTACTCACACAGAGAGCAGGCGAGTGTGAGCACGTGTATTTCATACTTGCGGCCAGGGCACAGGCTGAAAAGTGCCGTCACTGTCACGAACGCAGCTGCGTCTTTAGAAAGCAACCAATGGGGAGGAAGATAAAAAGCACATGACTGCCCCCAGCAGTGCTAAGCCTGGCGTCACTTTTCAAAGTGCTCCTGCTTTTTCTCTTTTACATTTGATGCAAAGGACGTGCAAACTCTTGCACCAATACAGCCAGTTTGGAAATTGCTCCCTTTACGGAGCTGCCAAGCAGGAACAATTTTTAAGTGGGAGATTTTCAGTAGAGGCCCCCGCAATGCTACTTCTGTCCTATCCCAAGAAACAGAAGAAGTATATTTTATACCGGAGAGAGCGGAATGTTCCAGCCCACCATGCATGGGATGGATTGTATAAACAGGAGTGCTAAAACCGGTCCTACAGGCCCCTCCCAGCCAGTCGGGTTTTCAGGATATCCCTAATGAATACGTATGAGAAATATTCGCATACACAGGAGGTAGTGCATGCAAATAAATCTCATGCATATTCATTAGGAGTATCCTAAAAACCCAATTGGCTGGGAAGGAGGGTGGCCCGTAGGACCCGTTTGAGTACCCCTTGTATATAACGTAAATATTCTGCCTTCCGTAACCATTCTTTCTGTTTATCATTTTTTTCAATTAAAACTAATTGGGAAAACGGTATCGTGTCACTGGGAATCATTCTCTAGCAGTAAGATAAAGAAGGGCCATGTAATCAGCCTCATCAGTAGGTCCATGAAATGAGCTTGGGCCCCAAGCAGGAAAGATTCCAAATTCCCTCACCCCCCTTCTTGTGAGAGGATAAAAGAAGGGGTGAAAGTTGCAAGTACAAAAAATCTGTCAAATCTTCCATTCACTAACCTTTATGTCTCTAGACCAGCAAGAAGAGATTCAGATTCAGAAAACGTTATTGGCATGGCACGTCTACGTTTGTTGCCAAAGGAATATACAGCATGATTAAAAGGGAAAGAAAAGAAAAAAATGACAAAATATTAACAGTAAAGTTGCAGGTTGCAGAAAGTATAATAGCAGGGACAGGTCTCGGGTTCTGGTGCCGGTCCGTAATGTCCATGGTTAGATTTCATTTCTGGCCTGGTGACAAGACAGCACTGATTCTACTGCCACAGCTGCTGTTTCTCCTCTTTCCCCCAGGATTATAAAGACTTTTTTCTGCTCATTCTTTTGTTGGAAATCTTGGATTTTCTCTCTCAGCTTTGAGAAATGTGAATCTCTGATCCTTTTGCATAGCACAGAAGGAAATGCATGTCTGTTTCTATTTCTCTGGTGTTGCCCTGCATACAAAGTCTGGCTTCTTGGGATTTCCAGGTCAGTTCTTGTCTGCATCCTTCCATTTCTAGCCTGTTCTTCCTTATTTTGTATTTATCAAATATATTAGCTTGGTATAAATATGGAAGAGTACCCAGATCACCCCAGGGCTTTCAATTGGCTTCATCGCAGACGTAGAAATTTCAAACCAACCACTGTGATAAGAAACAGCTGCATCACAGGCCTGAAGTTTTGATGAGAGGAGAACTAAACTATTTGAAATTTCAGAAGTTGGTCAAGGCTCATATATTTCCTTTTAAGGATTGGATTAGATAATGCTGTGTTCTGTTTTATTGGGAGGAGATAGATATAAAATGTTACAAATGATTATGTGATATATAAATCCTGTGTTCTGCTTCTGTGACTGAGATGAGGAATTCTGCTAGTATGTATTTTCTGTCTAGGGATCTAGCAGAGCAGCTGGTTCGGTTTCTCAATAGGAGGTGCATTGCTGTTCTAGGGCATATTCAGGTCGATTCAATAAATCAGTGCGGAAAATTGGCGCTCAATGTTGAGTGCCCGCTTTCCTAACGCGTGCCCAGCCACCTCTCCTGGCGTGCGATCGAATATTTAAACAAGGGGTCGTGCTGCCAAGGAGGTGCTAGGGACAAATGTGCGCCTCTAGTGCCTCCTTGGCAGCGGGTGCCCAGGAGAGGTGGCTGTCAGCCGGTTAGGAAAGTGGACTCTCAATTTTACGAGTATCTATTTTCTAACCTGTGCACAGCTACGGGTTAGGAAAATGGACACTTGTTAATTTGAGCATCCATTTTCCTAACCTGACCGTGGCACACTTTTTAAAACTTTTTTTTTTATTTTTTACATTCTCATCCTTCTTGTTCCTCCGACTTAATATTGCAATGATACTTTTTGGACTGCTCAGAAATTAACACCTGTGCCGCAGGCATTAAATTTCTAAGGGTAAAAATGTGCGGGTCGGACACACTTTTTTTTGGATAGGGGGAGAATAGCTAATAGCCTCATCAACATGCATTTGCATGTGATGAGCGCAATTAATTTCACAGTGGGTTGGACGTGCACTAATCCCCTTATGGAATAATGGGTTATGGAAGTGTGTCCAAGACCCATGTCCAACCAGGAGTTAAACAGCGCGCTCGGCTGGTTGTAATGTTTGCATTGCTGCCTTTTTGGGATGTCGGGTAGAAGTTTGAGTTCCAGGTGTTCACGTTGGATTGGTAGGGCAGGTTTCCAAATAGGTGCTGAATGTATTTTTTTCCAGGGTTGTCACTTCACCGAGTGTCTGGTAGTGAGGGGAGGTTTTCTTGACTCCTTAAGGGCTCACATTAGGAAGTCTAAATGTCAATAGGGAAAGGAGGTTTACTAGAAAGTGATTTAAGACAAAAAGGCAGGAGAGAAACACTGAAAGAAAAAGGCAGTCAGGTACTACAGCATGCGGGGGAACGGTCTTAGCTGCGCACCTCCCGGATCGGAACGTCAGGGGCGGAACCACCGGCACTCGCGCTTTGTTTCCCGTCGGGCGGCTGGGGAGCGCTGGACGCGCGTGACACCGGGAAAATGGCCGGGAGGCTGCGCAAGAGGGTGGCGGCGGGGGGCAGCGCCTGGCCCGGGGGCCGCTCCCCCCTGCTGCAGGGCCTGCGCCGAGCCTGGCACGAGAAGCAGCTGGCGCCGGTGCTGCTGGAGCCGCGGTACACGCCGCTGGTGGCCGCCGTGCTGTGCCTGGCCGAGGTGGCCCTGAGCCTGTGGGTGATCCAGAGCGTGGCCTGTGAGTCCCAGGCCGATGGCAAATGTTCAGTTCTGCGTGGGTGACCGAGGAGAGGGATTCTGCTAAGGTGTATTTTCTATGCAGGGATCTGTAGCAGTTCGGCTGGCTCTGTTTTCCCAGTAGGAGGGATATTGGTGTTCTAGGGTACACTGCAGTATTTGCATTGCTGTCTTTTCGTGTGCAGGGTTGTAGTTGTTTTCATTCAGGGTGTTAGTGCTAATTAGTAGGGCAGGTTTGCTGCATAGGTGCTGAGTGTATTTTTTCCAGGGTTTTACTTCACAGAGGGGCCGATGCAATACAGTGTGCTCAGCACTGTATAACCCACAGTTGGACACGGGTTGTATACGCGCTAGGTAATCCCCTTATGCCTCCACAACACGCGTCCAACGCAGAGTGAAACTAATAGCGCTCATCACATGCAATGCATGTGAATGAGGCTAATTAGCTATTCACTGCACATGCAAAAAAAAAAAAAGTGCATCCAAGACACACATTTTTGCGCTCAGAAATTAATGCCTGCCTGGAGCCGATAAATTTGGCATGTTTCCTAACTGGTGGAGAGCTGACGCTCGCAGGCTCCTCTTATCAAGGAGGCAATAGGGGCGCAAGTGACCTTAGCGCCTCCTTGATTACGTGACCCCTAATTTAAATATTGCATGGTGCCCCCAGGATGGGCACCTGGGGACGCGTTAGGAAAGCGGGCACTGACTGTTTAGCGCCTGCTTTCAGCGCACAATTATTGCATCAGCCCCAGAGAGCCTGATAGTGGAGGAAGTTTGCATTGCTGTTATTGAGATGACTCCAGCATATTCTTTTTTACGTAGTGAGTAGTAAAGAGACGACTCCTAATTCTGTTCTGCACCCATTATTGGGGGGGAGTTTGTGGAGTGCAGAACTGGAGATGCAGGATTTCTATTGGGGTTCTGTCTCATAGACCCCAGACCTCACAACTGTATAAGCAGAATGGTTGAATGATGTTATCAGATAATTTTAATAGTTTTACAGGGGATTGTATTTGTCCAGTGGTTTCTCTGTTGCATATAGGACTCTTGGAGCTTTTTCTTGTAGTGTCTTTATAGCCAGTTTAAAACTTTGAGATGCACTTAGTCTCAGTTTAAGGTATGTTCTTGCTAAACTTCCTGTTTATTTAGGAAGAATTTGTGTTGGAGATTTTGTTAGCTTTTTCTGGAAAATCTTGGTGTGGTTGTTTTTTTTTTAGGTTTACTAGTAGGGCCCATGATTTACAGTACATCTCTAGCAGGTTTAGATTCTTTTGTAGAACTTCTGAATTAAGGAATAAAATGAGATGATCATCAGCATACAGCAGGCATTTGAACTCTTGAGTTATTCAGTTTTCAGTTCTGGGACTGGGAATCTCACTAGTCCTGGAGAGTGGTCATTGATGTAGATGTTAAGGAGGGTGTGTCAGGCTAAGTCACTGTTGATCTCAGAGCAGAGATGCTGTAGCTGGAGACAGGCAGTCACAGAGGCCAGATGTTTTGGAGTCAGACACACTTTTTTTTTCTTGAATCACAGCAGTCACTTTATCTGGAGAAAGTGAAAGAACACAGACACTATCTGACATCACAGACACATAGAGCAGAGACACTTTCTCTGGAGGCAGATAGACACAGCAGAAATGCTTTGCCTGGAGGTGGACAGGCATAGACACTTTATCTCGAGTTAGACATAGAGGAGTCAGACAGAGTGGAGACACTTTATCTTTTGATTCTGTGACATGAATCCCTTTTATCTTGGTTGGACATACACCTCCCTCCTGTTTCTGTTTTACCTTTAGATACAGAGATTGACTGGCAAGCCTACATGGAGGAGGTGGAAGGAGTCCTGAATGGCACTTATGACTATACGCAGCTGAAGGGCCAAACAGGGCCCCTTGTGTGAGTACATTTGAAATTTCTGCTCTACCTCTGTTGTGGAAGCCGTGGGACAGTCTGATAGGCTGTTAAATGTTAATGCTGGGCAAATCATTTTAGCTGAATGCTTACAAACTGGCAACATGAAAAATACTTGGTAGAAATGCCACACAGGGTCATTATTGGCTCAGAGGGCAGAGTTTTCCCCAGTACCATGCTGGGACACTGGGTCCGTGCTGGATCAGAGTGAGGAGTGTCCCCTGTCACCATGCTGGGACGCTGGGTCAGTGCTGGATCAGAGTGAGGAGTGTCCCCTGTCACCATGCTGGGACGCTGGGTCAGTGCTGGATCAGAGTGAGGAGTGTCCCCTGTCACCATGCTGGGACGCTGGGTCAGTGCTGGATCAGAGTGAGGAGTGTCCCCTGTCACCATGCTGGGACGCTGGGTCAGTGCTGGATCAGAGTGAGGAGTGTCCCCTGTCACCATGCTGGGACGCTGGGTCAGTGCTGGATCAGAGTGAGGAGTGTCCCCTGTCATCATGCTGGGACACTGGGTCAGTGCTGGATCAGAGTGAGGAGTGTCCCCTGTCACCATGCTGGGACACTGGGTCAGTGCTGGATCAGAGTGAGGAGGGTCCCCTGTCATCATGCTGGGACACTGGGTCAGTGCTGGATCAGAGTGAGGAGTGTCCCCTGTCACCATGCTGGGACACTGGGTCAGTGCTAGCTCAGAGTGAGGAGGGTCCCCTGTCACCATGCAGGGACGTTGGGTGAGTGCTGGCATCTCCTGTTGCGCCATTCCTTCCAAGGACCGCATATGCCTGCCTCGAGCAGCTTCTGAAGATCCCAGGATTGATACCCAGGAGGATGTGCCTGGATGTTTTACTCATGCCCATGATCTCTTGCCGCTGTATGATTGTTGTTTTCTTAGTACAGGTATCCTGCTGGCTTTGTATACATCTTTACTGCCTTCTACTACATCACCGACCATGGCACCAACATCCGCCTTGGTCAATATCTTTTTGCCGTGCTGTACCTCGTCACTCTGCTGCTTATCTTCCGGATCTACAGCCAGACCCAGAAGGTGAGAGGAGGGGGATGGATTGGGTGAGAGTGGCTGAGGAACGTGGAATGGAGGGGGTTAAGAAGAAGCCCGAGTGAGGGAATATGTGGAGAAGAACTAGGGTGAGGCATGGAGAGGGGGATTTCTGCACCGTTTCTCATTAGTCAGGGACTCCATGGGGAGGGGGGAGAGGAACTGCTTTGCTGAGTTGCCTTCTGTTCTCCCGTTCCCACAGGTCCCCCCCTACGTCTTTTTCTTCATGTGCTGCGCCTCATATCGCATTCACTCCATCTTCATCCTGCGACTCTTTAATGATCCTGTAGCTATGGTGATTCTCTTTTTCGCTGTCAACCTCCTACTGGAGGGCCACTGGTCTCTGGGCTGCTTCTTCTACAGGTGAGCTCTGTACAGGGGGAGAACTTACACTATGCACTGTGCAAGGGATGGCCATCAGGTGGTCTGCAGTAAAACTTAATGGTGTGGCTTAAACAAGGGAAGAGGGCATGGGGAGGTCTACATTCATGGCTGAGAGGGAGCGGGGAGGTCTACATTCATAGAGGAAGCGGGGAGTGCTACATTCATGGCTGAGAGGGAGCGGGGAGCGCTACGTTCATGGCTGAGAGGGAGCGGGGAGCGCTACGTTCATGGCTGAGAGGGAGCGGGGAGCGCTACGTTCATGGCTGAGAGGGAGCGGGGAGGGGCTACGTTCATGGCTGAGAGGGAGCGGGGAGCGCTACGTTCATGGCTGAGAGGGAGCGGGGAGCGCTACGTTCATGGCTGAGAGGGAGCGGGGAGGGCTAGGTTCATGGCTGAGAGGGAGCGGGGAGGGCTAGGTTCATGGCTGAGAGGGAGCGGGGAGGGCTAGGTTCATGGCTGAGAGGGAGCGGGGAGGGGCTACGTTCATGGCTGAGAGGGAGCGGGGAGGGGCTACGTTCATGGCTGAGAGGGAGCGGGGAGGGGCTACGTTCATGGCTGAGAGGGCGCGGGGAGGGGCTACGTTCATGGCTGAGAGGGCGCGGGGAGGGGCTACGTTCATGGCTGAGAGGGCGCGGGGAGGGGCTACGTTCATGGCTGAGAGGGAGCGGGGAGGGGCTACGTTCATGGCTGAGAGGGCGCGGGGAGGGGCTACGTTCATGGCTGAGAGGGGGCGGGGAGGGCTACGTTCATGGCTGAGAGGGCGCGGGGAGGGGCTACGTTCATGGCTGAGAGGGGGCGGGGAGGGCTACGTTCCTGGCTGAGAGGGAGCGGGGAGGGCTACGTTCCTGGCTGAGAGGGAGCGGGGAGGGCCTGGAGTGTATCCCAGGGTGATGGTTACTGCTAAGCTGCTCCTGTCTTTTCTTCTCTGGCACAGTTTGGCCGTCTCTGTGAAGATGAATGTTTTACTCTTTGCACCTGGGCTCCTCTTCCTGATGCTTTCCCAGTTTGGCCTTCTGAGAACCATTCCCAAGCTTGCCATCTGTGCATTGCTACAGGTAATCTGCTGCTGGTGACTTAGGAACTGCTCCCTAACCTGGCACTGCTCCTGGAACCGTTCCCAAGCTTGCTATCTGTGCATTGCTACAGGTAATCTGCTCCCGGTGACTTAGGAACTGCTCCCTAACCTGACACTGCTCCTGGAACCGTTCCCAAGCTTGCCATCTGTGCATTGCTACAGGTAATCTGCTCCCGGTGACTTAGGAACTGCTCCCTAACCTGGCACTGCTCCTGGAACCATTCCCAAGCTTGCCATCTGTGCATTGCTACAGGTAATCTGCTCCCGGTGACTTAGGAACTGCTCCCTAACCTGGCACTGCTCCTGGAACCATTCCCAAGCTTGCCATCTGTGCATTGCTACAGGTAATCTGCTCCCGGTGACTTAGTAGCTGCTCCCTAACCTGACACTGCTCCTGGAACCCGCCTGCTTCCCTGGGCAACATGGGATCCACCACCCGGTAACCGTGTGCTGTCGCGGGGCGTGGGCGGCATCACTGACCGTACGCTTTATTTTTGCAGTTGCTCCTGGGCCTCCCCTTCCTGATGGAGAACCCCACAGGCTACCTAGTGAGAGCCTTTGATTTTGGGCGCCAGTTTCTCTTCGAGTGGACAGTAAACTGGCGATTCCTTCCAGAGGAGGTCTTCCTGCACCGTGGCTTCCACCTCTCGCTGCTGACTGCTCACCTGGGTGTCCTGGTTCTCTTCTGCCTCTGCTGCTGGAAGAGGTCAGTGTGCTGCGTGGAGCAGGGTGCCAGGCACCTCATGACCGAGGGGTACGGAGGCCTGTGCGGTAGTCACTTGCATGTCGGGCTGGCCCTGTCTTAGCAGGAGAGAGACTTGTTTGTTTGCAAGGCAGACGTGCTGCTCATGTTCTGCTGATTTCTTGCTACAGGTCCGAGGAGAATATTGTTTCCTTATTAAAAGCTCCGGAGCACAGGAAGAGTCCCCCGCAACCTCTCACTGCAAATCGTATCCTTTTTCTGACTCGTGTGGCTTGGTGAGGTCTCGTGTGATTCCAGGGAGAGAGATCTCTTGGCCCAGGGGATCCCTAGAGGGAGTTCCAGATGTTATGTAATTCCAGAGAGAGAGGCGACCGTAGGCATAGGGGAGAAGCCTCGGGGTTCCTGGATATAATGTGATCTCAGAAGGGTCGCCACGTGGCCCAGGTCAGTGATAACAGACTGATGCAGGTCTGATGTTTGTCTCTCACATGCAAAAACTTGTAGTTACATCTGTGAGGCAGATCTCAACTCTAGGTCATGAGAGATATGGGAATGCTGGGATTTAGTATTAGTAGTGTAAGGTATTTCATCATCTTTTTTGGGAGTGATATAGTAATTCTATAGGATCTGTTTGTTTTGTGCTAGGGCTATGATGATATTATTGAGATTGATAATCAGAGCAGAAGAGGGATATTCAAAGCCCTTGCTGTGGGTAGAGAGGTATTTTCTTTTTCATACCCCATATCAGACCAGAGGAGTGGGTTTTGCATCCCTACCAGCAGATGGAGGCAGAGAATAAAAACTTTTCAGACACTGCTACATAACAGAAGAGAGTGCTCAGTATTTCTCTTGTCTCCAGCAGGTGGTAGAGGAGTAAAATCTGCAGTCTAGAGTTCACAAGAATAAAATAAAAAGATGGGAGAGGAAAATTGCTTGCAGGAGTGCCAGATTCTGTGGGGAACCATCCCCCTGTAGAGCAGGGCAAGCAAGGGGTCGATTGCCCTTCTTTTGCTTCTACCTGGACCTTTTAGGAGGTTTTGATAGTGCGTGGCACTGGCTCCCTCATACCCTGCCTCTTCCTGCCCTCTCCAGAGCAAGATCAGCTAAAGGAAAGTATTTTCTAATTTATCTGTCGGTCGCTGCTTTGGCTGCATGGTCACTTTAATGAAATCTAAGAAAAGATGTCCGAGGCAGTGCTGCTGGACAGCAAAGGAGCTTGTGCAGTAAGTTTCCCCTGCTGCGGGATCCATGGAAGGAATTTTAGCTGCAGGGAGGGTGAGGGGATGATTTAGGCACATTTGTGGCTTCAGTTCCCATAAAGCGATTCAGCTCAAGCTGGCCATGGTGGGGTGGTGCAGGAAACGCTATGTGGCCTGTGGTGACCGCAGGGCGATGGTGGGATCGTCTGCTCTGGGTGCTTGTGAAAGGGCAGGGTCCTGGAGAGTGCCACAGATGTCACTCGGGGAAGGTAGCAATAGCAATGGGCTGCATGTGACTCTTGAGCTCTGCAGAGGAGGATGCTGCAGACACCAGGGGGTCCTTCTGTCCATACCTGTGGGACGTGAACTGAAGGAAGAGAACCTTTTTTTTTTGCCAGTGTTTTTCCTTAAGCACAAGGCCGCCCTAGAGGTGCCAGAAGGTCCTCCGGAGGTCTCTGCTAGTTTCTTGTTGAGAAAATAAAAAATTAATTTCAGGAATCTGGTTCCATGGGGTGTTAGGTTCCTTGAAGGGCCATCACCCAGGGAGAGTAGGGTGAGCAGAAGGTTGGTAACCCTAATTGGTCTCAGCCCGAAGGCTGTGGAGAGATTGATTGCCAGTGGTCTGGCCTGCTCCTTGTTTCCACGCAGCTGTCACTTGCCTCTCTCTCAGCTCTTGGTCTTTGCTGACTATAGTTGAGGGAGTGTTTGGTTTCAAGAAAAAGAGTCAGGCCGGACGACGGGAGATGGGCTTGCTTGGCAGCTGCAGCGCTAATGGAAAGGCCGGGGATTGGCTGGGATCCACCCTTAGGACAGTTTCTCTGCTGTATGGGAAGTTGATGAGTGCTGGCAGAATATATAGCGTCGACGGAGCGCAGGAAACGCTACCACTCTTGTGGGGATGAGAAAACGGGCTGCTGGTTGTAGTAGCTTCATGGCATGAGCTGGTTGGAATTACTTCTCCAGAAAATGTACAAGGTCTCCACTTTGGGCTTCCGGGCTGCTGTTTGTACTAGCTTCATGGCACGTGCTTGTTTATGTTGTGTTCAACAGCTCCAGGTGTCTGAGGCAGATCCGTCAGCTATTGCAAAGCGGACGGAACACTTGGGAGTGGGGGCGGCCTACATTGGTGATGCTTTCATGCTCTCCTGTATCCGTCGGCAAGAAACACAGTGTCGGCCACTTTGTTCCGGCGTCTCCTGTGACTGCATAACTGGTCAGTGGAGGTATGGTCCAAGTCTCAGCTGGGTAGTCTCCCTTTCAAAGGCAAATTGATGTTTGGGGAAGATTTGGAGCAGCTGGTAAAACTCCTGTGCTTGTCAAATGGCCATAAGTCACCTGAGGACTAGCCAACTGGGAGCAGGAAGTGTTTTCCGGGCAGATACCGTCCAGGCAAAGGATCCTCCAATCCAACAGGAGGTGTTTTTCCTTGCAAAGGCAAGGATCGGGAAGGAAGCAGTCCTTTCAGGGGACACGTAGATCTGCCCGTGATAGTTCCGGTCAAAGAACCAGAGGAAGTAAGGCCGCACAATGAAACGGGGCTGGTCCACTCTTCCCTGGAAGCCGTCGGGAGTAGACCAAGATCACTATGGATCAATAGGTCCCAGAAATGATGATAAACTCCTATGCTTTAGAATTTCCTTGGCCAGTCCGAGAAACCTACATAATATCTCCTTGTACATCCCCTGTCAAAAAGAGAGGCAGTGAGGGATATGTTGCAGTGGCTAAAAAGCCTGGAGGAGATAGTGAGGCCAGGGAAAATACTCTGTCTACTTTATGGTTTCAAAAAAGGTAGGTATCTTCCCTGTACGTACCCGGATCAGTCCAGACTCCTGGGTTTTGCCTCCCCCTACAGCAGATGGAGACAGAAGTTTTGGCAGACTCTGTCCTAGTCCCCTAGGTGCCACCTACAGTCCGTCAGTATTTCTCTGTCTCTAGCAGATGGTGGAAGTGCAAAACCCTACAGTCTGTACTGAGTTAGTGTAAAAAAAAAAAAAGGCACATTAATGAGAATTCTAGCTTAGTTCTTTAAAAAAAAAAAATAAATAAAATTTTCAGGCAAAGAGGATTCCTTTCAGCCTCCCAGGGGGTAGTCAAGTCCTGAGGGGACCATACCCCCTGGTGCTTGAGGCAGCTGAGGCTAGGGGTCGAGGGTCCTGTTGCCGAGTCTGAACAGCACTGGGGTGATACCGGGGAGCCCGGCTCACTCCTCCCCAGGAGGACCAGGACCCATAGAGGATTGTCGGGCAAGTATTAAGTTTTTACTTTTTCTTACTCGGACTCTCCCTTCCCTTGCTACCGGGCTGGGCACCGCTGCCTGACTTTTGTCGGTTTTTCGCCTTTCCCCGAGATTTTTTTGCCTTTTTCTCCTCTTCAGCGATGCTGCGAAACACTGTCGGGCGTGCGGGTCGGTGCGTGCGTGCGTTTCACACAACGGCCTTTGTTCGTCTTGTCTCCCTGGGGGGAGGGAACTTCCTCAGCCGCCGGGGACAGTGTTTTGAGCGCCCGCAAAGGCTCTAAGGGGCTCGGGAGACCGCGGCCCCCTTCTCCTGATCCATTTTGAGTACCATCAGGGCAGCCACACGAGCCGCGGCAGGGGAGGGGATTCTCCCGCCTTCATTATCCTCGCAGCAAATGGCCCCCGGGGGGGTGGGGTGGGTGAACCAACGGGCATGGCTCAGGAGCAACGGAGGAGAGCCCCGAGGGGGCTTCAGACTCCTCCTCTTTGTCCTCCTTTTCCTCAGAGTTTATATTGCTACTCCATAAGGCCTTTAAGGCCCGGAAGCCTGTAAAAAAGCATGGGGGAGATAAATCTTCTTTCGAGGTGCCAATTTCAACTTCTCACCAGCGGTCCAAACCTCTGGAGGGCACTGGGTCCTCAAAGCTGAAGCGCCCCTTACGGTCGGGGGCCCCCCCCATACGGACACAGATTCTTCCTCAGAGGCTTCTGACCCATATGATCAGACCCTACCATCCAAGCCTCTGCAGGGAGTAGACGGGGATGCAGACCAGCATCAGGATTCTGTCCGCAGCTCCCATATTGTGGAGGGGGTCAATCCCAAAGTGGTCCGCCTTTTTAGAAAGGATGAGCTGGGCCCACTTATCCCCGCAATTCTGGGGGAGTTAGGTCTCGAGGCTCCACAGGAGGAATCCCGGATGGGGTCCATTGATCTGGTGATGTTGGGACTGAGTGGTCCGACCACTTCACTGACTTGCTGTTCAGAGAATGGGACACCCCTGACTTGGGGTTGAAGGTCAGTAAAGCAATGGACAAGCTATATCCTCTGCCATAGGAAGGCTTGGACCTTCTTCGAGTTCCCAAGGTGGATGCGGCAGTGTCAGCAGTCTTCAAAAAGACCACCATTTCAGTTTTCCAGTTACAGGGGTGACAGCCCTCAAGGATCCAAAGGATAGAAAACTAGAACTTCAGCTCAAGAAAATATTTGACGTCTCGGCACTGGGAGTGCGGGCTGCCATGTGCAGCAGTTTTTCTTTGAGAGCGGGTCTTCGATGGGTGCAACAACTACAGGCCAACGCCTCTCTGTCAGACAAAAAAGCTCTTCAAGCAGGGCACCTGGAGGCTGCGGTCGCTTATAGTGCGGATGCTCTTTATGACCTGTTGCGGACCTCTGCCAGGTCCATGGTTTCGGTTGTCTCTGCACGAAGGCTGTTGCGGTTAAGAAATTGATCTGCGGATGTTTCTTCCAAAGCTCAGCTGGGCTCTCTGCCTTTCAAGGGCAACTTACTTTTTGGAAAGGACCTGGAAGACATGATTCAATCTCTGGGTGAGAATAAAGTTCATCAATTGCCATAGGATAGGCCCAAGTCAAGGGGCTCCTTACCCTCTCTGTCTCGCTTCTGTGGGAATCGAAGATTTTGAAAGTCCCGGTCTTCCGAGTTCCTCTCTTAAGCAAAATTCGGGTAGATAGCAGTCATGGTTCCAGTCCTTTCGAGGGCGGCGCTTCGGTAGACCTGGTAACCCCCAATCTGAAGTGGGAGTTAAGTCTCCACAATGAAGTGAGGCCAGTCCATTCCTCAGTGCTGGTTGTAGAGGGCAGACTGTCTCTGTTTTGAGGAATGGGCCAAATTGACGGCGGACCAGTGGTCCTCACCGTGAATTTGCATATCGCCTTCGAGACCGGTTTCTGGTCTCCCCATGCGCTTATGAGGAGAAACGTCTGGCGGTACAAGATACTTTGTAGCGCCTTCTCAAGCTAGGCGCCATTACGCCAGTTCCTCCTGCAGAACAGCAGAGGGGCCGCTATTCTATTTACTTCGTGGTACCCAAGAAAGAGGGCGCCTTTTGGCCCATTCTCGATCTAAAATGGGTCAACAGATGCCTTCGGGTTCTGCATTTCCGCATGGAGACTCTTGAGGTCCATCATTGCCTCGGGGAGACTTTCTAGCATCAATAGATCTGATGGAGGCATATTTACACATCGGAGTCTGGACCGTCCACCAGAAATTCCTGAGGTTTGCCATCCTGGGACATCATTATCAGTTTCAAGCTCTGTCTTCCAGGCTTGCTACTGCACCCAGAACCTTTTTCCAAGATAATGGTTGTCGTGGCGGCGCAACTCTGGAAGGAAGGATTCTTGGTACATCCGTACCTGGACAACTGGCTGATTCGAGCAAAATAGGAGTTTCTCTGCCATTCGGTCGTACACAGAGTGCTTCAGCTGTTGAGATCACTCGGTTGGATGGTCAACCTTGCCAAGAGTAGTCTGGTACCCTCCCAGTCCTTGGAATTCCTGGGAGCCCTGTTTGACACGCAACAGGGGAGAGTTTTTCTTACCAAAGACCGCATTTCCAAATTGCAGGGACAGATTCGAGACTTATTGTCCAAGCATCCTCCCAAAGTATGGGATTACTTGTGGGTCCTAGGTTCGATGACTTCCACTCTGGAGTTAGTTCCATGGGCCTTTGCTCATATGTGTCCTTTGCAATCAGCGTTGCTTTCCCGATGGAACCCAATCTCCGAGCAATTTCATCTGCCCTTTCTTCTTACAGATTCTGCACTGTCCAGTCTTGATTGGTGGCTCCTCTCGGACAACTTGAGCCGCAGAGTTCCCTTGGTAGTGCCCAATTGGACAGTGGTTACCACGGATGCCAGCCTTTCCGGCTGGGGAGCGGTTTGTCGGGGGAAATCCGTGCAGGGGCAATGGTCGCAGGAAAAATCTTGGTGGTTGATCAATCGTCTGGAGACCAGAGGGGTGCGTTTAGCATTACAGGCTCTCCTTCCACTCCTCCAGGGGAAGTCGGTCAGAGTTCTGTCAGACAATGCGACCATGGTGGCTTATATCAATCGCCAAGGAGGGACCAAAAGCCAACCAGTGGCGGTAGAAGCTCAACAGTTGATCAGCTGGGCGGAACAGCATTTGGTCAGCATTGCGGCGTCTCACATAACTGGCGTCGACAACGTTCACATGGACTTTCTCAGTCGTCACAGTCTCAACCTCGGGGAGTTGGAATTGGCTGACGAAGCCTTTCAGCTCATATGCGACACATGGGGCACACCAAGCATGGACTCGATGGCGACATTCAGGAATGCCAAGGCCCCGTGCTTCTTCGGTCAGTGCAGGGAGACAGGAGCAGAAGGAGTGGATGCCCTGGTTCTTCCCCGGCCAAAAAAACGTCCTGGTATACGTGTTCCCACCTTTGCCTCTGATCAGCAAAGTGCTACGATGAATAGAACTCCACCCGGCAGAGGTGATCCTAGTAGCTCCAGAATGGCCAAGACATCCATGGTTTGTGGATCTGGTTGGAAGTTTTGTTTTTTTTTTCAATTTCCATTGAGGGCTCCAGTTCAGGGACTCCAAACTTTCCCCTGCTCAGTCTAGAGGAAATTAGGTTAGTTTTTGATGACTTTCTTCTTGGCTTGGGTACAGTTCAATACTGCTGAACTCCAGGTGGGCACTCTGTTATGTAGCTGTCTGAAAAGTCTTTATTCTCTGTCTCCGTCTGCTGGTCGGGATGCATAACCCATTCATCTGGAGTGATTTGTGGTATTCCAGGAACAACCTGTTCCTTTATCCCCTGAAAGTGGGGGCTTTGATATTGTGCAACCTGCGAGGGGTAAAAAGTGTGTTTGACACGCATCAGTCTGGAAGCATTCCTAGGGGAGGAGAGGAAGCTGTGCCCTTTGAAGGACATTTTCTGGGGCAGACATTGACTTTAATTATTGGTGCAAAGCCTGTGGGTAAAAGCAGCAGAGTTTGCTCCAACACAAGAGAAAAATGCAAATAGAAGCATCAGTACCAAGTGACTATTCTGTTGTTCATGTAGAGAGAAGATGCTCAAGCATAGACCTAGAAACTTTGGCAGAAAGTTATAGAACTAGTCCCATTTGTATTGGGTGCCACCGGCCTGCATGTGCATCTAGATTTTGCCCCCAAAAGAAGCTTTGGCACAATGCAAGATTAAGAAGAGAATTAGCAGCAGCTATGAAAGGCTGAGATCATTTCCAACTTACCCAAGCTTATGGATGAGGCTCATTCCTGGAATGGGATGCATAAAACAAACCCATGTGTTTATAGTGAGGTAGGGATTGCTTCTCCACTGTTTGCTGAGATTTGCCCCTTGATATGACAGCAGATATCATTTTTGTTCTCTTCACTTCTAACTTCATTGGCGTGTGCTTCAGTCGGTCTTTGCATTATCAGTTCTATGTGTGGTACTTCCACACGCTGCCGTACCTGCTCTGGTGCACGCCAGTGAGGCGTCACACTCATTTCCTCAAGTACGTCTACAGGCACGAGTTCTGGGGGTGAGGGAGAGGGTGATAGTCCCCCTACAAGCGTGGGGTGGGCCAGGTTCTTGGGGAGTAAGAGAGCAACAGTCCCCTCCTCGTGTGGCATGGGATGGGGTGAGAGGGAGGGAGTCAGCCCCCCCCCCCCCTTTCCAGTGTAGGACACACAGAGCTTTGATAGTGAGGGGGACAGGGCAGCATGCCCTCCTAGGACCATTGTGGATGAGGAGTGGCTGAAGGGAGGGACACAGCTCTGGGTTCAGAGGTGAGGGTGTTTGCCTCCTTCCAGTGTGGGGCTGAGGATGGTGGCAGTGGTTATTGGGTGGTAGGAAGTGAACTAAGTTTTTTGCTGCTGCCAGTACTAACACGTTGACGTCCTTTTGTCTCCTTAGTGTGCTGGTTCTGGGTCTCGTGGAGCTTTCCTGGAACACTTACCCCTCCACGCCATACAGCTCAGCAGCCCTGCATCTGTGCCATGCTGTCATCTTGCTGCAACTGTGGTACAGCAGTCCTACCTCAGAGGAGAGCCACGAGCCCGCAGCACCTCAGGGATTGCAGAGTGCTAGGAGAAAGAAGGAATAACAGCACATCATCCCCAGACCGCAGCCCTCCTGCTGTTGGCACAAATTCCATAGGAGAGATGACTGACGAGGGCACGTAGAAACAGTCAGGAAGGGGGTGCTCAGATATTGCCAGCGTGAGGGGTCAGTCAGCGGTTGGCAGTGTCAGGGAGTTGTTGGAAGATCATTGGCATAGGAGGGGAAGCAATCTGAGATTGTGCAGGGGTGGGAGGGAAGGCACAGAGATTGCTCGTTGGTTTGCTCCTAGATTGCCTGCATAGAACAATTCTCCTTTCATTCACTGAAGAGTTTTGGCTTGGAGGTTGTTCATACTTCCTCTTTTCCAGCAGGGTCATCCACACTCTTTATAACAAATGGAGGTGGAGAATATAAGAATCCCAGGAGTAATGAAGTCTGGAAAAGATTAGGGTGCCACAGCAGCTAGGATCAGAGTATCTCGGTGCAGCAGGAGTGAGAGGATGTTGGGATGTATGTGCATCAGGAAACAGAGAAAAAACTGGTCTTGAGTTGTGTGTGCAGTGGGAGGAAGGGAGCACTATATATATAGCAAGAGAGGGAGCAGATCTTAAGCCAGGCGTGCATCAGAAAAAAAAAAAGAGAACATGAGTGATGCATTGGGGATGAGTGTGTCTCTCTGGCTGTGTGTAAGAGAGCACCTCAGGCTGTGTGGGTGTAGTAGGGGAAAGTGTGAGTTTTGCTGTGTGGGCAGTGGGGTGGAGAGTGTGGCTCTTGCTGTGTGTGTGAGCCTTGAGAGAGAATACATTAGGCTGTGTCTGCATTGGGGGAGAGTGTGACTGTGGCTCCGGCTGTTTGTGCCTTGGGAGAGAGCAGCTCTGGTTATGTGTCTTGTATTTGGGGCAGTTTTTGGAATCCATGCAGAGGCTGCAGTCCTGCAAATTAAATTTTCAAAGGAAAACTCTCCATGCATTTTCCTTTTGAAAGTCAAACCTGTAAAGTCTGCAGGTACAAAAATGCACACACCCCCCTATGGGCAGATCAGCTCTGTAGGAAAGGTACGCCTGACCTTCCTCCACACCCAGGAATGACCCTTTTGCTTGCAGTAAGTCCGGGCAGTTTTCTAAAACTTATTTTACAAGTGTAAACATATGGCCCCTGCATGTGCAAGAGAGAACGTACCTCAGATTGTGTGTGTAATGAGAATATTTTAGGCTATGTGTGCGGTGAGTATGTCTCACACTCTTATCTGCACAGACAGCATCTTATACGGAGTTCAGAACGTGTGTCTCAAGTTGCATGAACAGTGAGAGCGCCCATCTCAGGCTGTTTGTGCAATTAGAGGTCCCTATTCAGTAAGCCGGTGAGCAGACCAGCTATCCAGCTAAACTTAGCCAGATGACTTTTCCTGGATATTCACTGGGATAAATATCCCCCTGACTACACTTGCCTAAAGTTACCTGGCTTCATGTTAGAGATATGCAAACATAGCCGATTAGGTTTTTAAGTTATCTGGTCTTGTGGCAGCCACCTAGCTGGATAGCGTTGAACATAACTTAGTTGGCTACAGCTGAAAATCAGAAAGTTGGCTAGAAGATAACTTAGGCCCACCCTGGAACATCTCTTGATCTGGCTGGATATGTGGCCCAATAGTTAAAAAGTTGCCATTTAGATGGATAATGTTTGAGTTATCTTGCTAAATAGCTTTGAATATGGACCTCCTAGAGTCTGTCTTCCTTTAGTCCAGCTTTTATGACTGTTCAGTATGCTAAGACCATTGGAGCGGGCTGTGAAAGAGAGAATAATGTGATCTGGACTCTATGCATCCATTTCATACACACTGTGTGTGTGACCTTCCTCCCTCCATCCACATCTGTGAACACTGTGTGTGACTACCTCCTATCCCTGTGTACGCACATTGTGTGCAACTTCTCCCCTTTTTTTTCTCCACAATGGCGATGACCTTTCCTGCTCCCCCTATGCCCACAATATGTACAATAAAATTTGACATAATCACTGAAGGAAGAATAATAAAGGGAATGGAGGCTTAGCCTAGTGGTTAGAGCAGTGGCTGCGAACCAGGTAAACCGGGGTTCAATCCCCACAACTGCTCCATGTGACCTTAGGCAAGTCACATTACCCTGCAGCGCCTTGGGTACAAACTTAGATTGTGAGCCCTCTGGTGACAGAAAAATATCTACAGTACCTGAATGTAATCCACTTTGAAGTGCCTAAAAAAGTGGAATGTAGAGTAAATAATAAATAAAACAATATGGAGTCACCTGATGTGGTGAGCCGGGTACGAGGGTTTGCCTAGGCTCCGATTGACTGCTCCTATCATCATCTTCAATCCTTGCTAATCCTGTGGCTTTTAGCTCACCATCTACCAGGCCTGCTGTGAGCACATGTCCGTTGTGCATTATATATAGAGAACCTCTCCTACGATGTCTGCAAAGGGAGGTAGGAAAGATAAAGAAAAACCCCGCGGTCCAGACACCGAAATGGCGACTGGGAGTGACCCCACGGGGGATAACCAGCCCTCAGCGGTAACAATCACTGATATAAAAAAAGTGGTTCATGCGCATTAGACGAGAAACTGGCTGGGATCATGGTTCAGCTTACCAATATCCATGCTGTGCTTGCCTGAATTCGCCCCACGCCTTGATCAGGCCAAAGGCTGCATTGCCGTCCTTGAAGATGACTCGTTCACGCATACCAACAAAATGGCAGCCCAGGAAAAAAAGGTCGCTGAACTCGGGGAGAAAATAGATGACCTCGAAAATGGCTTGCTGTTCCAACCTCCGATTCCTCGGTTTCCCAGAGTCGGTTGAAGAGTGATCCCTGGGGCAGTTGTTGGAAGCATGGTTACCCACAGTCCTGGATCTACCTGACATGCAAGGAAAACTTGTCATGGAGCAGGCCTATAGATTAGGGGCTAAAAAAGATAACCTTCAGCGCCCCCACATCGTTATAGTGAAAATCCTAAATTTCAAGCATAAGCATGAGATATGGCAGGCATATCGAAAGAAAAAGGTGATTTCATACAACATCCATAATATTCGCATCTTTCAAGATTACTCAAATCGGGTATCAGAATCACGCAAAAGCTGCTCGTAGATCTGCTCTTCCCTTCATCAGCAGCAGATCAGATTCTCTTTACAATATCTGGCCAAACTACGAATCTGGCACAATGATTGATCCTATCTTTTCGACACACCAGCTAAAGCTTTCCTGAACGGCCTGGAGGAATGATTCAGCCGCATGCTACACATCTGAAATGTAATGATTTATACTGGGCTCTCTGGTCCGCGATGCTAGTGTTTCCCACCTCATATGATATCAGCACACCCCTATCTCCTTTGCTCAGAGACCTATGGCTCGGCCAGATGGGGTTGGGTACCCTGATTTATGGAGGCCGATAGCATCAGACGGTTAATCACGGTGAGGCCTAAAAATCCCCGCTTCTTAGATGAGGCTTCCGCTTCTTCAATCAGGTCACATTTGGGTAATGCACCTGGCCTGCCTAGCTTATTAAAAGGTACGTGCCTCCTGAGAACATCCTGAATAATAAACGAAGGGTCTCGTGTGCCAAACTCCATGACCTGATAAAAGACACTCTAGCCACAAATGACTGGGATCTGCCTTGTTGGTCATGTTGCGGGAGCGGTGGAAAGACTTAGGAACTCACAAGCACCCGTGACTGTTACCAGGCATAACTTGCATACTATTTGGTTGCAACATTCCCAGCATTGCTGCTTGGGAACAGCGATCTCCTTGAGCTTCAGGAGCCCCTGGGCAACCCATCCTCAAGAGCCGTGTAATTGCTGCCTCAGCGACCATGGACCTGGCCCGATGTCTCCAGAGGCAGGGAATCCGGCCCTTACTGATTTTCGCTGGCAGGAAATTCTCAGAACCTTGCCCAACATGTGGGAACCTCACCAGTTTCTCTGCCATGAACGCAAATTAGTCTTTTGCCAAACTGATATTGGTTAAACTAGACCTAACCAATAGAGGGGGCATTTATATGCTTGAGCCTAACCCACCTTATTCACATAGTATAGATCCTGGGTGTGCCCTGACTCTGGCATCTGTCTCAGATGAGAGAGCTCTGCTCAGTAAATCACTCGTACACATAGACACATGACTCCAATCCCTCAATGGGGTTTTGTTATATTTCTACTCCAAGATTTTCATTTATAGATAGAAGTTTGCAAAAGTGTATATGTCTGACTTTGTGGATTGAACTGGTATACGGAAGCTTGTCACTGTACTATGGGCTTTTGTCCACCGCGAAATATAGCTCTTGGGTGGTGCCATACTGGGACGGAAAAATGATTGAGGCTGAGCTGGGGGCCTCTCCATTCACTATTACCAAAGTTGTACGGTCCTTTCTTATAGATCAGCTTACCCCTGAGAGAAATGAATACATTAATCTCATGAAATGTGAATGGCCTGGGGTCCCTATAAAACGAAAGAAAGTTTTGTCCGATCTTAGGTGCCTACAAGCAGACATAGCTGGCTTGCAGGAAACCCACCTTTCATCAACAGAAAGTGAGAAATTGCAACGAGAGTGAGTGGGTTCCCTGCATATATTGGGCTGCACAAGGCAAAAAAGCAGGCGTTGCCATTTTAATAAATCAACTAATTTTCAGGTAATCAAGAGTTTATCCTTACAGGGGAATGGAATGGGTTCTTAGTGACAGTTTGTAATGCTTATGCCCCAAATGACTATTCACATGCCTTTTTTGTTAAAATACACAACCTTATCCTTAGCCACCTGCACGGTATCCTTTTTTTTACTTGGGGATTTTAACTGTGTGCACGACCCTGCTACAGATTTTTAAAAAACCCAGTTTTCCCTATACGTACAAGGATCAGTCCAGAGAAGTGGGTTGTGCATCCCTACCAGCAGGTGGAGTCAGAGAGCAAAACTTTGGGCACTGCCATATATACACAAGAGCGCCACCTGCAGTCCCTCAGTATTTCTCTGACTTCAGCAGCTGGAAGAGAGGCACCTGCAGTCTTAGCTAATTTTTCAGTGTAGTTAGATTTTTCTCTTAATTCCAGATTTTTTAGTCAGGATTGCTTCCTGAGGTGTTAGGCACCTTCGTGGGCCATCCCTCAGTCGAAGCCGGATGTCCGGAGGGGTTGGTTAACTCTGTCTGGGTTTTGTCCGTCACCACTCGGAGTATGAAGGCCAGGGGCTCCTGGTTACCTCCGAGGCTCCTCCCCCAAAGCTGCTCCTTCGACCCTCTCTGCTCTACAGGACTCAGTAAAGTTTAAAAAAAAAAAAAAAAAATTAGAAACAGTGTGACTTCCTCTGTGATTTCGGCTGAGGAAATGAGTCGGGTCGGGACAGCCAGCCTTTGCAGGCACTCTGGGGTGTTTGGCAGCCATTCTGTGACATTTCCTTCTCTCGGGGCTCCGGGTTGCTCAGAAGGGAGAGAGTAAGTGTTTCTTCGCCGGCCAGATCTGTGGCGCGGCTCAGCGTGGTGCTTTGCAGCAGGCCTGTCGGCATTTTTTTGTCCCGCCTCAGTCTCGGCGCCCCTTTTTGTGTGAGCTCCAGTGGGGGAAGATATCTCGGCCTTGATTCCTTCCTGGCATTGGACCGCCCGCAGTGCGCCCCTTTTTTCTGTTTTAGCATTCCTCCCCTCAGCTCCTGGACTGCGTGGCTGCGCAGTTATTCAGGGGGCCCTCGCTTTAACTCCGTGGTCTGTCAGGCGTGTGGGGCTCAAGGGCAGACTTTAGATTGGTTTCCCTCTTTTTAATCTGCTCCCCCAGGATGGAGGGTTCGTCGGGCCCTGTGCCCTTCCCCCAGGATGGGGGGGGGGGGCCTTCATGCCAAGGCTCGAGGGAGGAGGAATCTCCTCCAGTCTTAGCCCTTGTGTGGGAGGACAGCGCTAGTGGACTGGGTGAACCAGCGCCTCAGGATCCCATACCGGAGGATGGAGACCCGGATGGGTTTTCGCCTGAGTTTGTGTTAATGCACCAGGCTTTCCTGGCCAGAAAGCAGGCGGACTTCAAGAGGCAAAGTCAGTCAGTGGGTCTTTCCGAGCCGCCGCTCAAGAGGGATAGACTCGAGAAACAGCAGGCCTGCGGGGTGATGGTCCCCAGGGGCCGCAAACTCCTCCCCCACCTTCCGGAGCTCCAGGGACGGCTCCGGTTCCAATTCCTGATCTTGGGGACCCTGATCAGGATGATGCAGATGAGGACGATTTGCCACCCATAGAAGGGGATGATCCCAGCGTGGTCTGCCTTTTTAAGCGGGAGGAACTACGACCCTTTATTCCCCGGGTGTTGGACATCCTGGGGCTTAAGATCTCTCAGGAAGAATCAGATAGTGAAGAGGTTAATCCGGTCCTTGACGGAATACGGGGCCCAGTTCGTCCTTTCCACTGCCTAAAAAGGTTCACAAGCTGGTGTCCCGCGAGTGGGACGCACCAGACGCGGGACTCAAGGTGGGCAGAGCTATGGCCAAGCCTTATCCTCTTTGAACGGATGTCTTGGATCTTCTGAAAATTCCAAAGGTGGATGCGACGGTTTCTGCCGTGACAAAGAAGACCACTATTCCGGTAGCGGGTGCTGCCGCTTTAAAGGATATGCAGGACCGTAAGCTGGAGATCCAGTTGAAACGAGTCTTTGAAGTGGTCGCTTTGAGTCTTCAGGTTACGATCTGCGCCAGTCTTTTGCAGAGGGCTTTTGTGCTGGGGTTCAGGACTCAACGCCAGTGCAGGAGCTGCCAGTAGTGCCACCCTGGAGGGCACCTGTTTGGAGGCGGGCATCGCATATGTGGTGGATGCGCTTTACGACCTAGTGCGAACTTCAGCGCACAGCATGGTTTCTGTAGTGACTGCGCGCCAACTGCTGTGGCTGCTTAATTGGTCAGCAGATTTGTCCTCAAAATCTCAGCTGTGTAACCTCCCGTTCAAGGGTAAGCTCCTGTTCGGTGAGGAACTGGAGCAGTTGGTGAAACTACTCGGAAAATCTAAGGGACATAAGTTGCCGGAAGATAAAAGGTCCACCAGAAAGGTTTTTCCTTCTCGGCCGCATTTTCAGGATTCACGCCGATTTCGCTCCGGCAGAGATTCCTCGCCTTACACGCCTAAGCAGACTTCAGGACATCAGCAGTCCTTTCGAGGTGGTCGTCGCCCCGGCCGGGACTCTGGATACCTCAGGACGGGAGGCAGTAAAACCTCTCAATGAAGCTACGAGTCCCCATTCTGTCGTCAAAGCTGTCGGGGGCAGATTGTCCAGCTTTTACATGGAATGGGCATGGATCACCTCAGACCGTTGGGTCCTGGAGGTGATCAGAGAAGGCTATGCTCTAGAGTTTTCACGTCCTGTGCAGGAGGTGTTTGTGGAGTCCCGCGTGGCCTCACGCAGCAAGCAGGAACTGGTACGGGAGACCCTGCGGCGTCTGATCCAGCTCCAGGCCATTGTCCTGGTACCAGGGAGAGAAGAGGGTCAGGGACGTTACTCGGTTTACTTTGTGGTTCCCAAAAAGGGTACGTTTCGTCCCATCCTCGATCTCCAGAAGGTGAACCGTTGTCTTCGTATCCCTCGTTTTCGCATGGAAACCCTGCAGACGGTAATAGCTGCCGTCCGGACAGGGGCATTCCTCACGTCCCTGGATCTTACAGAAGTTTATCTACATATTCCGATACAGCTGAGTCACCAGCGGTTTCTACGCTTCAAGGTCTTGGGGCAACACTTCCAGTTTCGAGCCCTTCCATTTGGTCTGGCGACGGCTCCTCGAACTTTTACCAAAGTCATGGTGGTGGTAGCGGCCTTCCTTCGCAAGGAGGGGATCCTGGTCCATCCATACCTGGATGACTGGCTGATTTGCGCCAAGACCCGGGAGGACTGCGAAAGATCAGTTCGCATGGTGATGTTCACCTTAAGATCGCTCGGGTGGGTCATCAATGTATAGAAGCGTCACCTGGAACCCACCCAAGAGCTGACCTACTTGGGAGCCCAGTTTGATACCTTGCGAGGCAGAGACTTTCTGGCGTCAAACTGGGTACCCAAGTTGCAGAGCCAGATACAGGCTCTTCTACTCAGAACACTACCCACAGTGTGGCATCATCTGCAAGTGCTGGGATCCATGGCATCCACTTGGACTTGGTTCCGGGGGCATTTGCCCACTTACGTCCGTTACAGCGTGCGCCTTTGTCACGTTGGAGTCTGGTGTCAGAGCAATTCCACCTGCCCTTACCCCTGCTTCCAGAGTCCAGAATCAGTCTGTCGTGGTGACTTTCGCCCGACAATCTGGAAAAAGGGGTGGATTTGAACCCACCGAATTGGTTGATAGTCTCCACCAATGCCAGTCTGTCAGGTTGGGGAGCAGTGTGTGACACCAGATCCGCCCAAGGGCTTTGGTCTCTGACAGAGGGCTCGTGGTCCATCAAACGCCTCGAGACAAGAGATGTCCGCCTTGCCCTACAAGCCCTGCCCTGGATTCAGGGACGAATGGTTCGAGTGTTCTCAGACAATGCGACGACAGTGGCTTACATCAACCGACGTGGTGGATCAAGAAGTGGTGCTCGAAGTGCGTCTTCTGTTCGCTTGGGCGGAGCGTCATCTCGGGGGAATTGCCATGTCACAGGAGTAGACAACGTGCAGGCGGACTTCCTCAGACGACAACTCGACCTGGGAGAGTGGGAACTATCTCCCAAAGCGTGAAACCGCATTTGTGTCAGGTGGGGTGTCCCGCAGTTGGACCTGATGGCAACGTGGGAGAATGCGAAGACAGAACGTTTCTTCAGCCGTCAAAGAGAACAAGGCTCAGTGGGTCTCGACGCTCTGGTGTGCCCCTGGTCAACGGGGATTCTGTTGTATGCCTTCCCTCCCTGGCCTCTCATCGGTCGGCTTCTCCGTTGCATTGAACTCCACCCCGGAAGGGTGGTGCTAGTGGCTCCAGAGTGGCCAGGTCGCCCGTGGTTCGCGGATCTGATTCGCATGGCCCTGGCGGGTCCTTTGCAGCTGGCTCATCTACCACGTCTCCTTCGACAAGGTCCCATATTTTCAGATCAGGAGGATTGCTTCTCTCTCGCGGCTTGGCTTTTGAGAGGCAATGTTTACGATTGAGTGGTTATTCTGAACAGGTTATTTCCACTCTATTGCAGGCAAGACGTCCGTCCACTTCTATGGCCTATGTGAGGGTCTGGAGGCTTTTTGAGACCTGGTGTCACCAGCGCTCTTGCAATCCATTAACGGTCGAGGTCTCTCTGGTACTGAACTTTCTGCAACAGGGGCTCCCGAAGGGGGTTGGCGTTCATTTCTCTTCGGGTCCAGGTGTGGCCTTGGGGGCCTTGCGAGAAAAGTTTGCCGATGGTTCGCTTGCAGCACACCCGGACATTATTCGATTTCTCAAGGGGGTCAAACATTTACGGCCTCCCGTCCGTGCAGTGTGTCCAGATTGAAGTTTAAATCTCATATTGCATGTGCTCTGTGGCGCTCCTTTCGAACCTCTATACACAGCTTCCCTGAAAGATCTGACCTTGAAGACTGTGTTCTTGGTGGCCAATTGTTTGGGGCGTCGGATTTCTGAATTGCAGGCCCTGTTGGGCCATGACCCTTTTTTGTGGATTCACGATGATAGCGTGACTTTACGCACAGTTCCTTCCTTTGTTCCTAAGGTAGTTTCGGCCTTCCATGTAAATCAGACAGTGGAGCTTCCGGGGTTCCAGGGGGGTCGACTCAGGCCAAGGATCTTCTTCTTTTGGATGTGCGTCGGGTTTTATTGCGTTATCTAAAGGTTACCAATGCCTTCCGACGCTCCGACCATTTGTTCATTCTTTTTGGGGTTGCAAAGAAAGGGGACAAGGCGTCTAAAGCGACCATATCTCGATGGATTAAAGAGGCTATTACTTCGGCATACTTGGTTCACGGATGCCAAGTGCCTTTGGGTCTCCGAGCTCATTCCACCAGGGCTCAGGCTACTTCCTGGGCGGAGTGTCAGTTACTATCACCTCAGGAGATCTGCTGGGCGGCTGTGTGGTCCTCTTTGCACACATTTACTAAGCATTATCGATTGGACGTTACAGCTTCTGATGAGGCGTCCTTCGGTGCAAGTGTTCTACGTGCGGATCTTTCGGGTTCCTGCCCAGTGTAGGGTGGCTTGGGTATATCCTTGTACGTATAGGGAAAAGAAAATTGGTTCTTACCTGCTAATTTTCGTTCCTATAGTACCAAGGATCAGTCCAGAGGCCCACCCCTTACTTCAGTTACCGAAAGACTATGTTGGCTAGAATTTGCCTAGTTTTTCATGGAGCTCCTTTTTTGCAGAATACGATTGTTGGAGCAGTTTTTTCTAACAGTTAATTTGCTTATGTTGTTTCCTTGGGGCGAAGCGGGGGACAGTGGTTTTTGGTTGACCCTTTGCTGTTTAGTATTGGTTGTTTGGCTTGGGTACAGGTCAATACTGGTGAGGGGGGGGGGGGTCCGTGTCCCCTCCCCTAGGGTGAACTGGGCTTAAATCAGGAGGTAAAAGAGGCAAATTTGGCTCCCCTGCCCCAGGAGAAGCAGAAACCTCCCCCGCAGAAATTCCCAAAATGGCCACCGTTCCCGGGATTTCTCGGGACGGGAACGGCCTGGCCATGCGACGTGGAGCCCAACCCCGGGCTCGATTTGACTGCAGGTCTGAAGAGGAGCCCCCCCCCCCCCCCCGCTGGGAGGCAGAGCGAGCAAACCCCTTCGTGAGAGAGCCGGGAGGCCGGCTCTCCACAGGCCAGACAGAAGTGAGAATGGGGCATGCTAAGCAGGAGCCATGAGAGGTAAGAAAAAAACAGCTGACCTGGGAGTCTCAGAGGAGAGGAGTGGGAGATCGAACCCTGTTCTCTCCTGAAGAAAAAATCTGCTGCTTTTTTTTTTTTTTTTTTACAGAGGCAGGGGAATTCACCTCGCTGATTGTGCACCCGAGGAATTATCCTCTCGGGGCACGGCAGCAGACCAGGGGAGAGGGACTGGCACCACCAGTATCGCCCACTGAAGGTCACCCAGAAGGGAACCTAGGCTGACCAAAATCAAGGGGCAAAGCCCCTCCCCCCCCCCCTAGGAACCCCAAGAGCGAGGGAGACAGGCCTGTCTCCCTGACACAGTCAATCAAAAAAAATTCTTGTTTAACTTTTTTTTTTTTAAGGTATTCAAGAGAATACTTGCGCGAGCTTGCCCAGAAAGAGAAGAGAAGAAAGCCCAAGAGGAAATAAAGGCAAGCTAACAGGGAACTGCAGGGTGAGCTGTTCCACCTGCTGGAGACATAAATACTGAGGGTTGCAGGGTAGGCTCTGTCCTCATATAGGAATACCCTTTAAGTTTTGGTCTGTCTCCACTTGCTGGAAAGGAGGCTCAACCCATGGTCTGGACCAGTGGTCCCCAAACCTGTCCTGGAGGGCCACCAGCCAGTCGGGTTTTTGGGATATCCACAATGAATATGCATGAGAGAAAATGTGCATGTTTTGACTTGGGTACAGGTCAATACTGAGGGACTGCAGGTGGCACTCTTGTATATATGGCAGTGCCCAAAGTTTTGCTCTCTGACTCCACCTGCTGGTAGGGATGCACAACCCACTTCTCTGGACTGATCCTTGGTACTATAGGAACGAAAATTAGCAGGAAAGAACTAATTTTCTTGTCTCGTAGGGGTGGGGAAAACGAGAAAGGTATAGGCTTCTTATGCCACCAATTGGGGCTCCTAGATATTTGGAGGTTCCTCCACCCAGAAGAGAGGGACTGCACACCATATCTCAAGATCTCACCTCTCCCTCTCTCACATTGACTATATCTTAAGCTTCTGCACGGCCTTTCCTGACATTGCTAAAGCTACTATTGAACCACAAGCAATTTCTGACCACACCCCAGTCTCCATTCTTATAAATTCAAGGACTGGCACAGATACCACATGCATTTGGAGATTTCCTAGTCCTCTTAAAGATGATATTAAGTTTCAAGAACATCTGCAAGACAAATGGACTGACTTTGTAACACACAATCACCAGCATCCTGCTTCACCCCAATTCTGGGAAACAGGTAAAGCAGTGCTGCAAGGAGAAATAATCTTTTATGTCAGCTTGAGTAATAAAGCTTTGCATAAAGATATCCTAGATCTGGAGACATTTAAAACAGGAAAAACCCACGTTAACATACAATACCTCCCACACCCAAAGAGGCAAATACTATAGCATCCTAGGACGATTGATTAAGGTATTCAATCTACGAGCTCACTATACCTTGCAGAAAGGGGAACAATATCTTTCACTTTGGGAATAAAATGGGGAAACATATGGCCAACCTGGTGCGTATGACTAAATCCAACCCTTTATTACACGCATGAGAAGACATAATGGCGACTTAGAATCTCATAAGTGGGATATATGCACGATCTTTTGAGTCATTTATGAAACCCTATATACAGCTGATCCTAGTGAGGGGAAGAAAGCAGAGGATTCCTTTTTTAAGGACCTACCTCTCCCAACCCTTTCAGCATCTTGAAATTCCCCACCCCTACGAGACAAGAAAATTCAGCCAAGCCTTCCCGGACACGTAATCTTCACTTGCAACTTCTCACTCTCAAGTAATCTTTCCTTGCGGACACCTTGTCTAGTTTACTATCCTCAATGTTTTATACAGTTTTCATCTCATCCTTTCTGAGTTGATTAGCATTGAATTATCTAATAAGGTTTATGTGATGTTATGACCTGTTTTACTGTTAATAACCACCTCTGTTATGACCTGTTTTACTGTTAATAACCACCTCTGTTCTCTGTATCGCCCTGAGCGAACGTTGTTGTTTCATTGTAAACCGTTGTGATATGTATATTTTACAGGAACATCGGTATAGAAAAGCTATAAAATAAATCTCAATTAGAATTTTTAAACCATCCAAAACAAACCTTCAAAGTCCTGGAAACAATCACTTCGGTACAGTCTGGCAAATCCCCTGAACTTGATGGCTTCTCCTATGACTTTTACAAAATTCTTCACGCACAGCTAGTTACACCTCTGACCAGTTTTTATTTAGATGGACTTTCCAAACAGTCCTTCCCACCAACTTTTAATCTTGTTCACATAACAGTACTCCCCAAACCTGGCAAAGACCTGCTATCACTTGCCTCCTACTGTCCCATTTATCTTCTCAATAGTGATTTGAAATTACTAGCAAAAGTATTAGCTGAAAGACTAAATGTTCTATTACCTGTTCTGATTTTCAACTATCATGTAGGATTTGTTAAAGGGAGGAAGGGTGAATTCTAACATCATTAAGCTACTGACTGCCCTGAATATTTGTCAATTCCATAACACTCCAGCCTAAATCGCATTTGACTGAGAAGGCATTCGACTGCAGATCATGGGCCTACCTCTTCTCAGTACTCCACCAATTTGGATTTCAGGGAGATTTCTTGAACTATCTTCTTCTCTATGACAAACCTGTCTCACAGATTGTGGCTAACAAATGCCTGTCTGGGGATGTCCACCTAAAAAGAGGAGTGCGACAAGGCTGGCCGTTGTCACCCTTGCTTTTATATCCTTTGCTTTATCCCAATCTAATAGGTTTTGGAGACACCCCCCCCCCCCCCCCCCCCCTCACAAACTTTCAGAATTGTCGCATTGGTTTTCTTTACAGAACTGCACTGATCCCTCCCTGTAGTGTTGCAACTCCAAAACTATTTTTGAAAGTTCACTGGCCTTAAAATTAATCAGGATAAATCTGAAGTCATTAATGTTACCAGCACTCTCCAGGCCGACTGGCCTGAGGCTTTCCCCTTACGATGGGTAACAAGCAAACGGGAATACCTAGGCATCAAAATTCCGCTCAAAGTTCAAGATATTTACAAAGCGAAGATAAACCACCAAAACACTAAACAAATGGTAATTGTTACCTCTTTCATTCGTTGGCAGAATCCAACTTTTTAAAATGGTAATCCTCCCTAAGTGGCTTTACATTTTACAGATGACACCTCTTTGGCTTACCAAAAGTGACCATAAATGTTTACTTAGAATCTTAAGCTCATTCATCTGGTGAGGGAAAAGAGCTAGATTATCAATGAAGATACTCACAAAACCTATAACAGAAGGTGGTCTGGGATGCCCACATCTAAACATGTACAATCGTGCAGCCTACGATATGCTTGGGACTGGCTTTTTTCAACCACCACTTTTCATTTTTGTCCCATGACAGAGCCTGTTGGAGTGGTACGGCGTACCCTCACTCAATCCCCTACTTCAGGTGGACTTATAAATGACTCCTCCTCACATTAGGTCCAACAAATTATTTCATACATGTAAGAAGGCTTGATTACAGCTATGTAAGATTTATGATCATCCTCACATGACCTCCCTCATAACAATTGTCAATAACACCTCCTTTTTACCAGATTTAACTGATAATCTTTGTCAAATGGCAATGACAAGGTCTCATTCATATATACCAAATATTTAAGGCTACCACTGGCCACCTACTTGACTTTACAGAGTTAAGTCGGCAATTCTATCTTTCACAGGCCGATTGCTTTGCCTTCGTGCAAGTGAGCCACTTTATAAGGAGTAAACCATCCTTTTTTTCAGTCTGCACATACCCAACAATTAAGGGCAGCCGTACAATTGGGGAAAAGACAACAACCCACAATCTCTTACTTTTATAAAATTTAAGCCGATGCTGAAAAGCCACACTTTCTAGAGAGAATGCATGCAAAATGGAGGGAATGGCCCCTTTTTTCTGTACCATTTGATGAGTTCAAAAATATTTTTACAACTCTCCCTGATATATTGGAAAATATACTTTTACAAGAATCTTACTTCAAATTCCTTTGGCAAACCTACATTACTCCTTCCCAAGCTTTCTGGCTCAAACTGAGCACTTCAGAATTGTGTCCAAAATGCCGTAATGAAGTAGATACTTTCTCCCATTATTTCTGGGAATGCCCATTAATCTTAGCATGCTGGGACAACATGAATACTACATGTGCAAATCTAATGCACACTGTGTTACCTCTAGATCCTAACTTGTGGCTTTTTGGCTTGGAACTCTCATTGCACCAGGAGTTAGACTCTGCAGTTCAACTCTTCCACAAACGAGCCAGTCTCATTGGCAGGAAAGTTATTTTAACCTGCTGGCTAGACTCCCAGGGACCCAATCATGAACATTGGTTTCAGAAAATTATTCATTTATGCTCCCTGGAATATACAATAGCCAGGAGTACTTCACCAAAGAAGTTGGCTATTAGCCTACAAACTTGGTCTGCCTTTCTAGCTTATTTATCCCCTACCATGGTGCAAGAGTTGGACCCAAAATAACGGCAAATTCCTTTGTATGAAAGACTTTTGAAGACAACTGTACTCTAATAGATGCACATATATCTTAAGTTCATATGCTTCAGGGGTGTTTCTAGTTTTTGCGATCCTACACCCTTATAACCACTGCTAATAACTTCTTTTAGAGCTGACTCCAATATCATACGGGAAGAGCACTTTAGCGTGCTGCCCATATTATACTGTATACATTACAATGTGTACCTTATTTATATTGAATACCTTTTATCAGTTAGATTTTCGGTTGGAGTAGAAAAGAGAGGGGGGGAGAGAGGAAAGAATGTTCAACGTTCAAGGAAGTTAGATTCGATACCTATTGTGTTGTTAATGTTGTATAAAACTTTAATAAGTATATTACTAAAAAAAAAAACTACTACAATATCATTTAACTTTAAAAAGGATAAAATGAAAAAACTAATTAGAAGGAAACTAAAAGAAGCAGTTTCAAAAGTTAAAAGTACTTCAGGAGACATGGAGAATGTATAAAAGAACCATTTTGGAAACCCAGATAAAATGCATTTTACAAATTAAAAAAGTTGAAAGAAGGGTCTCCCACAATGGCTAAATGGAGCTGTGAAAATGAGGATATTAATGCCAAAAAGACATCCTTTAAAAAATGGAAAGCAGGTAAAATGAGGAAAATAGGAAAGAGCAAAGCACTGGCAAGTTAGATGTAAAACACTAATAAAGCAGGCCAAGAAAGAATTTAAGGAGACATTTGCCAAAGAGGCAAAAAATAATAATTTTAGGTACATAAAAGCAAGTTTGCTTACCGTAAATGGTGTTTTCTGTAGATAGCAGGATGAATTAGCCATGCTCTCTGGGGATGTCTTCCGGGATGGCCAAGGTGGAGCTTCCCCTAGCTGACAGAGCTTTGCTCTGTGTGAGGCTGTGTGTACTTTCCCACGCAGTGCCATCTTCCTCTCAGTCTTTCGCAAAGCAGATCTGCAAAAACACATGGTGGAGACTGTCCGGGGAGGGGGGCCAGCATGACTAATTCATCCTGCTATCTACGGAAAATGCCGTTTATGGTAAGCAAATTTGCTTTTTCCCCCGCAGATAAGCAGGCTGAGTTAGCCATTCTGTCTGGGAGTCCCCAGCTGAGAAGCAAAGAGTGCAGCCAGAAGAGTTGTCTTTTTTTTTGTTGTTGTTGTTGTTTTTTATATAACTGGATAGCTGCAAGACGTCTGAGTCCAAAGAGCTGTGCTCACCTTCGTCCATGACATGGACAGTCTCCTTACTCCATGACAGAACGGAGTTTGGCTCTTCCCACCAGTGCATCTGTCACCGCTTGATGGTCTAGGCAGTAGTGCACCATGAACGTGTGTAGGGAGGACCACGTGGCCGCTTTGCAAATGTCCTGGATCGGGACTTCCTGGAGATGGGCGACTGAAGCTGCAATCGCCCAAACTTGATGTGCTTTCGGCGAACTGACTACAGTCTAATTGCTTGGCAAAACAGAACTGAATACACTGTGAAATCCAAGTGGAGGGTTCTTTTTGTAACTGGCTGACCCGGGGCATTCGGGTTCAAGGGGATGAACACCTGTGAGGCTCTGGTTTCGGAATGTGTTCTCTGCTTATAATTCACCAAGGTTCGCTTGCAGTCTGACGTATGCAGTCGCCTTTCCCCCTCATTCCGATGAGTTGGTGATTAATAGTGTTGAAGGCAGCAGACAGATCCAGTAGTTCTAGGAGGGAGTCTGTCCCCCTTGTCCCTTTTACAGACTAAGGCCATGTCTCCTTATGTTTGAGATAACCTTGACAAGGGATTCATTAGACCCTCCACCTCACCAGCAGGGGCAGGGTTCTATTTTGTGTCCAAGAAGGACAGAACACTACACCCCGGCATTGACTGAGGGCTCAATGCTTAACGAAAAAGAATCGGTACCCCTTGCCTCTCATTCCAGAACATCTTGACCAACTTCAGAGTGCCAGAATATTTACCAAGTTGGACTTATGCGGCGCTTATAACTTTGTTCGCATCAAGCTAGGTGACGAATGGAAAACAGCCTTCAACATGTGGGATGGTCATTATGAATATCTGGCAATGCTGTTTGGGCTGTGCAGTTTCCCCACAGTGTTTCACAACATGATGAACGAGATCTTTAGGGACCTTCTGTACATCTCAGTAGTAGTATACCTTGACAACATTCTCGTCTTCTCAACGGACCTTCAATCCCATCGTTGGAATTTTTGCCAGGTTCTTCAGCATCTATGGGCTCACAAGCTGTACACCAAGCTCTCTCTCTTAGAGAGAGAGCCTACACTGCTTGGGTATATAACTTCCAGCAGTGGTTTTCACATGGACCTGGAGAAAGTATATTGTATTCAAGATTGGGCACAACCCTCCAGCCTCTGAGTCTTACAGAGGTTCTTTGGATTTGCACTTTATTCCCAGTTACTCTCGGATTGCTGCCCCCCCATGGCACTCAACAAGAAAGGAGCCAATACCAAGACCCGGCCACCTGAAGCAGTCATGGCCTTCCATAAGCTAAATTCAAAAACAACCAAATCCCAAAAATCCTGTATTACACTCAACCAACCAAACTACCAACAGGACCAGCAATGTTATAAATTCAAAAAGAATGTCATAATATATCTCCAGAAGGGTGTCAGTAAGCCGGGAAGCCAGTGTAAGACCATATGACAGGTGGTTGCCCGGTCTACTCAATCATTTACCCCGGAGAGAAAGTAGAGTGATTGGTTTATGTGGAAGGCCGAGGCTACTTTCAGTAGAAAAGAAGGATGGGTCCGTAGGGTTACCATGTCGTGATGAAATTCTAGGTATGGAGAATAGTGAACTAGCACCTGTAACTTGCTTACTCTCTGTGTAGAGGTGAGGGCGACCAGGAATAGTTCCTTCCAGGAGAGGTATCTTGGATGGGCTGAGTCCAAGGGTTCAAGGGGTGGCAGCGTCAGCTGCTCCAGAACAACATAGAGGTCCCACGGGACCAGTGGCTTGTAGAAAGGCAGGTGAAGGCTACCCCGCATTAAGCAAGAGACCAAGGGATGGTTGGCGATAGGAAGTCCCTGGTGTAGATGATGTTAAGCTGTGATCGTGCTGACATGAACTCTCACCTATGCGGTCGCCAGACCCGACTGAAAGAGGAAGTGAAGGTATTTCAAGAGGTGCTCTGGGGAGCATGAGAAAGGGTCAATGCATTTGGAGTCGCACCAAGCGGCGTAGCATAAGCATTTCCCTTGATAGTTGCGCCTGGTAGAGGACTTTCAAGAAGAGATGAGAACATCCTGGACTTCAGCGACAGGCGAAGGTGAGTTAATGTCCTTTCAATCTCCATGTGTGAGGTGGAGGGAGGAGTGCAGTGGGTGGAGCAGCAAGCTCCTGCACTGCGATATCAATGTTGCACTGTGGTCTAGCGGGATGGGATAGACGTACAAGATAGGTGTACCATGGCTGTCTGGGCCACGCCGGGGTGATGAGGATGAGATCCACTGAGTCTAGCATACATTTCTGCTTGTTGAAGACTCCGAGGTTGGGGTAGGACGGTAGTCAGTAAGCGGAATATGGTTGAAAGGGGCGTCGCTGGAAAAAGGCTTTACTATATGCCAGGTAGTACTTCGACCTGACTGGTTCGACAGTGATGCTAAGAACATCAGTGCAATGTTTTGCTCATTCAGCTGCACCATTGTCTCCCGCAACTTGTCCCCAAAGAGATTATCAGGGTGCAAGGGAGGTCCGCTAACTTCTCATGGTCATCTTCATGAGTGGTGCTGGCTCTGAGCCACGCTATCTGGGCAGCAATGCCCCCCGCCGTGGCGCAGGCCAACGTCTCAAAGGCCTCATATATCGTCTGTAGAAGATGTCTGAAACCTTCTTACAGGTCATGGAACTGCTGTGGCATCGCATCCGGTTGCGAGGTGGTGACAACGAATGGCTCTGCAAGCTACTCAAAGATGCCAACGTTCTTTTATCACACATGCAGATGACATTCATCTGTTATGCCCTTTGGGCCCCAATCTCGATCGAGCAATCTCTGAATTCAATTCTAGCCTAGAGAAAGTCTCAAACTGGCTATTGAACCCCCAAAAAACTGAGGCCTTGTGGCTTGGGAAACAGTGCCCTAGATAGGATTCCCCTTTCATTCTCTCACCAGGTCAGAAGTTTGGGTTTCTTCCTGGACTCCAAACTTGCCATTGACACCCAAATTCTGTCAGTACCTAAAGTTGCCTTCTTCCAGTTACACCAACTGCACCACCTTCATTCTTCTTCGATGACCATGCATTTGGAACAGTGATTCAGGCCTGTGTTATTTCCTGCATGGACTATTGTAATGCTCTAAACAGACTCCCCAAGAAACTTCACCATTGCCTACAGCTCATTCAAAACTCAGCTGCTCGAACTTGCTAATGACAAGAAAATATGACCACATCATCCCCCTCCTCAGATCCCTACACTGGCTCCCTCCGCATTACCGGGCAATGTTCAATACTCTGGTCCTCACATTCAAGGCCCTCAAAGGCCTAGCATCTGCCCATCTGTTCAACCATCTCTTCCTCTGCATACCCACTGGCCCTCTGCGCTCACTACCCTAGGCATGCCTGGTTGTGCCAGCCCCCAAAGAACTGAAACTCTAAATCACCAGGAAAAGAACATTTACAGGATCAGCCCCCACCCTCTGGAACTCGATTCCTGGTGAAATCAGACTTGCCCCAATCTGCTTTTGTTCAGGAAATCCCCTCAAACTTGTGAATAGACCTTTGTCCCCTCAGCCCCTCCATCAGAGTCCATTTAAGCCCTCAAGCCAACAGAAACTTCTCCCACTCTGCATTGCCAGAGAATTTCAAACTATATACTCTAGAGTGCTTCCATAAATTTGGTTATGGGGCAAAAAGTTTGAGATGTGTAATGTGAATGAAATTTAAAAAATGTAAATCTTCTAAAAAAAAAATCCAGAAAGATTTGAGTAGGTGGCAACATGAGAAGGCCCTATGTGGTTGGCACAGAAGAGAAGCTGAATGAATGATATGCTAGTTCTTTTCAGGGCACGAAGAAGTGACTCAGACTTAAATCCTATCTGCTACAATATTGAGAGCTGCAGTTCATGCCAATGAAGCACGCTCGAGCAGGTACAGTGGTGCTCGGTAGTTCATGGTCCCCAGATGAACGGGAAGCACACAAGATTGGCACAGATACAAAAGATATGCTGGGGAAAGATTAGCATGGCTAATATAAAGGGGCTTGGGACTAAACTAAAAGGCACAGAAGCTTTGAGAAATGAGTGCATAATTTTATTTGCATTCACAAAAAAAAAGGATACAATTTATTTTAATTGCTTTCTGCAAAAAAAGGACATTCGACCTATGATCTTACCAGTAACACACAAAGCAGATATATAACGCTTGTATAATGTGCAATTTGCATCTGTGATATGAGGTCTGAATAATATTTTAAGTAGAAAGAATGAATTTTTGGGATATTATACTATAAAGGGAAGCCATGTCTCAATAATCAAGTGGAGTTCCTTGAGGATGTGAAGCACACAGGCAAGGTGGATCCAATTTGACTACATAATTGGCTTCACAAAAAGTCTTTAATGAGGTCTGTCACCAAATAAAAAGTTATTTCATGGTTCCAAACTGGTTGACAGGAATCAAAGAGCAGAGCTCATAGTCAATAGTAATCAGTTGAATTTCACAGGGATCAGAGCTGGGACCTGTGCTCTTCAAAAACCATCTGGAAAAGGGAGTAAATGCTGAGGCGGCAAAGTCTGCAGATGAGAACCAAAGCTGCTGGTGAAGAACTTGAAAGGGACCTCAGAATGGAGTGAGTGCAGAATGCAGTGACAGATGAGTTAAGTGCAAAGTGATGCACATGGGAAGAACAATTTTAAATTGAAACTGTCAACTTATGACGGATTCTTCTATCAAATTATTTCAAAATACCATCATATTACACCGAAGATAGCTCTAGCCTGGGATATTTTTATAGACAGTGAGACCTCATATCGCCATCGCCAGAGTCTCATCCCCGCTGCATATCTGCATATCTCACTACGATAAGTGTTCACCTTTCTCACTGCCTTTCATAACATTGTGTACATTGACACAAGAAATTATTACCAAACCTTGACACAAGGAATTATTACCAAACCTTGACAGAGAGACCAATGATTATAATATTTTGATACGGTGTAACAGAGATTCTATCACCGCACAACATTGTTATTGGCGTTTAAGGGCAAACGCATCAAAAGCCCGCCATAATATATGAGGTCTCACTGTCTATAAAAATATCCCAGGCTAGAGCTATCTTCGGTGTAATATGATGGTATTTTGAAATAATTTCATGGGAAGAACAAGCCAAGCTTCAATCCCTCAGTTACAGGCTTGTGTAGTCATTATCCCTCAGGAACGAGATCGTGGGCAACCTATGGATCATTTTCCTGATGTACAGCAGCACCAACACAGCCCAATAGAATATTAGCAATTATTTAAAATAGAATTTATGAACAGACCAGAAAGTATCATTGTACTGTTACATAAATGCATGGTACACCCATCATTTGAATGCCATCTGCAGCTCTGGTCTTCCCATCTCAGTAAGGATACAACACACCTTGAAAAGGTACAGAGAAGAGCAACAAAGATGATTAGTACAACATCTGAATCAGGAGAGACTCGGGAAAGAGATGAGCAAGGGAGACAGCAGAAAGGTGTGGGGAAAGTACATGGGGATGGATTACCATTCACTCTGCCTCCTCAAACAAGATGACCGATGACTATCAGGAGACAGGTTTAATAAAACACAAGACCTTCATCACACAAAGTAGAGTTATCAGGTGGAGCTCTTCACAGGACAAATAGAGGCTGATATTTAACGCTACTTAAGCCAGCTAAGTGGCAGCCACTATCTGGTTTTGTTCAGCGGCCATCACTTATCCGGATGAGTATTTTTCTTGTTAAGTAGATAGCCAGATATCTTGGGTGCAGGCTATGGGCAAGTCGAGGCAGGGCAATGTAACTGGTTAACCAGATAAGTGCCCATATTCAGCTTTATTTGATTAAGTTAGACATGCTCAATAGCAGTTGTAAAGTTATTCGGATATAACTTATCTGACTAACTAGGACTTAACTGATTATATTTAGCAGCATAGCTGTGCTGCTGAATATCCCTTGTAAATCAGCCAGATAAGTTATATCCAGATATCTTTGAATATTGGGCTCAAGGAGATTAGACAAACGTGTGGCAGATAGATCAACAATTTATCCTAACATTCAAGGACGTCTTCCCAGCTTCAGTGCATCCCTAAAGCATGAATGCTAGAAGAGGCTGACGGGATGGACAATGAACTCTTACACGCAAGCTTTGCGCACCTGCTGCTGGCACTCTCTGAGGTGAGATGCTGGGTTAACTGAAATTTTGGCCTGCCCCAGTTTGGGCAGTTCTTGTATGTTTTACGGGAATGTGTCGGGGACTCATTTGTTCCTCGGTTTCCTGGATTCTTGGATGAAAGCCCAGAGTGTTGGTGGTGGGGGTCTTTTGTCAGAGATCAGATATTTGCACCCATCTTAAAATGACCTGTATTACACATTTGTGTGAAACACTGTGAATGTGAGGGCCTAGAGCCTCAAATCGGGAAGGGTGGAGAAAATTAAAACATAAGGCCGAGGTAAAGATAAACCACTTTATTTCCAAGCAGGCTCCTTCATTAAATAAATAGCCTTGCACTGGGTGCATCCCAGTCTCAGGTTATACAGTGTTGGGGTTGTAACAAAGCACATTTAACTTGATGTTTTCATCCCAGTGGCGCAGCAACAGGAAGAGATGGCGCGCTGCCCCTTTGAGGCTGGCAAGGTCCACACCCTCCGGCATCCGCTGGTCCTGCAACCAGTTGTCAGCCTTGGCAGCCACCAACTCCCACTCGGTGAAGAATCCGGCGCACTGGTGCTCAAGCCAGGCCAGGGCCACAGCGGTTGCCCAGCTGCAGCCTTCCAAGTCGCCTTCAGAGTTTAGCCCTCCTTCAGAGATGGCAGGTGAGTTCTCACAGGTGTCTGTCTCAGAGCCTCTCCCACTGTCTGCTTGCTGCCAGCCAGAGCCTAGCACTTCAGGGCAGGAGTTGTAGGACACGTAGAAGAGGCACGACCTGGACTCCCTACCAAGGGGAGTGTGTGGCTCTGAGCCCCCTTCGTGGATGTGTCTGGATTGGTAGTGTAATGCTCTGCCATGGTCCTCTGTGGCCCTTGGGATCCCGGTCAGATCTCTGCTGTCAGGTGGGGAGCTGATTGGTTGTTTGCGGCTGCTGTTGGCTGGGGTGCCTTCAGAGCTGCTCTTTGGTATGAGCGCCCGGGGTAAACTGCTGGAGACGGGGCTTATGCTGGCTCGATGGGAGGAGTAGGGTGAGGCTCTGAGCAGTCTGTCCAGTGGGATCTGTACCACTTGTGCAAATGTGTCATTCAGTTGAAACGCTCCATGCACCAGCTGCAGTCGGACCTGAAGGGAGAGAGAAAATGCAAAACATGCATTGCATGACATGGCAAACATACATTGTACTGTAAAAGAACGGGCTTTCTCTTAAGATCCCTCTTCCAGCTGTGGAGCTATTATCCTTCCTATACTGAGCAAATATGGCAGTCATCTTTCTGTGTTATTCATATAAATACAAAAAAAGTATAGAGCGAGTACTTGGTTCACCTACTCTGTCCAGCATCGGTCCTGCCTACTGTGCTGTTTCATCGTTTGGTCTTCTCCTTATCAATGCTACTAAGGTCCCTTTGTGTCTATCCCGTATGTGCATGAATTCTGCCAAGGCTTTGCTTCCTCTAACCTACACTGTTTATTCCAGGTGTCTACCACCCTCTCAATGTAAAGGTATTTTCTCACATTTCCTCCAAAACCCACTCCCTTCAACTTCATATAAGAAGTATTAGAAATGCCTTACAGGGTCAGACCAAAAGGTCCATCAAACCCAGTATCCTGTCTCCAAAAGTAGCCGATCTGAGTATCCAGTAAAATCTCAATCTTTCTTGCTCATAACCAGAATAAGCAGCGGCTTTTCCAAGGCTACATGGCTAATATGTTTACATCTGTGATGGTCATCTATAATTGAACCCTGGTGCTTGAGATTTTCCTTCTGTGGAAAACGCTTCCTTCTGGTAGTTTATTGAAGCCTGCTAAATGTTTGCATCCCATCTCCCTTTTTATCTTTCTTTCTTCTACAATTTTGTTCCTTAATTCTCTCTGGATATGACATATAGTGGACATTATGTGTTATTTTGCTGGCTGAATTATCTCCAGCCTATCAGAACTGAACACAAGTCTTAAAGTGGGGTCTCACTAGAGACCCGTAGAGAAGTAATATTACTTCTCTCTCTGTTCGAGTGATGGCTCTCTTCATGCACTCCAGCATACTATCTGCTAGTTCTTTCCCTCCAAAATGGTATTTGGTCCCTGGATTTTTACAGTGCAAAATGCTTTTTTAAAATAAATTAAATGAAAGGGTAACATGGCACATTAATCTGCTAGCAGCTTGATGTGTGAGCTCTCAGCCGATCCTAAAATATATCCTTAAAAGATTTGTGGAGTGCTATATTTTAAAGACAAAAATAAGTGCTAAAGACTCACAGAATCATACCATAACAAAACTCTGGGTGGATAATGAAAATAAAAAGAAAAATAAGCTTGGTAAGAGTCAGCCTGAGAAAGACGGACGCAACATGGCCGGAGAGCAGGAAGAAACTACAACTTAGGTATTACCGCATCTGGGGAATTGTTTAAACAATATTTTGAAACATTATTAGAAAAAATGACCTGGGATATAGACACACAACTTGATATAGTTCATGACAAAATGGCATCCGGAGCTCGTGAATTATGCTGGGAGAAATGGCTGCGTCAAAGTGGAAGAGCACACAGAATGGCGGCACTACAATCCAATTCAAACAACAGGCCTCGCTCTTTACTAGTGTAGATTCATAATTTCAGAGATAAGGAGAAATTTCCTTATCTGTTAATTTCCTCCCCGTTAATCCTGCTACATCAGTCCAGCCCCAAAGGGTGGGTTATTTCCTCCTACCAGCAGATGGAGGCAGACAAAACTGTTTTCCTTGTGATATCACAGCCACTACTTAGACGGTGGTTCTAGCAGCAGGAATCCAGTATCCTGACAAAGCTTCAGATCAGACATCATCAACTGAAAGCCAATCAAATATCAACAAGAAAACTGAGAAGTTTTCCTGCAACCTGGAACAGTCGGAGAGAAGAAGCAGAAAAGGAAACCAACACCAAAGACAAGACAAGATGAAATCTCTCAACCATAAAACAAACTATCTGAAAATAGTACAGTTTCACTTCCCATATGGGTCCTGGACTGGTGTTGCAGGACTAAAAGAAAGGAAATGAACAGGTAAGAAAAATTCTCCTCTGTCTCATCCTGCTACACCAGTTCAGTCCTGATGAGTGAGAAGTACCAAAGTTTCATCTACCTGGGCGGAAGGAAGTGAGGGCTGCTTGGAAAACTCCCACACCATAAGACATATCTTCCTGCGCCAGGTCATCCAACTTCATCAAAGTGTGCAGCGAAGACCAAGTGGCCACCCTGCAACTATCAGCCAGCGCAAGTGCATGCACCTCCACCCAGGACGCAGACTGAGCCCGGGCGGAATGCGCACACCCCAGCTCCGGTGGCTTTCTGCCCTTTAGTACATAAGCCGACTCCAGCGTCTCTGTTATCCAGTGAGCTAGGGTAGCCTTGCAGGCTGCTTCCCCCTTACGTGGACCTCCAAAAAGGACAAATAATTTGTTTGACTTGTGGAAGGCATTAATAATCTCCAAGTAAAGTATGACAAGCCTTCAGATGCCCAAGCACCGGAGAGAATGATACTCCAGTCCACATTCCTCCCGGGCAAAAACCAGAAAGGAAACTGGCTAATGATGTGAAACGCCAAGTTGACCTTTGGAAGAAAGGATGGCATTGGTCAAAAAATCACTGCATCCGATGAAATCACCAGAAAAGGGTCTCTACAAAATAGGGCTTGCAACTCAGAGACTCACCATATGGAACAGATCACAACCAGAAAGGCAGTTTTCAGCTATAAGTCTTTCAGTGAACTCTGCTTATAAGGCTTGAATGGGGCCCCCGTTAAGGCTTTCAACACTAGGTTAAGATCCCATGGAGACACAATGGGGTAAAAAGAGGGACATAACCTTTTCATGCCCCTCAAAATGAGGCCACATCCAGGTGAACTGTTGAAGACACCCCTGCAATGGGACCCTAGTAAGACAAAATAGCTGCCACCTGCACCTTTAGAAAGTTTAGGGCCAGCCCTCCCTGAAGGAAGGCTAAGATACAGAAAACCACAGCCCTCCAGGGGGACTCCTCCCTGGACTCACCAGATCCAAATATAAGCCAAGAAAGTAAACTATTTCTGGAAATTACTGCTGAAGAATACCCCTTCCTGTAGAGCCGGATCCTCCATGACCATGAGCCTCTGAGCCAGGAGACCCCCCACGTTCTTCGGAGGCAAAAGGGTTGGTCCACCTGGAACTAGACAAGACCTGCATACTGAAGTCTGTGAGGCAAATCTGGAGCCACCAGAATGATTTAGAATGTCCACGGAGGGAAGAAGTACAGAAAGTCCCCCTCCAGCCAGGACTGTATTAGGGCATTGATCTCCATCGACCCTTGCTTTCTCCAGTAGCTGAAGAAATGGCCGACCTTAGCGATCCACTGGATCACAATCAAGTCCATCTGAGGACAACTCCACCTGCGACAAATCTTGCAAAAGACTGACAAGCTCAGTACCCAGACCCAGCTGTAGTAAAGTGTGGCTGAGGAAGTTAGCCTGGACATTCTTCAGGCCAGTGATGTGTGCTGCCGCAAGGAGCTGGAGATTCTTTTCTTCCCACGGGAAAAGAAGCAACGTCTCCACCAAGACTCCATGACTCCTGGTCACCACCTGCCGATTCACATACACTACCGCAGTAGCATTGTCCAAGAGTATCCTGAAAGGCCCGCCCCTGAAGCAGCAAGAAGAAATTGAGGAGAGCCAGGTGAATCACCCTGGTTTCCAACCAATTGATGAACCACAAGGCCTCCTCCAGAGACCAAGTCCCCTGGGCCACCTGATCCTGACAATGAGCTCCCCAACCCAAGAGGCTCGTGTCAGTTGTTACCAAAATCCAATCCAGTGTGGCTAGACTGATGCCCCTCAGTAAGTGAGCAGGTGCCAACTACCAGTTCAATGACTGGCAGACCGCCAGTCTCAAAGGTGAACTCTATAATCCTGTGAGGTTACTGAGTCAGGAGTGACTCATAGGAGCAGAAGAGAGCACATATGAGCCCTGGCTCATGGAACCAAGTGCAGAATTGCCGCCATCAGTCAAAGTACCTGTAGATAATCCCACACTGAGGGAATAAAGAGTATCATGAAACCCTGAATGTGACTGAGTAGTTTGTACAGGTATACTGTAATTCCCTCGTGCCAGAGGTCTGCTACTGCCATGACCATCACCTTGGTGAAGACCCATGGAGCAGTCTCGAGACTGAAGGGCAATGCTTGGAATTAAAAATGCTCTTGAAGTATACAAAACTGCAGTTTGAATGGGGATATGGAGATAGGCCTCTAACAGGTCCAGGAGCCCAGGAACTCCCCCTGCCAGACTGCCGCCAGAACTGATCTTGAGAGTTTCCATATGGAAACGTGGAACCTGCAGACAACGATTCACATTCTTGAGATCCAGGATGGGCCAGAAGGATCCATCTTTTTTTGGGTACCTCGAAATAAATAGAGAACTGACTTTGACCCTTCTTCAATGGGGAAACTGGTACCACTGGCCTGCAAGAGCTGCAGTTTCAGGAGGAGCTCATGAACTGCCCTCTGCTTGGCTAGAGCAGAGCAAGGGAAGACCATGAAGGCTTCTCGAACAGGGCAATATAGATCCAAGATTTAACCGGCACAAATGATCTCAAACACCCACTGATCAGTCGTTATGTGGGTCCACTCCCTGTAGGCAGCCTCCTATAGGCGTCAAGAGAGAGTGAACCCACAGAACTTCATGAAGAGGCCCTACTGGCTCCTGAAGCAGAGCCGGCATCTCCTCTTTGTCTTCTGGCTCCATGAAAGGACTGAACCTGGCCTCTGGATCCCGAATACATAGTGGAGGTGGCATAAAAAAATTGCCTACCGGGATGTTATCGTTGTGAAGCCTGGAATTATCTGAGACTTCTACAAGCTCTGTAGAAGGAGCAATCCTTATTCTCTGGCAAGCACTGGGCTTAGGATCGCCGAGGTTCTTAACCAACTGGTCCAGATCCTCTCCAAACAGCAGTTTGCCCTTAAACGGAAAATTCCCCAGCCGAGTATTAGACCAAGAGGCGATGTACCGTGACAGAGAGGGCCACTGACTGAGTCAAACTCCATAACAAATCATACAGAGCATTTGCCAAAAAAGCTTCTGCAGTCTCCATCCTGGTCACCTCTGTCCAGAACTACTAGATCCAGAGAAGAAGAGTCTGGACCACTACAGCTAAGCCGATAGAAATCTGTTATTAAAGATACAGATAAGCTTCTCACAGGAGATTCTATTTTTCTATCCTGAGGGTCCTTCAGGAATACACCCCCACCAACAGGGATAGTGGGTCACCTGATCACAACCATAACCAAGGAATCCAGCACCTAAAAAATTTTCAGGAGCGCAGTCTGTGGAAGGGAGTACAATTGCTGCAGGAGGCTGACCACCTCATGCCTGACTCCAGGGTCTCCATTTCATCAACATCATCTCCTTCACTTCTGGATGGAGCAGGAAGTCGATAGTGGTTTTATGTTTACCCTTAATACTGTGGCTTTGACTCCTCCAGACAAAGACACAAAACTGCCTGATCAATCAAAAATCTGATCTCATCCTGGTGGGAGACAGATGATTGAATCATCTTCCAGGCCAGTGCGAATCTCCCCCTCCTCTAGAGACGCTGAGCTCCCCTCATCTTCAGCCTCCTCCACACCCATAGCATCTTCCCACGAGGTTCCAGGCACCTCAATTGCTTGAAGTACTTATAACAGGTGCAGCAGCATAATCCAGTGGGTCTTTCTTCTTCAATTGGTTTGACTTCGAGCTTCGCTACTGATCAGCAGCTAAGAGTCAAAGTTGATGCCCTCTCTCGCTCCTTCCAGAAGCGAGAGAGGGCATCAACAGATCTTGTAAAGGTCATCGTCACTGCTGCTTCACTGGTACCCCATGGGAAGATGGTAGTACCCAAGCATCTTCATGAAAAAGTGTTAAAATGGGCCCATGACTTGCACCTGGCAGGGCATCCTGGAATTGCCCGTGTTCTCAAACTCCTTCAGCGCCAGTATTGGTGACCATAGGTAAAGGCTAATGTAAAGAACTATGTGGAATCCCACCCTGTCGACAGCATAAACCCATTCATGCCTGATGTTAGGGGCTGTTATGGCCATTGCCAGCCCCTGAGAAACCCTGGCCCCACTTGTCCACTGATTTTATCATGGACCTCCCTTTCTCTCATGGCTACACCATGATATGGGTCGTGGTGGACAGATTCTCCAAGATGGCACACTTTGTTCCTCTTCCAGGCTTGCCCTCTGCTCCCAAGTTAGCCTGTGTCTTCAACCAGCACGTCTTCTGACTGCATGGGCTACCTTCTCACATCCTGTCTGATCAAGGCATCAAGTTTACGGCCCAGTATTATGTTCTTTTATTACAAGGCGGCTCTATCTAGATTTAGCTATCAACAACCAAACCTCTGTTCCCCCTTTTTTTTTTTTTAAAGGATCATCAACTGCTAACCATCAAGGGAACACCCTGACGTGTGGTTATGTGTGGTAGCTATATCCAAGATGACCACTCTGTAACCATCTCTTTGTATAGCCACCGTCTTTATTCTCAAAATATTTTTTAAGTTTTTACTTTTTTGTATTTTTATCAATTATTCCATATTTAGTCCCTGGTGGTCAGCTCGAGATTTAAGACAATTTCTCTTAATGTGAGAAGTGTCTTCAATCCTATTTAAAGAACTCATATTTTACAATATTTGAAGAAACAGGGAGTACACACAGCATTCCTTCAAGAAACTCACATGTTAACATCTGAACATGAAAAATGAGTAAAGGGGTGTTTTGGAACAGTCCTTGCCTCATCATATTCTATCAGAACCAGAGCACTTGTATCTTAATTAATAAAAAACTTGCCGATAATGATAACTAAGAAGGGAGATATGTGATTGTGGAGGGGAAAGTGTTTAGTACCAAGTTATTATCGGTTAACATGTATGGTCCCAACCAATATTCAGAGGAAATTTTTCCAAATTTATTTCAAAGGCTTAAATCCTTTTCTGTACATGGCATTATGAGAGGTGACTGGAATATTTGCCTAAATCCAAAATTAGATAAATCAAATGTTCCAGTTGTCACCCCTCCACTTCCAGTGGCTCTCCAAAACATTATACAATTTTATAATTTAAAAGATATCTGAAGAGAGAGGTTTCTGAATAGTCGAGATTATATATATTCTGCTCGCCAAGACATGGTACCTATAGCAGGATAGATTGTTTCCTTTGTCGTCAATCGGTCATGGTGGCTTACTTTGTAACAGCACATACAAACAGAACTACATTCAACTGTTCCCTTCCCTTCAGGTCCAAGGAGCACAAGCTCACCAAAGCACGTCCCTTTTTTTTTTTAAACTTGCCTCTGGGGCATACCACTCACGGTCAGTTGGCCCTTGAATTGGATACAGGAGGGGAAAGAAGGACGCTTACTTAAGGTGACCAAAAGGGGATCTTTCAATTGCAAGCCCGTCGCCTCGTGCCCGGTCCCATCAAGCATCTTCAGGGTCTGAGCCAACAGTCTTTACAACTCAACTTTGAGTAGAGTCTGAAGCTCCCAATCTGATGCAATTTCTCCCTCTTCCAGAAGTGAGAAAACCAAGTCCCCATCAGAAACCACTGACTTATCCTGATCCACAGCCAGGGATAGCCTCCCTACAGTGTTTGCCACATATGGATGACAAATGGGAGGCCCGAGCACATGACCCCTACTTAGTAGATTGCTTCGGCTCTGCCGGGCACCACAGCAGAAAGGTCTACAAGCCCTGGAACAATGTCCCCCCGGGAGAAGGAGGAGGGATCTTTCCCGAGGCCCAAAGCTGGCCCTCCCCAACCCTTCACTCGGGGAGGCCTCTGCCATCTTACAAAGGGAAGGAGAACTGAGCATTGTCTTGCTTCACACTCCACTCTCCTCCAGAGCCACCATAGACCAAGGGGAAGTCCCAACATCAGTGAAATCTCTAGTAGCCAACTCACCTTGAGCAACTAGAGCGCACTAATGCAGGCATAGAGAGAGCAAAGTCTGCATTGCCCTCAGATGACAAGTCTTACAGATAAGGCGCTTGGACTTGTTCGTCCCCGGTGCCTAGCTCACCTGAATGTTGGCTCTAGAAGGTCTCCGGGGCACACACCACCCGGCATTGGTGTGTGCCCCGGAGACCTTCTAGAGTAACTCTAAGGACCCACAGAAATACGCGCACAAGCACCTGCGCTCCCGACAAGAAACTGTCACGCAGAGAAAAAGTGTGCACACGTGTATCTGTATTCGTGGCCAGATCTGCCGCGTCAGGCATTGGGGAATCCCCCACAGCCACTCCCAGATCCTCTGAGCTATCAGTGTCATCGACAGTGCCACCTGTCTGAAAGGAAAGACCCAGAGTCTGGCGAACGCTCTTCCAAACATTTCCTTTTTGCTGCATGGGAGTTTTCAGTGGCTTGGAAAATCCCAGAAGCCTGGGATGGAGACATAGAGTAATACCTGCTGCTCTCTTAGCCAGACATGCCTCATGCATAAATAACACTAAGACAGTGAAACATGTCTGGAAGTCCCTTTTCAATGGGAAATCCTCCATCACCTTGACCCAGAGTATTCCCCATATTCCCCAATCCCCATATTCAGAGTAGAGTATTCATTGAGACACAAATCACAATGGTGCCAAAAAACCCGTGTGGACAAAAAAAAAGCCTCCATAGCGCTACTCATTTTCTTGTATCAGACATCCATACTGTATCCTGCGTGTGGCTTGTGGACATGCTGAACTTCTGTCAAAAGGGCATACATCTGTCAGACAGAATAAGAATTTCCAATTTATTCATTTTCAAATCTATCATAATTCCCCCAATGTGACATCATGCTGTGCATCATAATCCTGTCTGGGAGGTATATAAACCACTGCTGGAAGTACGACTGTCCTTTTGCATATCGCAGGAATATCAAGATAGAGATCAACATTAGCTTTGCTTCATTTTGAACAGGTAAGAGATGGTTAGGATCATGGACATCCAAAAAAGAAGCAGGACATCCATGATTTGTACTCGGTCGCCCTGCTCCTTTCCTGGATGCTCATGACTTGGGCGGCCCAGTACAGGCCCGTAACAGAGGGTCAGAATCGTGGGCGTCCAAGAAAGAAGAAGGATGATCAACACGTGGCCGCTCGTTACATGCCTGTAGTCTGTCACCCAAGTCCTGCTCCTTTCATTAACTGCATTTTTTGGGATCTCTTCATGCTGTCCATGTGCCCTGCTTCTTTTTTTTCTTACCATTAACTGCATGTTTTGGTATCTGTTAATACTAGCCATGTGGCCAGCTTCTCTCTTCTTTCGTTACTTATTAGTGGAAAGTTATGCTGACATAACTCAGTGAATAGTTGATATTCCAACATGTTATTTTGAATTGAAATGTATTGTTTATTAATAACTGATGTATGCGCTGTTTATTTTTATTCACAGTCCCGACAAGCAGAGACAGATTGTCAAGGCTGCAAAACGAACCTTTTCTTAGGTGGCAAGAGAGGCTGGAGATGTTGAAGAGCAGGCAGGCACTGGTGGTAGCCAAGCATCCAAAACGCAAACACCTGATACTCGCTTTACGGATGGCAAGAAGGACCTACTGTGCTGCCCGCCATCTGCGAGAACTACAAAGTTCTCTTCAGATCAAAGGCTTCTGCTTCTACGAAGAAACAGATTTGGGAGAGGATTGTGTTGGATGTCAGCTTCCTGTCGGTAACGCACAGGGAGGTCAAACAAATCCAGCACCGGTGGCATGACACTAGAAGGGAGGTAAAAGAAAAGACTGCCAAAAGTGAGGCATCAGCATGCAGGCCACCAGGTGATGTGGTTTTGACCCCCCTCGAAGAGCTAGTCCTGAGAACTGTGCGCCTGGAGATCATGGCACTGGCACAGGAGCAAGTGAAGATATGAATTTTGAAAGGGCCACCTTGTTTGCATTGCATGTTTTTCTTTAGGGCTCTTAGTTGAGCAACAGTTGAGAACTATATAAAGAACTTCAACTTGTCTTTCTCCATCTTTCTCCAGAGATGGAGTTGACAATAATGTGGCAGATGTCGTGGAGGAAGAGACACAATCCCTTCCCACACCAGAATTTGTCTTTCCTTCGTCAACCAAGGAGTCCCCCAGCAAACTAGTCCAGGATAACGATACCCAGGCCCTTATCACAACATGATGGAGGTTATATCTGAAACTTGGGGAGCTGAGACATCTGAGGCACCAGCCCTTGCCAAGGCATCAGCGGCACCAGCCCTGGATGAGGCAACAGCACCACATGACCTTGAAGAGGCTTTGTTCGGCATCAATAGGCTGAGTAAACACTTCATGTCCGAAATGTTGTCATGACAGGAGAGGCACAACGAGTTACTACACAAGGAACTCAATGAAATATGCAACAAGATCAAAGAGGCAGCGGCTTCTCAGTCCAGCTTGATGAACAATCTGATCAGCGCATCCGAGATGTAGCCAGTGCTTTGCATTCTCTGAAACGCCCATGAGTATTAGCCAAATAAAAGTATTTGTTCAATGTAAGCAATGAATTCTGTTTCCTATTTATGGAATCTTGTTTTGACAAAGTTCAAGTTGTCCGAATTACTACTGTAAAGATTAATTGGGTCACAGTTGGGGTGGGGATCCTGGCCCTGAACTGTACACTAGGCTAGAGGGAATGGGGGCCCATCTGGGGCTCTGTTTTATAAAAAAAAAAAAATAGTCCAGGAAATTAGTAACCAACATTAAACATGATTTTTAAACCATGCAAATATAAGACATATCAGATGATATGGCACAATCTCTTTTCTTCTACTCACGTACCCACCCCACCCCTTGGCATCATTGCTGTCTCCCTCCCCTCTTCCCCCACCATCACTGTCATGCCTCTCCCTTGGTATCATCATCCACTTCCCCCCCCCCACCATACTCACCAGCATCTGTAACATCACCTTCCCTCAAACAATATTACATTCCTCTCCCTTGGGCGCTTTGTACACAGGACAACCACCAAAATGTTTTATCAAAAATCTTATTAAAAGTAATACAGGTTTTGTTGTTTTTTTTTTACAAAATTATAATAATTAACATATTTACAGGGGAGGAGGGGCATGGATAAAGAGGGGCCAGGGGCTAAGGTCCATGGGGGCTGAGGAAGATGGTCACTGATGGGGAGATGGTGGCCGGCTTGATGGAGCCTGGGTCATGCATCAGTAATTGAGCTGCTGCCATAGATTGCAGCAGCTCAATCATTTCCTGCTGGCCATGCCACAGGTCTGCAAAGCTGGCCACCATCCGCAACACCAGGCCCTCCAGGGCATCCAGACTGTGGGTCATCTGGACCTGGAGAGCCAGCACAGCTCCCTGGATGGGAGAGGGCTCTCATGGCCCTTCCCCGGATGCTATGTCAGCTTCCAGGAACCAACGACCTGCTGCCTCTGGCTCAAGTCTATCATCTGGCGCAAGACAATCATCATTATTGACGACAATCTCATCGGCTTCCATGGACAGTGGGGTGGGAGAAGTGGATGCTGCAGCGGGTGGTGGAGGTGCTGGTGCTTCAGCTTGTGGTGCTTGAGGTGGTGGTGGTGGGGGCACCTTGCCATCCTCCTCCTGGTCCTCCCCAGATATGCTGGAGGTGTCTGAAATGAGAAATATCAAAGCGTAAATAAGATTCAACAGAGGGCAAAGGGTCATGAAGGATGGGCTGGAGGGAGTTATTTGTCAAGATTTATCAATTGTACAGAGTTGATATAGGCTGGCACTATTTCAGGCAAACCTTTAATTGCCATGCGTGATTATTATTTATATATTATCCTTATTGAACTTATATAGACCGCAAGCTTCCTACAATATAGGTTTGTGTCCTTTACATGACCATTAAACTATTTGCTTTTTGTCTCATCAAAGCAACAACACATACCTTCCTGCGGCCCCTGCTGGGCACATAGGGCCTGGAGGTATTTCCGGACCTTCTTCACTTGCTCCTGTGGCAGTGCTGTACAGTGCGGCTATACCAGCCATGATCTCTGGGCACACAGGACTAGCTCCTCGAGGGGGGGTCAAAATCACATCACATGGTGGCCCCCCACCAGTCCTGAATGCTGATGCCTCACTTTTGGCAGTCTTATTTTACCTCCCTTCTAGTGTCATGCCACCAGTGCTGGATTTGTTTGAACTCCCTGTGGATCGAGACCCTCCTGCATGCACCAGATCAAGAACCTCCTTCACTTTGCATGGTACGACTTCCGTGTGAAAGGCTTCTGAAAAGCTATGAGGACTTGCGAGACATTATCAAAAAGGTCAAGGGATCGTAGTATTAGTCTTTCAACATCTACACTGTTAGGGAAAGCGATCGGAGGTTTGGGTAGTGCAGCCTGCCCTGATCCTGTGTGATGAAGTCGGGCGAGGTGCCCAGGCGAATGGGCTCCTGGACAGAGGGGTCGCAAAGAATGGGGAATGATCCTCATAGCCAATGTGGGGCTATGAGGATCATGGAGCCTCGGTCCTGCTGTAGCTTCACGAGAGTCTTGCTTATTAGCGGAATCGGAGGGTACGCATATAGGAGGCCTCCACTCCAGGAGTGGGTGAAAGCATCCAAGGCTGGTCTCGTTCGGCTTCGTGCAGGGAGCAGAATCGGTCCACCTTGTGGTTCTGCGAGGACACAAAGAGATCTACGTCTGGCTGACCCCACTGGCGGAAGATTCTGCCCACTACACAGAGGTTCAGGGACCACTCGTGGAGCTGGAATGTCCGGCTGAGTCGGTCTGCTACTACATTCTCGGGGCCCGTCAGGTGGATGGCCCACAGGAATATGGAACGTGACAGGGCCCAGGCCCAAATCTGCCCCACCTCTTGGAAGAGAGATAAGAGCCTGTGCCCCTCTGTTTGTTCATGTACCACATGGCTACCTGGTTGTCCATCTGGATCAAGACAACTTTGATGGACAGGCAGTCCTGGAATGCGTAGAGGGCATACGCATCACCCGGAGTTCCAGGAAGTTTATCTGGCAGGCCGCCTCGGCTCTTGACCATAGACCTTATGTTTGTAGGCCGTTGACATGGGCTCCCCAGCCTAGGTTGGAGCGTCCGTGGTCAAAGTTACCTGAGCAGCCGGGGGCTGAAAAGGAAGTCCCTTGTTCAAGTTGGATTTCTGCGCCCACCAGGCAAGGGAGAGCTGGAGTGGGTTGGTTAGCTGGACCATTGCCGAGAGTTTCTAAGTGGCTTGGTGCCACTGAGACTGCAGGGTCCATTGTGTGACCCTCATGGCTAGGTGGGCCATTGGGTGACGTGCATTGGGGGGACATTGGGGGGACATGTGGCCCAGCAACTGCAGGAAAGGTGGGCGTAGGCCATCTGCCGGCATCAGATGAATGTGGCCAGCCCGGTCAGGGTGGCTATGCGTTTGCTGGGGAGGAAAGCCTTGGCTACCGTGGTGTCCAGGTCTGCTTCAATGAAGGTCAGTCGCTGGGATTGAGTCAACTGGGATTTCGGGTAATTCACGAGGAAACCCAGTGACTGGAGGAGGCTTAACATCATGTTGACGGACTGAGGAGCTCCCTCTTTCGACGGACTCATGTCAAGCCAATCATCCAGATATGAGAACACATGCGCCCCATTCCGGCGTAAATGTGCTCCCACCACTGCTAGGCACTTTGTGAAGACTCAGGACACGGATGCCAGCCCGAAGGGGAGAATCCTGTACTGAAAGTGTCGGCAGCCTATGATGAAGCGCAGATATTTGTGTTGTGGAAAAATCACAATGTGCGCATAAGCATCCTGTAGATCCAGAGAGCAGAGCCAATCCCCTTATTCAAAAGCGGAAGTAGGGTGTGCCCAGGTATACCATTCTGAACCATTCTCTGCGAAGGAACCTGTTTAAGGCTCGAAGATTGAGAATGGGACGGAGGCCACCTGTTCTCTTTGGGATGAGAAAATACTGGGAGGGGAACCATCATCCCCGTTGAGCCCTGGGAACCAATTCCACGGCTCTGGACCAGAGCAAGGTCGAGAGTTCTAATTCGAAGGTCATTGCGTATTCTACAAGGCTTCACACCGAGGAGGGCGAGGATTCTGGAGGAACAGTGAGGAGTTTCAGGCGGTAACCATAGGCTATGATGGATAGTACCAATCAGTCGGTGGTAATTGGGAACCAATTGTTGACGAAGTGACAGAGACGACCCTCCACAGAGGGGTTGGACAGTGCGGGCAGAGGGGACTGGTTCCTGCTCTCTGGATGCCAGTCAAAAGCCCGCTGCAGGACCAGGCTGGGGAGCTGGCTGAGCTCTAGGTGCTCTTTGTTGGTGAGGGTGGCCCCTTTGGGAGGACCGAGCTGTATGAGCACGCGAGGCCGGAGGCTAGTATCTCTGTTTGTAAAACTGCTTCCTGGTATCCCTACGTGGACCTCTACAGGTCGCTGAGGAGGCATCAGAGGTGGTAGTTGATAGCTGATGCAGAGTCTCATGGTGATCCTTAAGTTGGTAAGGCACAGAGTAGCACGTCCAGCCTATCAAGGAGAGGCCCCAACAGAAGGCGCTGGTTCCACTGCTGGCATGGGGGCTGGTGTCGGTGGCTGCTGAAGGCCCTGAAGGGTATTAAGCACTGCCTGTTGGACAACAAGGTCCAACTCCTCTCAAAACGAAGGTGCAGAGAAAACAGATCCCGGAGTAGGAGGCAGGCTGGGCGTCACCGGAGCATCCACGTGGGTCCGCGGAGGGTCGGTGCCCGGCACGGATATCGCTGGGGAATGCCCTGGGCTCCCAGGTCCATAGGAGAATGGGGCCCCTTCAGAGGGGGTTCGGCTAAGGCCCCTGTCCCTACGGTGTTGGTGCTGGCACCGGACAGTGACTAACGTCTGTACCAGTGTCAATATTTCCCATGGTGCTCGGCCCAGTCCTTCTCCGGTGCCGAGAACAACAAAGCTGAAGTCTTCGATTGACTCGATGCCGGTGAGGGGCAGTCTCCCACTCTTCAGTCTTCTCGGTGGGGCTTTGATGGGGAAGGTCCGGAGTCAGTTTGATCCCCACGACTCGATGCACCCGGCACCGGAGTTGATGGAGCAGATTGCTTTGAACTAAACAAGTGCTCCATCTTGTCCAGGTGGGTGCGTCGGCCTTTGGGGTCATCTGACCACAGCTAGAACACCAACAGATATCATGGGAAGGCCCAAGACATAGGACGCAGATGTCATGTGGGTCCTTTATGGACGTAGTCCGTGGACATTCTGGGCACGTCCGAAAACCAGTTGCCATGATAAAGAGGCGGCTTGCGGTCAGTGACCGTCGGTCACCGGGAGGTGGACAGCCGGGAACCGACCGCAAAAAGCGTGAAATGAACTTACCGGATGCCAGAGGAATTAGTGTGCGATAGTGCACCCCGGAGCGGGGAAAAACTTGAAAAAAACTTCAAATTATTCCATGAGGAATAGTGTAAAGAGAAAATTTTCATAGAGCTCCAGTAACCGCGAGGCAACCACTGCACGGAAAAAAAGAGACTGAAGGGGGACCCCCTGTGGCCACGGGGTTGGTGGCATGCTCAGTGTGCCAGCCAAAGTTCTAGAAACTTTGACAAAAGTGATCCATGACAGGGCTCCATCTGATGATGTCACCCATCTGTGAAAACTACCGTCCTGCTTGCCCTGGGAGAAGGCCATGATGTCACACCACATATTAGCAATGTGGTAGGAGAGGAATGCCAATGCAGGGGCCTTGTGAGAGGGTAAGTGGACCCACGTCTGCAATGGATGGGAGTTTCTGAGAGTGCTAGGTTGACACTTGGCAGCAATGACATGTGCTGGCACAAGGGGAGAGGGATGTAAATACCTTTAGTATCACAGGCACCTTATTCCAGAAAACAGAGTCCTTGAAGTTCTAAAAATTTATTGGCACAATTTGAAAAAAATTATTTATAATGCCTTGGGGTCCTGGTACATCTGTTGTCTTCTGAGTACAGCTCCTGAAATAAAATACAGAACAGGATTTAAATTTTGCTCCCCAGTGATGGGATTTGTTGAGAGGCCGAGGGGGTGGTGCAAGCGTTAAGAGTAGGTAGGAGACTGTGTGACAGATGCCTGCATTTGTGAGGCTGAAATGACAAGACAGACTCCAATCACGATATGCAACTAATCTACTGTTATAATAAGAAAAATATAAAAAGATTTAGCATAGGCATTTTGTTGAATCAAGACCGCATCAATATCCTGACAAGGGGTCAAGGGTTATAGGTGCAATTGATAACAACTTACACAAGAAATAATTGGCAATGGTCCTTCGGTGAACATCATAGCCCCTCGCTGTGTTGTCCACCTCTGCTGCCGGTTTGAGAAGTAGATCTGGAGGCAAGTTTTCTGCGACCTCAGCGTCCAAGCCAAAGTGCAAACAAATGTTATGTAGCATTCAGCAGGCTAAAATAATGCTTGCCACCTTTTCTGCACTGTACTGCAAGGCTCCACCGGAGCAATCCAAACATCTGAATCTGCCTTTGAGTACACCGAAGGTCCACTCTATCACGTTTCTTGTACTGGCATGAGCCTTGTTATAGCGTATTTCAGCCGCAGTGCGTAGGGACAGGAGTGGAGCTAGCAAGCAAGGCTTACGGCCATAGCTGCCATCCCCTATAAAAGGTGTAACCAAGATTGCATCAAAAGAACACTAGAGAGACAACACCAAGCACATACACAGATCCAGATCGCATATAAATATACATAGGCTCATTTTATACTCCTCTACCCCAACACTACAGTCATTAACGAAATACTTTTAGAAATTAACAGAACACATTGCATGCTAATATAGAAGCATATAATAATATAAGGCAGATATACTGGCAATGGAGACAGTCATGTATCTTCATGGAATAATATTTTATTATCTGACTGGATTAGCATGCTCTTATTCTTTTTCCAGAGCAACTAATAATATGCCGTCTTGTGGTAATTTCTTTGTACTTTACATGGTTTATTGGAGACTTCTTCATTTTTTGAGTACGCTATTGTAACTGCTGTATCTTTAAAGAGATAGTAAAAAAAAAATTAATTGTGTAGGCCTTTCTTCCACTTCCCCAGTCAAGGAGGGGGTGCATTGTGAATTAAATAAGGGTGTGTGTGCATGTGTATTGGAGGTTGGGATGTTCCCACCTTCAGACAGGGCTAGGGAGAATCTCTCTCTCTCTTCAGGGAGGGGAATCAGGAAACTGGATTCCTTCCCTGTTATCTGCCAACATGCTTACCTGGTTAGCATACTAGCATGTAACTACCCCTCGTGAGTTGTGGTTAACTTTATCTGAACAACATGACCCATGATTGCAGGGAAGAGGCTCTGGGGTGGGGCCCTACAGTAAAGAAAATTCCCCAGGGTGTGGCGAATGAAGGGTCCTGGTGCCAGATTCTAGCCCTGGTTCCAAACGAGCGGGGAGAGAATTGCTGGGTTAGGGGAACTGTTACTTTGGTATGTAAAAGAGGAAGGAGGCTCCTTTCTGAGTATATCTGACTCAGCCAAGTCAGCATCAGCTTTCCAGCACTCACTGTATCCCCCTGGAAAGACACGATGATCAAATGCTGCATATGCATCTTATAAATCTAGCGGTCAAGTGCCAGAGATGTGGGGGGTCAACATCAGCGGTCAGGCATCCTTACCAATGGGAGATAGTCCTGGCTCTCTGACTCACAGCAAAGCTCACTCTCTGCAGACAGACACGGCGGTTTCAGGGGAGACAGCTTCCCCGAGGAGCTGCAGACTCTCCGCTTCCCGAGGCTGAACCTGCTGAAAGAAGATCAAGCTCTGAGGAACACCAGCAGCGAGGCTACCGATTCACCAGCCTGCCAGGTTAGTTTAGCTCTGTTAGTTATAGTTATGTTAGTTCTTCTTCACACCTGTATGGAAAGAGGAATAACGTACCCTCCCATTAGGATTAACGCTACCCCCACACCTCACTTTTCTCAAGATCTGCAGTTCCCCTTCTGGATCAGGTCACAGAGGATCTCCAGGGGGAGGGCATTCACAGCCTCTAAAGCTGAAAAAATACTAAAACAGACTGCACGCTCTTCATATAAATTCCTGGAAACATTGGAAAGTTCACGATGGGTTCTTCCAGAGTGATCTAGAAAGGAATATAAATGGAACTGGCAAAAGAAAGCCAAAATTCCTGTATATTCTCCCTACCAGCCTCAACATAAAAGGTGCCATGCTGGGTCAAAGGTCCATCCTGTCTCTGACCAGTGACCATTTTATATGTCTTGTGATTTTATGAATGTTTAACTGTACCCAGTCTTGAACAAGTTTTATAAATAAATACATTTTTGTCGACCCCTTCTTTGCACTAAATCTGTTTTGAGATGGGGCATCCAGAATTGCACACAGTACTCAAGGTGCAGTCGCACTGTGGAGCGATATGAAGGCGATATGATATTTTCTGTTTTAATTTCCTTTCTAAGAATAACTCACATCCTATTTGCTTTTTTGATCGCCACCGCTCACTGAGCCGAGAATTTCAATGTATTGTCCACAAAGACTTCAAGATCCTTTTTCCTGGGTGGTGACTCCTAATAAGGAACCCAACAATCTGCACTTGTAGTTGGGATTACTTTTCCCCATGTGCATTACATTACGCTTGTCCATATTAAATTTCATCTGCCATTCAGATACCCAATTCTCCAATCTCACAAGGTCCTCCTGCAATTCCTCACAGTCTCCTCACATTTTAACTAATGTGAATAATTGTCTTATCTGCAGATGTGATCACCTCACACTTTACGCCCTTTTTAACGTAGAATAAGACCACACAACCTATCTAGTCTTGCTTACTTACAAACAATTACTTTTAAAGCACCACAGTGCCTCAAACTCCACCAAATGCATGTACTACAATAGTAAAACCATGGCAGCCATTAACAACTTACATAAATTATTTTATGTGGTTAAATCTCAAACTGAAACTCCCTCAGCTACTCCTCTACCTTCTCATTCAGACTCTGGTCAATCTTTGGCTGAACCCTTTGTTTCTTTCTTTCATTCAAACATTCAGAACCTATGTTCCTCTTTCCCCTCCTCCTTCCTCTTCCCCTTTCTCCCCTGACCCCATGTGGGATAGCTTCTCTGCTATTTCCCATTAGAAATTTCACAGACCATCCATTCTATTAACTGTTCAACCTGCACACTTGATCCTTGTGTGAAAAGCTGAAATGCTGCCATGATGAGATAGCTCCCTATCTTGCTTAATCTGTTTCTGTCATCTGGTTATTTCCCAATTCCTCTTAAGCAAGCCTCTGTTAAACTGATTCTTAAGAAACCTACTCTTGATCCAATATAATTTCTCAAATTACCATCCTATCTCTTCTTTGCCTTTTTTTAAAAAATTCATTGAATCGGTCTGAAACAGCTCTTGAAATTCTTTGACGAGCACTCTATCCTAGATCAACACCAATTCAGGATTTGTTCTTTCCATAGTACTGAGACTCCTATCTCAAGTCTAGATGCCAATCAATGTGGCTTTGATGCTTGCTATCTTCTCCTTTTGGATTTTTCAGCAGTCTTTGACACTCTTGATCACACTATTCTCTCACTTTCCGATGTTGGTATAAATGGTTCTTTTCTGTCATGGTTCTCCTCTTACATTTCCAACCATTCACAACAAGTCAGTTTACATGGAGCTACTTCCCCATGGCACCCAATCATTTCTGGAGTACCACAAGGCTCATCCCTTTCCATTGGGCTTTTTGGACTCAATATCACTCCCTCTGCCATTTACTCGCTCAACTAGGAGTCACCTACAAAATCTATGCCGATGATATACAATCTTATTTTCCACTATGCTCTACCTGGCCCACCACTGTGCAAGTTGCATCCCTACGCTTCCATTCTATTAACTCCTGGTTGCATAACAATAAACTTTCCTGCAAACCTCAGTAAAACTGAGGCTCTTGTCCTTAGCTGTCAACCTGCTTTCCTTATCCCTGACTCTTCTTGCGACCATTCCTTTTTCACAAACAATCCGTAATATAGGTGGATTCCTGGATCCAACACTCTCTATGGTCCCTCATATCAAAGCAGTTGTCCAAAGCTCATTTTTCAGACTTGGAATGCTGCGTCATTTAAAGCCCAAACTAGAACCCACAAACTTCGTACTATTCTCCAAATTTTAATTTTCTCGTCCATTGATTATTGTAATTCTCTATACTCAGGTCTAACCAAACACATCTTAAGACCTTTACAAATAATTCAAAATGTAGTCATTCATTAACTTACCAGTACACTACTTTGAGCCCACATCACTCCTATCCTGAAAAACTTACACTAGTTACTAATATCATGGCGCATTAAATACAAAATTGTGGCCATTATTCATATCCTCCTTCACCATGTTTCATCTCCCTGGATTATCTATACTCTATGGATACACACCCTAGCATGCACTCTCCACTCCTCTAGTCAATTCCCTCTCCCAGAGTTGCCTGGCTAGTTACAACCATGCATAGGAATGGCTGAACAATATCTTGTGGGCTGGAGCATAAGAACATGCCATAATGGGTCAGACCAAGGGTCCATCAAGGCCAGCATCCTGTTTCCAACAGAGGCCAATCCAGGCCATAAGAACTTGGCAAGTACCGAAAAACCAAGAACCCTGACCCAGTGATGTCATCAGTCAGGGTCGCCCCTGAGGTTCCTGCCGTAGCATCTTCAAAAGAGGGCCTGGTGGTGCACGCATGCACCTAGGAAGGCCTAGGGTCGGCGTGGGTGGCGGCAGTGTCCCAGCTGACACGAGGAACCTTGAGATGCGTGGCAGTAGAGGCTAGCCCTTGCCACGAGCAGGCCTGGAGAGGAGAGCAGAGCAACACAGGAAGTGAGTAGGCACGGTCGCAGCCGTCTGCGACCGATGGTCATAACACACCGGAATGGTGGTCTTCTTAGATACCACTAAGACAGAAGCAATAATCCATCTTAGGAAGCTTCAGAAGCAGAGGGCAAAGCTTCACCACCGCTCTACTAACCTTTAGACCTGTCTCAGGAGTCTCCCATTCCCCGACGACCAGCTTCTTAACAGTCTGATGGAAGGGAAAAGCCTTAGCTGGACCCTGAATACTTTCCGTGATGGGTTCCACCCCCTCATGATCGGACTCGTCCTGTGTCTCCTTAATGGCAAGCTCCTTCAAAACATCCTGGGGTCTTCCCATTCTGCCATAGGAACTTCCTTCAGCCCCCAGAGATCATTGGTTTAATTGTCCCCCAGACGGTCCGACAAGGGACCCCGTCCCCCTCAGAGCACCCACTGCAAGCTGCTTCTGACTATGAGTGCACAGAGGCACTTTAGAGCCCCTCTGGGAGGCAACTTTCCTACACTTGCCAAGCCACGGAAGGCTCTGTGAGGGGGAATGCTTCCCCGGTACTCCCTTCTTTGCTAGGAAAGCCTGGTGCATTAAAAGCACAAACTCCGAGGATAAAGTCTCTGCAAAGTCAGAATCACCCACGGAGGAATCAATCCTCAGCTACCTGTGACTCCTCCTGGGCACTCCAAGATCCGTCATGGCAGGTGACAATGGAGGAGGAGGAGGAGAAGCAGGGCTTCACCCTGATCTCTCCTGCCCCATGAGGACAGACTGACACGGCTGCCATTCCTGCACTGCCTGCCTCAGCTGATCGGGCCATTCTTCTGCCCTCTGTGGCTGCCTTCCCCACCTTCAGCACCACCGCTACAGAGCCCAGACAGAACCCGATGCCTTCGCTTGTCCCCGCAAGACCGGCAGTGTTTCTCGCGCTCTGCAGTCGCTGCCATGTTTGGGAAAGGGGCAGGATTCCCCAACCCGCAAAAAGCTTAACAGTCCTGCAGCGACGTTCTTCGGCTGATCCCCGACCTCACCCGCTGAAGCAGCCACTAACTGCCTTCCTCTCCTCGACGGTGGGGCTCTCTCCATCCTGCTCCACCAAGACGCAGCAGAAAAGCAGAAAAGTAAAAATACCTTCCTGATGTCATTTATTTATTTATTTATTTAGAGATTTTTATATACCGCAGTACGTAAGGATATACATCACCGCGGTTTACATTTAACAATAACTTAGCAACAGGCTTTACAATTGACATTATTAACTAGAATTAGAATTAATTACAAATAACAGGATTGTTATTTGTAATTAATTCTAATTCTAAAGTAATTCTAAAGTAATTTCTAATTCTAAAGTAATTCTAAAGTAATTCTAAAGTAATTTGTCTAATTCTAAAGTAATTCTAAAGTAATTTGTCATCTTCTTCTGGCTGAGTAAAAGGAGAGGGACTGAGGGCCACGTGGGGACACCTGGTTTTCAGTCACCCCACAGACTCTGGGAAGAGACAAATCAGGGTCACCAACCTGCTGCCCGCCCTAATCTACCAGGGGGACGATCCTCAATGGCATCTAGCAATCCTGGGAGCAACTTTCTCTCTTATCTTCTTTTTTTTTTTAATCAAAGCTCCAGACTGCAAGTTTTGCACCTCTAGCATGTGCTGGAGCAGAGAAATACTGAGGGACTGCAGCTGGCACGCTAACTTAAGTAACACAGGGTCAGGAAAGCTTTTTTTTTCTTTCTCCACTTGCTGGTAGGGGAGAAAATCCCATCCATCTGGACTGATTTGCGGGGACAATAAGGAACCCTTTCCCCCTCACACCGCAGCTCCCCACTGGGAGATGCCAGCTCTGCTGCTCTTTTTTTTTTTAATTTAAAGACAGCATCCTCAGAAATAAATAAAATGTATACTTTCCTATTCTGTGTATTCAGAGCGTTTCAGGAAGACTATGAAAGAAGAAACCAGGGGTGACCTGACGGAGCCAGACCACTGGTTATCAAGATCTCCCCCACTGAATATGGGTACAGCAACCCTCAGGACCACTGACCCTCTGCTCACCCCTACTCAACCAGGGGGATGGTCCCAGAATGGAGCCTTCAGACTGACTGCAGGTTTTGTTCTACTGCTACAGTAAAAGCTTTTCTTCTCTGTCTCCATCTGCTGGAGAATGCTGGGGGCACACTGTCTAATGTTCTACTGCTACAGTAAAAGCTTTTCTTCTCTGTCTCCATCTGCTGGAGAACGCTGGGGGCACACTGTCTAATGTTCTACTGCTACAGTAAAAGCTTTTCTTCTCTGTCTCCATCTGCTGGAGAACGCTGGGGGCACACTGTCTAATGTTCTACTGCTACAGTAAAAGCTTTTCTTCTCTGTCTCCTTCTGCTGGAGAACGCTGGGGGCACACTGTCTAATGTTCTACTGCTACAGTAAAAGCTTTTCTTCTCTGTCTCCATCTGCTGGAGAACGCTGGGGGCACACTGTCTAATGTTCTACTGCTACAGTAAAAGCTTTTCTTCTCTGTCTCCATCTGCTGGAGAACGCTGGGGGCACACTGTCTAATGTTCTACTGCTACAGTAAAAGCTTTTCTTCTCTGTCTCCTTCTGCTGGAGAACGCTGGGGGCACACTGTCTAATGTTTTACTGCTACAGTAAAAGCTTTTCTTCTCTGTCTCCATCTGCTGGAGAACGCTGGGGGCACACTGTCTAATGTTCTACTGCTACAGTAAAAGCTTTTCTTCTCTGTCTCCATCTGCTGGAGAATGCTGGGGGCACACTGTCTAATGTTCTACTGCTACAGTAAAAGCTTTTCTTCTCTGTCTCCATCTGCTGGAGAACGCTGGGGGCACACTGTCTAATGTTCTACTGCTACAGTAAAAGCTTTTCTTCTCTGTCTCCATCTGCTGGAGAACGCTGGGGGCACACTGTCTAATGTTCTACTGCTACAGTAAAAGCTTTTCTTCTCTGTCTCCATCTGCTGGAGAACACTGGCGGCACACTGTCTAATGTTCTACTGCTACAGTAAAAGCTTTTCTTCTCTTTCTCCATCTGCTGGAGAACGCTGGGGGCACACTGTCTAATGTTCTACTGCTACAGTAAAAGCTTTTCTTCTCTGTCTCCATCTGCTGGTAGTGGAGAAAAACCCATGCATCTGGACTGATCTGGGGTACGATAAAGAAACATGCGCTGTCTGTCTGTCAGCCCACGTCTTATTCCATTGTTCTCTTATTTTTTTGTATCTTCATATTTTATTTAAATTTATTAATCGACTTAAAAAAGCCTAGGTGATGTACAGCATAAAACATACATAAAATAAAAATATACATTACAAACATATATCAATAAATAAGCTTGACCATGGACAGGCAGTAGCCGAATCAGGAAATGCTTACAAGTGCCATGGTTTGGTAAAAAGCCTGCTTAAACAGCCATGTTTTTTAATAAGGATTTGAAAGTTTTTAGGCTGTCTGCTAAACAAGTGTGGAAGAGTGTTCCACAAAATAGGTGCCGCGACAGAAAAAGCACTGTCCCTGGTTGTACACAGCCTGGCACGGGATGGAGAGGGAACATCAAGAACACCTCGTTAGCCACTGATAACATTCTAGTTAATTAAAATACAGCGAAAGGATTAGTCAGGCAATCGGTTTTGTTCTTGTTGATTTTGCCGGCTGTAAGGCTTTCATGAAAAGCCAAAAAATACTCCTAAACTTGTCTGATCAACCATCATACAGAAAACATATTCTCAATAAAGCAATCCTCTCCGTTCTCTGCACTAGTCTAACTTGTAGCAGAATGACAAACGTCCTGCCACTGCCACCATATGACCCGTCACCACTTCCTTGAAAAGACCACATGAGAGTCGCACATACCTGGACCCAAAGAAATTCTCCACTGACCTCTGAGATCCCATGGGGAGGACAGGTAGGCTCTGCATGTGACCTGAAACAAAGAAATGGGGAGCACTTAGCATGGCCGCACTGCCTTCTGTTTGCACAAATGTGTGACTCCCTATTTGTAGGAATGACGCTACTTACTTATGGGGGATTGATATGGTTTAAAATGGTTACTTATGGCTACTTACTTATGGGGGAATGATGCTACGCATTTGTAGGAATGACGCTACTTACTTATGGGGGATTGATATGGTTTAAAATGGTTACTTATGGCTACTTACTTATGGGGGAATGATGCTACGCATTTGTAGGAATGACGCTACTTACTTATGGGGGATTGATATGGTTTAAAATGGTTACTTATGGCTACTTACTTATGGGGGAATGATGCTACGCATTTGTAGGAATGACGCTACTTACTTATGGGGGATTGATATGGTTTAAAATGGTTACTTATGGCTACTTACTTATGGGGGAATGATGCTACGCATTTGTAGGAATGACGCTACTTACTTATGGGGGATTGATATGGTTTAAAATGGTTTGCCTAGTTTTCCAAGTTCTGCCTATTTATTTTATTTTGTAGCATTAGTCTTTTATTTCACTTTTAGCGTAGTAACAGAAGGAGACAGTAAAAGGTTTGCACAAACAATAACAGATAATAATCAATAAAAGTTCATCATACATCAGCAGCAATAATAAAAAACAAATATATAAACACCAACATAAAACAATCAGTACAGAAACAATTCTAATAAAAATATCTAAAAACTGATAAAATGAACAAAATTACAGGGAACAGCCAAAATGAAAAGTAGAATGTAAAACAGGGAACAAAAAATTTCCAACCCGCTCAGCCATTTAATAGATATGGAAAGTTTATACAGCTTTCCTAAATCTCTGCAGCTCTGACATAAAGCGCACCTCACGTGTAGAAGAGTTTGAAAAAGAAGGGGCCAAAATTAAAACATTCCTTTATTCCCCCTAACTTTAGGTCTGTGGGAAAACCAGACTTAGCTGGATAACATATACAGCTAACTCAGCTCCTCCCATTTATGTCCCTGACTTATGTGGCTAAATTTTAGCCAGTTAAAAAGTTATCTGACTAGAATTTAGCTTGATAAGTGTCCAAATCCTCATTTAGTCAGATAACTTCTGCGTTAACTGGCTAAATGCTTCTGAATATTTATTTATTTATTTATTTTTTACTTTTATATACCGATCTTCTTGCATTCAATACAAATCAAACCGGTTTACAGTGAAACAAAAAAGGCTTGCCCTTGAGCAATTACATAGAACAAGAAACATCTAAAAACAACTTTGATTAACATCTCAAAAAACCAACTTTGAGTACCAAGGAATATGCGTTAAATAATAGCGAGAGCAAGATTAGAGTGATAAAGCACTAAGGAAAGAAACTAGGCATTGGATAGTCTAAAACAGTTTGGGTAGGTTGCCAGGGGGGAGAAACGGAATGAATGGAGAGCAACGAGCTTGAAAAGAAGGAGAAGTGAAAAAGGCCGGACCAGCAGGGATCAATGGTCCTTGACGAGGGAAACAGGGTGAGAAAATGAAAAGAAGAGTGGGTCTGAGAGCAAAATATATGGACCTTTGGATATTCTATTCATCAGCTGTTTTGAAATATTTATTCTTTTATTGGTATGGTTTTACTATTATGATTGATGTTTTATATTTCTTGATTTTATTGGGGGTTTTTTTAGTTTAACAATGGTGATTCGGTTTTGCCATTGTTGCACCCCATACAGAGTTTGGCTTCTTGCAGTTTCCAGTTCAGTTTTTGTCTGCATGATTCTATTTATACTTTAGGGTGTCATTACTCTGTATTTGAGGGTCTGTCTGTGTTCTGCATGTGTGATCGAGATGAATTTCTATGTAGCAGCTCAGCTTGTCATGTTTTCATATTAGGAGGTGTATTGCTGTTTTAGGGCCTGGTATAATATTTTAAGTATTACCTTATCATAAGTAGGTGTTACTGTTTCAGTTTTGTCAGTTTTTTTATTTATTTATTTATTTATTGTTTTTGTTATACCGAGTTTCATGATAGGCATCACATCAACCCGGTTTACAAATAACAAGGAGTGTAAAGCATAACGTAACGTAAAAAACAATATTTTCAATAAGAACCTTGAACTTTAAATACAGTGAATCAGAAAAAGGGAGAGGGAAAGTTACAAAAAACAAGGAAAATAAACTTGGGATGGAAGGGGAGAAATTGAACAGCACAATATTTACATTTCAGCCTATTGAAACATTAGAATAGCCTACATTTTTGATACATTATTGATATTGATACATTATTATTATTATTATTATTATTATTGATATTTGATACATTATTGATATTGATACATTAGAATAGCCTACATAGAATAGATACATTTCAGCCTATTGATACATTTTTGTTATGGAAGGTTTATTATATTGTAATTGAATTCAGTTTACTCATGGCTTTCTGAGGGCCAAGTTCACACCCAACATGCATAACAGGCTTAATACCATATTGGCTCCACTTCTCGTTTTTGTAGGGTTTTTTGGTTGGCACCACAGCAATGCATGTAAATATATTACTTATGTACATTTTTGCGTGTCTTTTTTCATGTAAAATTTGTCATTATAAATGCATCATTTTTAATTGTGTGAGGGGAGGACCAGTGAAGGCAGGGCAGAGCTGTAAGGTTTGCCTAGGGCATCTAATACCGTTGCACCGGCCTTGCCTCACCTGCAAGCACCCCACTGGGAGTATGAAGATTCACAAACAGATTGATGTGGATTTATCTGAACACACAGCTACGGGGATACTTGTACACGTACAGACCAGCATGTAATGTCATGAGTGAGAGGAGGTGAACTCTTTATCGGTAATATTCACCTTCTGTGAAGCTCTCTTTCTCCCAGCCACAAGCAGATGATAGGCTAATGGGAGAGGCAGGTGTTTCTGCGCGATCTGAAACACAGTAAGAGTCAGAGAGATAAATGAATATCCAATTAATGAATCCAATCATCATCATCATCTGTTTCACGCTTTTCCAACTAGTGGAGCTCAAAGCAATTTCCAGCAGGTTCAGATTTATATCTGAGTACATACATCTAGTTACACGGGTCTACACTATGTAGAATACACATCGGGGCTCACAGTTAAATAAAAACCACAACAGGCAGAAGCATTGAAAGAACACAATCTAGCATTACAGTGACAAGAAGTACTTTATTCTTATTTAAAAACATTTATATCCTGGCTTTCTCAAAATTCAAGGCAGGTCACAAAAAAACTTTCACAAACCGAATGTGCAGAAAGCATATCAAATGCACAACAAAAATAAACACGAGACTCACTTCACAAACATCATCTTCCTAAACTCCACCTACGTCACCTCTTTTTCAAAGGCTGACGTAAATAACAAAGGTTTCAACTGCTTTTTAAAAGGCTAAGGACGTATTATTGTTCTCAGTTGATCCAATAGTGCATTCCAAAATATTGAACCAACAACTGAGAATGCCTCCCTCACATGTCTCTCAAATGTGCCAAGTGACGAGAAGAAACTCCCAATAACCCATGCTATGCTGAACACAACACTTGGTTAGGTTGGTAAATCTACAGCATTGCACAAACCCATACAGAGGAATTGATACTCAAAAGATTATGAATAGGAAAATTGGTTCTTACCTGCTAATTTTCGTTCCTGTAATACCACAGATCAGTCCAGACTCCTAGGTTTTGCCTTCCTGCCAGCAGATGGAGACAGAGTAAAAATGTTTCATTGACTTTGCATATAACTTAGTGTGCCACCTCCAGTCTCTCAGTATTGACTTGTACCCTAGCCAAGACGATTAAAAATAAACAGTAACAACGAAGACTCCAAAAACCCCTTCAACAAGCAGGGGAAAAAGGTGAAGCCTCAAAGGCGGAAATCCCTTCCAACAGTAATCAAGGAGAACATCATTGAATCCCTCAACAACTCTGCATTATACATTAAATACCAGTATGAGCAGACTCCTCCAAATAATTTTCCTTTTCTGTTCATACCCATATCAGTTCGGTCTGCTGCAATGTAGCCAAGTTTCCCTACATAGGGTGAGACACTCTCACCACTCTCCCCAAAATCCTATGGAATATGGAGCCTGGAAATACAATCGATAATGTCTGGTGAAAGTGTGCAACGATTTCCAAGCAGCCGCTTGACAAATCTCTTGCAGCAACACCTGATGACACTCAGCCCAGAAAACATATTGGACACAAGATACATCTTGAGTGGTGAGCCCTGTTTCCATTTCTGGAGTGAAGACGACCAGGTTTTTAGGAATTTCCTGAACATGGCAGGTTAGCTGCTGGTCTAATGTTTAGTGATAGAGAGTTACACAGGGCTGGGATTTATCCTGAGAATGTTGTCTTTCTAGACCTTGTGAGGCATAGGTCTTCAGGTGTTGGCATGACTAGATGGGCTCGTGGCAATGAGCGCAAACAATGGGAAGGCCTGTAAGAGGAGAGGCACTGCTGAGTTAGAATGGTGCATCTTTTGAGGATCTTAAAGCACTTCCCTGCTTTTTTTTTTTTTTTTTTTTTAACTATTTTAAACAGCACTGAAATAAAATTTCAAATATTTTTCTGGGGTGACCCGTTGTGCCGAAGCCACTGCTGGGAAGGGCTTTCTGAGACCCCCACCCAACAGATCCAGAAATGAGGTCCCAAGGGCCACTAACACCCTGCTTTTCGGGAATCTCTTGATTCCCCCCAGGAGTAAAGTCCTGAATCAGAATCTTCTTTGGTTTTTAGATTGCAGGTTTTGCACCTCTACCATCTGCCAGAGACAGAGAATACTGAAAGGCTGCAGGTGTCAGTAACGCTTTTCCTCCCTGCACTGATCTGGGGTGTGAGCAGGGGCCATGAGCAGGGACAGAGCCAAGGAGACACGCCTGCATTGTTAACCCAAGTCCATCTCATAGCCCGCCCTAGAGACATTTCTGCAAAACGCACCCAGCTAGCGCATGGGTTTACTCAAAGTCGGGATGCATTTTGGGCACGCAACAATAGCGCCTGATGCAGTAAAGAGATTAGCGTGACCAGAACGCGCGCCCTAATAAACGCATATCTGATAACGCACATCGCATGTAAATTCCATTCAGATGAAAACATTGTTACCCTCTAGTTCAGACTCGTAGACAGGGGTACGAGATCCACCTCTTTGTCGCCTATATGGGTTTGTTATATTGTGAAACTAACTGTTACCCTCCGATGCAGGAAAGCACACCCAAAGGCTGGGCGCACAGCACACATGTTTTTTAACTTGGGGAATTTAACTCCAGGAGGTGGGGTAAAGTTAACTCGCAGTCAAGGGCTCATGAGAAACATTAAAAAAATATGGTCTTCTGAGCTGCGATAAATATGTCCTCCTCCTCCTTAGTGTCATCCTGACTCTTGAATTTACAGCTTGCAGTGGAGAAAAATATATGTATATTGATTTGATCAAAAGGACGTGCATCTTTCTTATGACCACATACTTTAGATGCCTGTAGCAATGGGGTGCCTGATATAATATCTTATTTATTTATCTATGTATGTAGTGGATTTTTATATTCTACTTTTCAGCGCTTCAAAGCGGATTACATTCCGGTACTGCAGGTATTTCCCTATCCCCAGAGAGCTTACAATCTAAGGGGGTCATTTATCAAAATGTGATAAGGCGTTTTCGCATGTGAAAAGCCCCATTAACGCATGCGATAGCACCATATCGTATGGTGCGATGCAAATTCCAAAAATAGGAGGAGTTAGGGGCGGAGAGTGGGCTGGGTTAGCCTGTCTGCGAAGCGCTATCGCACAGCTGTAATGCCAATTTTAACAACACCTCTTTGAATTGCGTTAGGCTGTGTGATAGCTACCGTGACCGTGCGGTAAGGGGTTAGGGGCCACTTTGACATTCTACGTGAGACGTACGAACAGAACAGTGGTCTCTTGTGAAGATTTGATGACCTTTGGAGTGAGGAAACTCACTCCAAGATGAGATTTGGGCAATGTTCTCTCAACCTAGCTTGATGGACTCTCTACCTGGGTAACATCTGAAAACTAATAGCGCTCATCACATGCAAATGCACATTGATGAGGCTATCATTTAGTGACCCGGCATTCTGTAAGTAAAATGTTCGGCCAATCCGCACATCTTACGCTGATAAATTAACGCCTGTACACCCTCCCACTTAATACCCTAGCGATATTAAGTTGCAGGAACCAAAAATGTAAAAAAAAAACAAAAACCCAAAGTGCCGACCGGTCTGGTTAGGAGAACGAATGCTCAGTTTTACCAGCGTCCTTTTTCCTAACCGAACGCTATCAGCAGGTTTGGAAAGCATTGATTTCCTGAACCCGCTGACACAGCCACCTCTCCTGGGCCAAGGAGGTGCTAGGGGCGCGCAATCGGTCCCTAGCGCCTCCTTTTAGCGCGACCTCTCATTTAAATCTCGTATCTCGCACCCAGGAGAGGTGGCTGGGTGCACGTTGGGAGAGAGGGCGCTCAGCACGGAGAGAGAGCCTGTTCTCCTGCGACCCTTTCTGGATCGGTCCTGCTTGTATGAGTGGCTGGCTGAGTTCTGCGTATGAAACTTGTAACTGCTGAACTCTGCTGTTTGACAGCGGAAAGCTGCTGAAAACTGGGGCCCTGTAAGCTCTGCAGATGTGCACTGTCACTAATTAGCATTATTGCTTGCTGCACTGCAGGTGCTTAAAACCCAGGCTGCCTGCTGTGGCTTGAGTCTCCAAAACTCTGGGATATTGAATTTGCTTAGTTTTATCAGCCCAGAGTTTCTAGGATTATTGATCTCTTCCTACCTTGTGCTATTTAAAACTTGTAGTATATGTTGGGGTTTGTTTTTTTTCCTATGCTTGTCAAGGTGATTTGAATTCATGCTTTAGAGGTGGTGTTACAGACACAGCTGAATGTGAAGTAACAGAGAGCAAATAAAAGAGACAAATTTTAAGAGCTAAGCTGTGACTGTGTAAGTCATTAAGGGCTGCTTAAAGGGCTGCTTAATGGGCCTAGACCCATTGCACCGTGCTTGGAAAGGGAAACCCCACTGATTTAAAGGGGCCACTCTACCTCCTTGAAGCTGTAGGAATCACTAAGTTTGACTACAAACGTTTGTCCCCCAGCGTCCTGGATTTCACCGGCTGGAGACCCCCCCCTCCCCGATCATCACATTGAATCAGGATTCATGATGCATATCTATCAGTGTAAATCAGGGCTCAGGCTGGTACCTGTTAATAGGACAGATTCTTCCATCTCATCCGATCCGCTTCTCCGTCCCAGGCCTGCAGAGTAGCTGCGCTGGCGCCTGCTTCCAGAGCGAGACCCCTGGTGCTTGATGAATTTTAGTCCTGCATAGGGTCATACAGCAAACCTGAGATGAAGCAGCTTCAAGACAGGACTCTAGCAGACAGCAAAAGAACATAAGAAATTGCCATGCAGGGTCAGACCAAGGGTCCATCAAGCCCAGCATCCTGTTTCCAATAGTGGCCAATCCAGGCCATAAGAACCTGGCAATTACCCAAACACTAAGAAGATCCCATGCTACTGATGCAATTAATAGCAGTGGCTATTCCCTAAGTAAATTTGATTAATAGACGTTAATGGACTTCTCCTCCAAGAACTTATCCAAACCTTTTTTGAACCCAGCTACACTAACTGCACTAACCACATCCTCTGGCAACAAATTCCAGAGCTTTATTGTGCGTTGAGTGAAAAAGAATTTTCCCTGATTAGTCTTAAATGTGCCCCATGCTAACTTCATGGAGTGCCCCCCAGTCCTTCTATTATTCGAAAGTGTAAATAACCGAGTCACATCTACGCGTTCAAGACCTCTCCTGATCTTAAACACCTCTATCATATCCCCCTTCAGCCGTCTCTTCTCCAAGCTGAACAGCCCTAACCTCTTCTGCCTTTCCTCATAGGGGAGCTGTTCCATCCCCTTTATCATTTTGGTCGCCCTTCTCTGTACCTTCTCCATCGCAACTATATCTTTTTTGAGATACGATGACCAGAATTGTACACGGTGCGGTCTCACCATGGAGCGATACAGAGGCATTATGACATTTTCCGTTTTATTCACCATTCCCTTTCTAATAATTCCTAACATTCTGTTTGCTTTTTTGACTGCTGCAGCACACTGAACCAACGACTTCAATGTGTTATCCACTATTAGGGATGTGAATCATTTTTTGACGATTTAAAACAATCGTCAGATACATTTTAAATCGTCAAAAATCGTTAGAGCCGCAATACAATAACAATTCCCCCGATTTATTGTCAAAAAATCGTAAATCGGGGGAGGGCGGGAAAACCGGCACCCTAAAACCCACCCCGACCCTTTAAAATAAATCCCCCACCCTCCCAAAGCCCCCCAAAATGTTTTAAATTACCTGGGGTCCAGTAGGGGGGTCCCGGCGCGATCTCCCGCTCTCGGGCCACGGCTGCGTTAAACGAAATGGCGCCGGTGGCCCTTTGCCCTTACCATATGACAGGGCAAAGGTAGCGCCGGCGCCATTTTGGTTCCTGTCACCTGACGTCACGAGTGCAGGAGATCGCTCCCAGACCCCCGCTGGACCCCAGGGACTTTTGGCCAGCTTGGGGGGGCCTCCTGACCCCCACAAGACTTGCCAAAAGTCCAGCGGAGGTCCGGGAGCGACCTCCTGCACGCGGGCCGTATTTCCAATATTCGAAATGGCGCCGGCGCTACTTTTGCCCTCACTATGTCGACATAGTGAGGGAAAAAGTAGCGCCGGCGCCATTTCGAATATTGGCAATACGGCCCGCGTGCAGGAGGTCGCTCCCGGACCCCCGCTGGACTTTTGGCAAGTCTTGTGGGGGTCAGGAGGCCCCCCCCCAAGCTGGCCAAAAGTCCCTGGGAGTCCAGCGGGGGTCCAGGAGCGATCTCCTGCACTCGTGACGTCGGGTCCCCATATAGTTTAGTATCCCCACAGTCCCTCTTCCCTTCTCATATCTATCCACAAAGCCCTGCCTTATTCTAAATAACTTCCAATACTAGTGCAGCTGTTACTCACAGATGCAGCCTTCTAGGTCCCCGTGGCTCTCTACAGTCACGGGGCTTAAGCAGTTGGTACCCCACACCCTGCTGCCCCAACCTAAGTTTAAACTTTATTTATATAATTGCAAATATAACAATTGTCAATAATCATCATCATATCATGCTTCCATTGTTGTCGATGGAAAGGAAATTCTACAAGGGATGATGACCTGAGGCTCCTCGGGGAAAGGCTCCAGAGTAAGTAAAGCCAGGCCGCCTCAGATTCCGCAAGGTGTCCAGTCTTTGGCCCTAAAGACAGAGTCTTGCTCAGGTCCCCTGAGGGTCTTACCTGCATTGCGGATGCCTGGGGTCTCTCGCAGTGGTTCCTGTGTCACAAAGTCAATGGGCTCTAGGTATGTGTAAGTGGACACCACGCCACAGCCTTTGCTGCACTGAATTGCCTTCAGACGGAATCTACGCGAGGAACCTAAAGCCACAAGATAGCACAAGCCGGAAGAAGATGTCACTTTAACCATGTCAGCCATGCATCTCAGGTCATACATCTGCATGGTTATAACTGCACAATGGGCAGAGGGATGCATACAGCTGACTGACACCCTAGGCACAGTGCTGAGAGCTCCTATGCTCTCTGGCATAAGAGACACCCTGCCAGGAGGCGGGAGCATCTCACACTCTCTCACACACCAAAATCATCTAGCTGAGAGCTCCTCATGCTTTCTCTCTCTCATATCAGTAACAGCATACCAAGAGCTCCTCACTCTGTCTCACATCAGATACACCATGCCAGGTGCTCCTCACACTCACCTTTACCAGAGACACTGTGTCAGGAACCCCTTACGCTCTCTCACACCAGAGACATCCTGCTGGGAGCTCCTCATGCTTTCTCTCTCATATCAGTAACAGCATACCAAGAACTCCTCACTCTGTCTCACATCAGATACACCATGCCAAGTGCTCCTCACGCTTTCCAGTACCAGAGACACTGTGCTAGCAGCTCCTCATGCTCTCCTGTACCAGAGACACTGTTCCAGGAACCCCTTACGCACTCTCACACCAGAGACATCCTGCTAGGAGCTCCTCATGCTTTCTCTCTCTCTCATATCAGAGACTGAGTGCCAGAAGCATCTCACACCCTCTCACATCAGAGATACTGTGCCAGAAGCATCTCACACTCTCTCACATCAGAAACACTGTGCTAGGAACTCCTCACACTCTCTTGCACCAGACATATCCTGCTGGGATCTCCTCACACTTTCTCTCTCTCATAACAGAGATAGCATGCCAGGATCTCTTTCACACCAGAGATACTGTGCCAGGAGCTTCCCATACCCTCTCGCATCAGAGGCACTATGCCAGGAGCTCCTCATGTTCTTCTGTACCAGAGACACTGTGCCAGGAGCCCCTCATGCTCTCTCATGCCAGAGACATCCTGCTGAAAGCTTCTCACCCTCTCATACCAGAGGCAGCATTCCATGAGCTCCTCATACTCTCGCACCAGGAGCACTATGCCAGGAGCTCTTCACACACTTTCTCATCAGAGACAGTGTGCCAGGAGCTCTTCACATTCTCTCACACACTAGAGACATCCTGCTGGGAGCTCCTCATGCTTTCTCTCTCTCATACCAGAGACAGTGTGCCAGAAGCTCTTCACATTCTCACACCAGAGACACTGTGCCAGAAGCTCCTCATGCTCTCTCACAGAAGAGACAATGTGCCAGGAACTCCTCACACTCTCTTGCATCAGAGGCACTGTGCCAAGTAAGCTGCTCATGCTCTCTCAATCTAGAGACATGATGTCAGAAGCTCCTCGTGCACTTGAAGCAGAGATGCTGTGCCAGGAGTTCCTCACACTCTCGCATTAGAGACACTATACTGTGAATTCATGCTCTCTTGCACCAGAGACACGGCACCAGGAGTTCCTCATGCTCTTTCGCACCAGGGACACTGTGCTAGGTATGCCGCTTAAGCTCTCATACTACAGATGTGATGACAGAAGCTCCAGAGATGCTGTGCCATATTGGGATCTCCTCACACTTTTTCTCCCCAGAGTTATTGTGCCAGAGGCACCGCTTGTGCATCCTCTCTCATACTAGAGACATGATATCAGATGCTCCTGGCATACCCTGTCTCACATCAGAGATACCGTGCTGGCAGAACCTCATGTTCTTTTGCCAGGTACTCCTCATGCTTTCTCAGACCAGAGATCTGGTGCCAAGAGTTCCTCATGCACTCGTACCAGCAACCTTGCTCTCGTTTGCAACTGTCAACCATTTGCACCCAAGCCTACAAAAGAGCAGTACTGCATGCCGGCTCACCACGCTCCAGCTCAGATTCTCGCTCTGCCAGCATCTCGTTGTCCCGGATAACAGATCTGGCCATCAGATGGTGCAGGAGTTTGTCTCTGTGCTGGTCCTCTTCCTCCTCCTCCTTCGTCTCTTTGGCATGGAATAAAGACTCTAGACTGACCATCACCTCCCAGGCCACGGGTTTGCCAGCACTGAGACCCTGGATTACCACTCGGCACTGCAGCACTGGCCTGGAGGTGCATTCAGACTCACTTGTGTCCTCTGCTGCCAGGGAGGGTGCAAAGAGACACTGAGGATCAAGCAGCGTGTCCCAGTCCAGCTGGGAAGGGGAGAGTAAGTTACCTAAGAAACAGAAAACACTGTGCAGTGACTGAGGAAGCAGAGTCCATTCACCTCTTCCCTGGTACTGGACTATGATGACCCCCACCACCACCCGGTACTGGACAGTGGAGGAGCAGAATCCCTCCCACCCCCATTATTGTGCAATGATGAAGAAGGTAAAGTCCTCTCACTAGTGATGGAGGAAGCAGAGACCCTTCCCCTTTTCCCCCCTCCCCAGTATCAAGCAGTGATAGAAAAGCAGACACTCCCAACCCCCATAACCTGAAAGATTTGTAGCAATACAAAAGGAAAACTGGTTCTTACCTGATAATTTTCATTCCTGAATACCACAGATCAGTCCAGACTCTTGGTTTTTGCCTCCTTACCAGCAGATGGAGACAGAGAAAAGTTTCACTGACCGCCATATAACCTGGTGTGCCACCTGCAGTCTCTCAGTATTGACCTGTACACAAGCCAAGATGATAATCATTGAACCAAACACTAATAATCAAGTCTCAACTCCCACAACTAGCAGGAGAAAGGTGAAGCTACAAACAAAATGGAAACTTGTTTCCAGAAAGCAAAGTAAAAACAGCATTGAACCCAACAACAACTCTGCAATATATACAAACTATCATACGAGTGGTGGACTCTCCCCCTCCCAATGGGAGGGTTTCTGGACTGATCTGTGGTATTCCAGGAACAAAACTTAGCAGGTAAGAACCAATTTTCTTTTCCTGTTCATACCCCAGATCGTTCCAGACTCCTGGGATGTACCTAAGCTCCCCTAATTAGGGTGGGACCTAAAGAGTCCCACTTGTAAAACACTCTCTCCAAGGCATATGGAATCCAGAGCTCTGACCTCCCCTTCTTTGGACCATTACACATCCCATAGAGGTGATCCATCATCTGGAAATCATTAGTAACCTTAAGATACCTTAACAATGCTTGCCTCACATCCAAGACATGAAGCTTCTTAGCGTGAGGTGCAAACAAACCCCAAAATCCAGAAGTTCCACAGTCTAACTAAGATGGAACGATGAAATATCTTTGGGCGGAAAAGAAGGTACTGAATGTAACGATACCCCAGACTCCAAAATGTGAAGAAAAAGATCTCAACAACGCCTGAAGCCTAAACACTAGATTAAGATTCTAAGGAGGATAGAGCTCCCTCACCGGAGGGTGCAAATTCTTTGCACCTCAAAGAAAATGCATCACATCCGGAAGCATGGACAGAAGATATCTCTGCACCTTACTCCGAAGATATCCTAAGGCTGCTATCTGTTTTCTTAGAGATTTGGCTAGACCCTTAATCAAACCCTCTTGCAGAAAGACCAAAATATGCAACACCGAGCCTCCATAGGCTGTACCCCATTAATGGTACACCAGAAAGCAAAGACCCTCCAAATCCTCACATACACCAAAGATGTGACAGGTCGCCTGGCTTGCAACAAAGTGATAACCTCTGGAATATCACCTCTGTCTCAGATATTTCTTCTTAAAAACCAAGCTGTGAGACACAAGTGAGCTGCTGGATCTGAAAATACTGGGCCCTGGCAAAGAAGATTAGCCATAATAGACAGATGGCCTGAGCCTCAGCAGCCTGTCTATGGCCATATTGACCAGATCTATGAACCAAGACCAACTTGGCCAATCTGGAGCTGCCAGAATCACATTGTTCAGATGCTTCTCTATCCACCATAACACTTTGCCCATCAATGGGCATGGATGAAAAAACAAAGACAAATGCCTTGAAGCCTTGGTAGATCTTCTGCCCCATGCTCTCTCTACTGGCACTTTGGTGTTTTGTCTGGGCGCCATTTAGATTATGTGGGGGGGAACCCCCCCCCACCTGTTGCAAAATAAATATTGCTATCTCTGACAGTGCCCATTCTTCAGGACCTAGCTTTCTCCAGCTGAGAAAATCTGCTCACACATTGTCCACCCCAGCTTTGAGAGACACTGCCAGTCATGCCAAGTGCTTTTACTGCTCATAGAATAAACTTGTGGACCTCCTGGACCACTGCCTGGCTCTTGGTTTCTCCCTGCCAGTTGATGTAGGACACCACTGTTGCATTCTCTGACAAAACCCAAACAGAATAGTTGCATAATCATGACAGAAGGGCCAGAAACTCGACATGCACCGCTCTTGTCTCTAACTGACTGATAGACTATGAGGCTTCCTGTTTTGAATAGCATGAATAAGCCACCAAGAAAAGACTGTCTGTGCCTTCTCCTTCGAGCAGGAGGAGATAAAATTCTTCCGATAACAGATCCCATCGGGAGAGAAGAGCTCTCTGAAAAGGCTGCATATGTGCAAACACCCAAGGCACCAACTGCACCAGTGATGTCATAGAGCCCAGTACTTGCAAATAGTCCCAGACTCTGAGCATCGAATGCCTTAACAGGCAACGAATATGAACCTACAACCTCAACAACTTCTGATCCATGAGAAACACTGTTCCTTCCCAGGATATGAGAAGGAATGAGATGGCTCTTTGCCAGATTTACTACTCAACCGAGACATCTTAGATGTCGCAGTACCCATTGTACCAACTGCCAACAGAGTTCTTTAACTTCACTCAAATGAGTCAGTTGTCCAGATAGGGAAACACTAACACGCCATCTTGACTGAGGCCCGCCACTACCACCTCCATCACTTTGATGAATCTACTTGGAGCTGTTGCCCATTTGAAAGAAAGGGCCCAAAACTGAAAATGTTATGAACCACAGAAAACACTGGTGCATCAGCCCAATGGGTATGTGCAGACATGGCTCTGATAAATCCAATGATGCCAAGTACTCTCCCTTGTGTGCCACCACTATGCTAGATCTCCTGGGAGAAACTGGAAACTGCTTTTCTTAATCCAAAATCATTTTTTACTCTTGTTTTTTTATCTCTGTACTCCAGACTACAGGTTTTACTCCACTACCTACTGCTGGAGTCAGAGAAATTCTGGGAGACTGCAGCTGGCACACCAGGTTATATGGCAGTATCAGTGAAACTTTTCTCTGTCTCCATCTGCTGGTAAGGAGGCAAAACCCAGGAGTCTGGACTGATCTGAGGTATGAACAAGAACAGAAGATTAGATACGTCATTAGGTAAGAAAGAACACTGGGTATATAATGCTTAGCACAAGACCTGCAGAGAATACAGGCAGAAGACTACAGCCATCCTTAGCTAAGAACGCTGGGCGTATAATGCTTTGCAGAACTCCTGCAGAGAAAACAGGCAGTAGCCTACAGTGTCCTTAGCTAAGAACGCTGGGCATATAATGCTTAGCACAAGACCTGCAGAGAATACAGGCAGAAGACTACAGCCATCCTTAGCTAAGAACGCTGGGCGTATAATGCTTAGCACAAGACCTGCAGAGAATACAGGCAGAAGCAACAGCCATCCTTAGCTAAGAACGCTGGGTATATAATGCTTAGCACAAGACCTGCAGAGAATACAGGCAGAAGACTACAGCCATCCTTAGCTAAGAACGCTGGGCATATAATGCTTAGCACAAGACCTGCAGAGAATACAGGCAGAAGACTACAGCCATCCTTAGCTAAGAACACTGGGTATATAATGCTTAGCACAAGACCTGCAGAGAATACAGGCAGAAGACTACAGCCATCCTTAGCTAAGAACACTGGGCATATAATGCTTAGCACAAGACCTGCAGAGAATACAGGCAGAAGACTACAGCCATCCTTAGCTAAGAACACTGGGCATATAATGCTTAGCACAAGACCTGCAGAGAACACAGGCAGAAGACTACAGCCATCCTTAGCTAAGAACACTGGGCATATAATGCTTAGCACAAGTCCTGCAGAGAATACAGGCAGAAGACTACAGCCATCCTTAGCTAAGAGTGCTGGGCATATAATGCTTAGCACAAGACCTGCAGAGAATACAGGCAGAAGACTACAGCCATCCTTAGCTAAGAACACTGGGCATATAATGCTTAGCACAAGACCTGCAGAGAATACAGGCAGAAGACTACAGCCATCCTTAGCTAAAAACACTGGGTATATAATGCTTAGCACAAGACCTGCAGAGAATACAGGCAGAAGACTACAGCCATCCTTAGCTAAGAACACTGGGTATATAATGCTTAGCACAAGACCTGCAGAGAATACAGGCAGAAGACTACAGCCATCCTTAGCTAAGAACACTGGGCATATAATGCTTAGCACAACACCTGCAGAGAATACAGGCAGAAGACAGGATTGACAAACTGAAGAGTAGTAAATCACCTGGACCGGATGGTATACACCCCAGAGTTCTGAAGGAACTAAAAAATGAAATTTCAGACCTATTAGTAAAAATTTGTAACTTATCATTAAAATCATCCATTGTACCTGAAGACTGGAGGATAGCAAATGTAACCCCAATATTTAAAAAGGGCTCCAGGGGTGATCCGGGAAACTACAGACCGGTTAGCCTGACTTCAGTGCCAGGAAAAATAGTGGAAAGTGTTCAAAACATCAAAATCACAGAACATATAGAAAGACATGGTTTAATGGAACAAAGTCAGCATGGCTTTACCCAGGGCAAGTCTTGCCTCACAAATCTGCTTCACTTTTTTGAAGGAGTTAATAAACATGTGGATAAAGGTGAACCGGTAGATATAGTATACTTGGATTTTCAGAAGGCGTTTGACAAAGTTCCTCATGAGAGGCTTCTAGGAAAAGTAAAAAGTCATGGGATAGGTGGCGATGTCCTTTCGTGGATTGCAAACTGGCTAAAAGACAGGAAACAGAGAGTAGGATTAAATGGGCAATTTTCTCAGTGGAAGGGAGTGGACAGTGGAGTGCCTCAGGGATCTGTATTGGGACCCTTACTGTTCAATATATTTATAAATGATCTGGAAAGAAATACGACGAGTGAGATAATCAAATTTGCAGATGACACAAAATTGTTCAGAGTAGTTAAATTACAAGCAGATTGTGATAAATTGCAGGAAGACCTTGTGAGACTGGAAAATTGGGCATCCAAATGGCAGATGAAATTTAATGTGGATAAGTGCAAGGTGATGCATATAGGGAAAAATAACCCATGCTATAATTACACGATGTTGGGTTCCATATTAGGTGCTACAACCCAAGAAAGAGATCTAGGTGTCATAGTGGATAACACATTGAAATCGTCGGTTCAGTGTGCTGCGGCAGTCAAAAAAGCAAACAGAATGTTGGGAATTATTAGAAAAGGAATGATGAATAAAACGGAAAATGTCATAATGCCTCTGTATCGCTCCATGGTGAGACCGCACCTTGAATACTGTGTACAATTCTGGTCGCCGCATCTCAAAAAAGATATAATTGCGATGGAGAAGGTACAGAGAAGGGCTACCAAAATGATAAGGGGAATGGAACAACTCCCCTATGAGGAAAGACTAAAGAGGTTAGGGCTTTTCAGCTTGGAGAAGAGACGACTGAGGGGGGATATGATAGAGGTGTTTAAAATCATGAGAGGTCTAGAACGGGTAGATGTGAATCGGTTATTTACTCTTTCGGATAGTAGAAAGACTAGGGGACACTCCATGAATTTAGCATGGGGCACATTTAAAACTAATCGGAGAAAGTTCTTTTTTACTCAACGCACAATTAAACTCTGGAATTTGTTGCCAGAGAATGTGGTTCGTGCAGTTAGTATAGCTGTGTTTAAAAAAGGATTGGATAAGTTCTTGGAGGAGAAGTCCATTACCTGCTATTAAGTTCACTTAGAGAATAGCCACTGCCATTAGCAATGGTTACATGGAATAGACTTAGTTTTTGGGTACTTGCCAGGTTCTTATGGCCTGGATTGGCCACTGTTGGAAACAGGATGCTGGGCTTGATGGACCCTTGGTCTGACCCAGTATGGCATTTTCTTATGTTCTTATGTTCTTATGGGATGGCCTTGCAGTTACATTAGAAAGGATAAACAACATGACAGCTTATGAACCTGACTGGCCTCTGAAGATAAGGAAGTGATATACGTGCAGAAACCTTTGTTCTAGGAGCTGGTGAGAGGCTAACAGATCCGGAAAGAGAAAGAGCTGACCACACGATTCAAGCTTTCTCAGGGACTTGTTTCTCCCAAATGTTGTCTGAAGTCCTCACAATAGCTGCAATGTAATCCGCTTTGAAGTGCCTGGAAAGTGGACTATAAATTCAGCCAAAAAATGTAAATAAATAATAAACATTATATAAGGCCATTCGATAGGATTGGAAAAAAGAAAGAAAACTCCAATCAGGGAAGAGAAGGTAAAGGATGCATTAATAAAACAAACCAATCAGCAATGCAAGAAGAGCTACATAAACCTTTCTGTGTAATAACGAGGGTATCTGCAGCCACGCTGGTTTCTACTCTCCTGACATTTGGCCCCTTCACAGACCAAAACTTGAGGGAGGAGCCTGGACACTGCGTGGCCTCCATTTTTGTAAGGTTGGGAGACGACTGCAAATCAGGAGGCCCCTCTGAAAGAGGCTTTTAGGTTTGTGATTGTGCCTAATAAAGGAGACATTATGCTCTTTATGTGAACCCAAATGGCAGACACAACGTTCAGGAAAAGATCTTACTAGGAGTAACAACCCTTTCCCCACTATCAAGCTAGGATGCAGGAAGATCCCCCCACCCCCAAAAATCATAAAGTGAAGAAAACAGACCCCCAGTGTCAGGCAGCCTCCCCCACCTCTGGTACTGTGCAGTGATGGAGGGAGGAAGGAAGAAGCCAGCTCTCCCCCCCATCCAGTATCAGGAGTAATAAGAGAAGCAGAGGCCTGCTCCTCGTCTGCTTGGAGGGTGCTATGCTAGAGTCCTCGCTGGCCCAGGCTGCGTGTGGACAGAGCCTTGTTACCAGATTCACTGGAGTCTGCCAGGCTCCTCCTGCTGAGACTAGGCCTCTGAATGTGCTCGGTGTCAGCATGGAGATCCTGCAGCCTTCCCTCCAGGGACTGCTTCCTCTTCCCACTCTGCGACACTTTCTCCAGGGCCCAACGTAGCCTGTGCATGTCCAGTTCCCCATGGGGAGAGGAGAAGCTCCGGCCGGACATCGTAGCTTGTACCAGTGCCTTCTGCTTCTTAGCAAGTTCCTCAGAGCTCAGGGCTGAACAGTTCTGAAAAGAAAAAAAGTCAAATTAACAAGAAACCAGGGAGAGGTCATTCATAAAGTGTCATTGTTACTATAACATTTGAAGATTGTTATTATATAATTAGGTGTATTAATTTGATATTGTATGTTTTAGTCTTTGCTAATATAGCCGGCCCCTGTCCTAGTTATTTATTTATTTATTTATTTTTTATTTTTATAGACCGAAGTTCTTGTAAGAACTACAAATCACTCCGGTTTACATAAAACGATGAACTGCCCAAAAGAGAAAGGGGCTTTACATGGAACCATAGAACCGTTGGAACAGTAAAACCAATGACAATGACATTTAACATAGTGATAAATAAATATTATATATATATACAGTTAAACTATATATATATATAAACTATATATATATATGTCCTGCGCTGTGAACACCATCAAGGGGTTCCACAGATCCGGGACCAAGTCCAGATGGGGAGCAGGATAGTCTTTCGGAACCTCTGGCATGGTCAGTCACTATCACTTGATACCTTTATAACCTCCAGCTGGTGCAATGATGGCCCAGAAGAGAGAAAGGGAATCGCAGGTTGTAGCCAATACTCACACCAGGGTCCCTCCATTCAACCAGAGCATTGGGAGTACTAAGCAGAAATCAAACTGCACTCCAAGTGGTGTCCAAATCAAAGTCTTTACTACAACTTAAATAATGCAAGCCAGTATGCCAAAAATCAAAAACATCATCAAAAAGATTATGGCAATGAAGATAACAGATAGTTTGGCAATCCTAGGTGTTACTTCCCTTCTGGACTCTCGTGCACCATTATCCACAGGCAAAGTCTCTCCTGCTTGGAGATTTGAATATCTGGAATGGAACCCCAGCACGTGGCTAACAAAAAGGTAGAAAAAATGTCCTACGGGCAAGAGATGAAGACTAAATACAGAAATTCCAAACACAGGTCAACAAATCTCAGCTCGAAGTCCAAGTGCAAACATCTTCAGTTCTTGACTCAAAAGTCTTGGCCTTCTCTTCACCCACGCTATTAACTGATTGCCCGGGCAGAAAGTTCTCTGGGATACACCGGGGGTAGGCCCTTCCCTCTGGCACTGGCCAATCAATCCATAAATCTGCTCAAATCTCTGTCCTCGGAAATTCTGCAAGAATTCTTGAATTGGGGCAATCCCCAGCTCCCCAATCACTCTTCTTGAGATCCAGGGGTGATCTTTAGCCGCCTCCTTTCTCTGTAGCTCCTAACCACTAAAGAATAGCATGCTCTAAGGAACCCGATCCCACCAAAAAGAGGGGTTTTGGTGATGGGAGGATTTTAAAAAATCTGCAAAACCCTTCCCACAACCTCACTGATGGAAAAATATACATGGGAGCAAATCTAGAGACCCCATTACACTAACAACAATTATGAATGTTTTAACTGTAAACTGCTGTGACCATTGGAACCGCAGTGGGTAAATACTTTAAAATAAATAAATAGTATTGTTCCCTGTATGTACCAGGATCAGTCCAGATGGTGGATTATGTCCCCCGTCCAGCAGATGGAGTCAGAGAGTACCATGAGTCTCCAGCAGAGGGCAGGTTGAGGTATTCTCCTATCAGCAGAGGAGGGGACATGGTCCTAGAGTACCATCATGAGTCTCCAGCAAAAGGCAAGTCGGGGTATTAGAGTATCAGCAGATACTGTGACTCTCAGTGTCCCGCAGAGCATGTCAGAGTATTGTAGAATGAACAGAGGGCACGTCAGGGTGTTGAAGAATCAGCAGAGGGTGGATTGGGGTACAGCAGTAAATTTGTAACCTATCATTAAAATCATCCATTGTACCTGAAGACTGGAGGATGGCTAATGTAACCCCAATATTTAAAAAGGGCTCCAGGGGCGATCCGGGAAACTACAGACCGGTTAGCCTGACTTCAGTGCCAGGAAAAATAGTGGGAAGTGTTCTAAACATCAAAATCACAGAACATATACTATCTATATGTTCTATATGTTCACTATCTAATCGTTATCTTTATAAGTTACTCCCCAGTTCCTTGATCCAAGTTTATTCTCCCGGTTTGATGTAATCGCATTCTTACATGCTTGTTTCTGTTATAATGTAAACCGAAATGATATGTAACTTTGCTACATGAATTTTGGTATATAAAAATGTTAAATAAATAAATAAATAAATAAATAAATAAATAATATAGAAAGACATGGTTTAATGGAACAAAGTCAGCATGGCTTTACCCAGGGTAAGTCTTGCCTCACAAATCTGCTACATTTTTTTTAAGGAGTTAATAAACATGTGGATAAAAGTGAACCAGTAGATGTAGTGTACTTGGATTTTCAGAAGGCATTTGACAAATTTCCTCATGAGAGGCTTTTAGGAAAAGTAAAAAGTCATGGGATAGGTGGCAATGTCCTTTCGTGGATTACAAACTGGTTAAAAGACAGGAAACAGAGAGTAGGATTAAATGGTCAATTTTCTCAGTGGAAGGGAGTGGTCAGTGGAGTGCCTCAGGGATCTGTATTGGGACCCTTACTTTTCAATATATTTATAAATGATCTGGAAAGAAATACGACGAGTGAGGTAATCATATTTGCAGATGATACAAAATTGTTCAGAGTAGTTAAATCACAAGCAGATTGTGATAAATTGCAGGAAGACCTTGTGAAGCTGGAAAATTGGGCATCTAAATGGCAGATGAAATTTAATGTGGATAAGTGCAAGGTGATGCATATAGGGAAAAATAACCCATGCTATAATTACACAATGTTGGGTTCCATATTAAGTGCTACCACCCAAGAAAGAGATCTAGGCGTCATAGTGGATAACACATTGAAATTGTCGGTTCAGTGTTCTGCGGCAGTCAAAAAAGCAAACAGAATGTTGGGAATTATTAGGAAGGGAATGGTGAATAAAACGGAAAATGTCATAATGCCTCTGTATCGCTCCATGGTGAGACCGCACCTTGAATATTGTGTACAATTCTGGTCGCCGCATCTCAAAAAAGATATAATTGCGATGGAGAAGGTACAGAGAAGGGCTACCAAAATGATAAAGGGGATGGAACAGCTCCCCTATGAGGAAAGACTAAAGAGTTTAGGGCTGTTCAGCTTGGAGAAGAGACGGCTGAGGGGGGATATGATAGAGGTGTTTAAAATCATGAAAGGTCTAGAACGGGTAGATGTGAATCTGTTATTTACTCTTTCAGATAATAGACTAGGGGCACTCCATGAAGTTAGCATGTGGCACATTTAAAACTAATCGGAGAAAGTTCTTTTTCACTCAACGGAATTTGTTGCCAGAGGATGTGGTTAGTGCAGTTAGTGTAGCTGTGTTTAAAAAAGGACTGGATAAGTTCTTGGACGAGAAGTCCATTACCTGCTATTGATTAAGTTGACTTAAATAATAACCACCGCTATTACTAGCAACGGTAACATGGAATAGACTTAGTTTTTGGGTACTTGCCAGGTTCTTATGGCCTGGATTGGCCACTGTTGGAAACAGGATGCTGGGCTTGATGGACCTTTGGTCCGACCGAGTATGGCATGTTCTTATGTTCTTAATAGAGCGGGTGAGAGTTAGATACTGAAAGCTTTGCTATTTCTTACCTTGCTACTGGTAGTCTGTGTCCGTGCCAGTGGCGAGGACCTGCATAAGGGCTCCCACAGAACAACACTCTTCTGACCCTGCTGGGAAGTGGCTTTGAGGCACTGCGGGAAGGCGACCTCGTGCGAGCCTGTTGATTCACTGCTGGTGGAGCCATGGGACGTTGTGTGGCTCCTCTCACTACTCACAGAGCAGTGAGTCAGCATGTACTGCTTCTGGATGTAGGAAGCCTGGCAAATTCGGGACCTGATATCACAGCTTGCACTTGCTTCTCCACCTGCTCAAAACAGAAAGCCAAGATGAGGCAAAACCCAAAAGAAGAGCAGGGCACAGTTCCATTATTAATCATGTAATTTAGTAAACTGCATATGCAATAGATAATTAAGTACTTCAGAGAATCCAGTCTCTCAATGAAAATAATCAAAAGTTAGTTTTCCTGATCACACTGGCCTCTCTCACCTTGATTTTTCTCTTGCCTCTCTTTTCATGTGTTTTTGACCTGGATACAGGACTGCATTTAGGATTTTGGCAGCCATAGGCAGGACTGGAAAGCCGGAAGGGGGAGGCAGGACAGAATGCCATGGCCCTAAGGCAAGTGGGAACAGGATTTCCTGGGCTCAGATACTTGGAGCTTTCATAATTTGGCACCAGAGGCAGTTACCTGTGTTACCCTGCCTAAATTTGAGCTTGCCTTGGTACCAACGACATAGGAAAATGTGGGAGGGAGGTTCTGGAAGCCAAATTTAGGCTCTTAGGTAGAAAGCTTAAATCCAGAACCTCCAGGGTAGCATTCTCTGAAATGCTCCCTGTTCCACGCGCAGGTCACCAGAAGCAGGCAGAGCTCTGGAGTCTCAATGCGTGGATGAGACGATGGTGCAGGGAAGAGGGTTTTAGGTTTATTAAGAGCAATATTTTCGTGAAGGGGGAGCCTATTCTGAGAGGATGGCACCTCTTTAACCAGAGTGGAATCCGGCTGTTGGCGCTAGCCTTTAAAAAGGAGAGAGAGAGAGCAGCTTTTATATTCCATCATGGGGCAAAGCGAACAGGAATGCCTGGTTCAGAATACTGGCATCACGGAGAGGTTAGAAGATTATGAAAGTAGCTCAGATGAAATTAAATAAAGAACACAAAGATATGAAGGTTTCCAAATTCTTTATCAACTACTAGTAAGCAAGTTTATTTATTTATTTTATTTATTTAAAGTCTCTTCTATACCGATAACCGTTCGCACATCGTATCGGTTTACATAAAACAAATAACTTTTGGGCAGGGCCCTTACAAGTAACGATCGAATACAAGTAACAAATGAAAAATAATGGGGAAAGGTGTGATAACAATTAGAAGTGTTTTAAGAATGGGAACTAAATAAAGGGGTATCATATGCATTTACAGTAACAGGAACTATAGATAATACTGATTGGCATAACAATATATAAATAAATACGACAACTATAATATAATAACTACAATGTACAGTTGTGAATACAAATAAAAAAAACATACTCTAAATTGTTTGTATGCAAATTCCAGACATCTAAAAACTAAGATTGAAGAGTTGGAACGTACTTCTGTAAATTAAGATGTGCATCTCAGAGACCTAGAGGATAACCAATAGGGTACCAATACCAGGGTACACATTGTATCGAAATGGCAGGGAGTGCACTATATAGGAAAATTGGTTCTAACCTGATAATTTTATTTCTGGAATACCATAGATTAGACCAGATGTAAGGGGTTTTGCTCCCCTACCAGCAGATGGAATCAGAGAAGAAAGGTTTTATTGGCAATGTACTGCTAATGTTAGCTCATACTGACCCTCAGTATGAACTGTACCAAGCCAAGATGAGATTAAAACCAACAACATCTCCCCACCCAACCTGAGCAGGGGAAACGTTGATCCCCAACCTGAATCCCAACAATTGCTAAGGGAGACCGTAACCAATTCCCAACTGTAGAGCTACATCTTCTTATTTACACACTGAACAGAGCGGTATTTTCCGACAAATTAAAGGCAGGGCTCTGGACTTATCTGTGGTATTCCAGGAATGAAAATTATCAGGTTAGAACCAATTTTCCTTTCCTGTTCATACCCCAGATCAGTCCAGAAGCATGGGATGTACCCAAGCCCCCTGAAACTGGGCAGGAACTCGAAAGACCCAGTCTCAGCACAGTCTCCTCAAAGCAGGCCGTCTCCGATGATTGAACATCCTATCGGTAATGCTTTTTGAAAGTGTTTAGAGAAGACCAGGTTGCCACTCTGCAGATCTCCTGTGGGGAAACCAGCTGATATTCTGCCCAGAAAGCCACCTGTGTCCTTGTAGAATGTGCTCTCAACCCCACAGGAATGGGACGACCCTTACAAATATAGACTGAGACAACGGCTTCCTTCAACCATTGTACAATGATCACCTTAGAAGTATTGTTCCCTTTTGATGTAACTGGCTGGCATCAGTGGTCAACACCACCCAGTCTGGGATTTCCAATCCCACTCCCAGCTGCAGATGTGGTCAAGAAATCACCATTAGAGACTGGACCTGGATTCCCCCTGTAAGGGTAGCCAAAGGTGAAATTTCTCTGACTTCCAGTGGGACAGAAGTGCCCTCTGAAGAGATTGTAGATGTGCGAATGCCCTGGGAACGAGATTAAGCATAGACACCATAGAACCCAGGACCTGCAAATAGTCCCAGGCTCTGGGAACCACTGGATGTAACAACCTCTGGACCTGTACCTGTAACCTCTGCACTCTCTCCTCCATAAAAAAAAACACTTTGCCAAGGACAGTATCAAAACAAGCTCCCAGGTATTCCAGTGACTGGGTCGGGACTAAGTGGCTCTTTGCCAGATTGACTAACCAGTCCAGAGACTGCTGCATTTGAATTACTCGATGCACTGAGCTTTGACAGAGCTCCTTTGACTTTGCCCAGATGAGCCAGTCGTCCAGATAGGGATGCACAAGAATGCCTTCCCACCGCAACACTGCAGCTACCACCAACTTTCCCTTGGTGAAAGTCCGCAGCACTGTTGCAAGTCCAAATGGGAGTACCCGAAACTGAAAATGTTCTCCCAGTATAGTGAACTGCAGAAATCTCTTATGTTGCTGCCATATAGGGATGTGCAAGTATACCTCCGTGAGGTCGAGGGAAAACAAGAACTCTCCTATGGGAATAGCTGCAATCACGGAGTGCAAGGTTTCCCTTAGGAAGCGAGGAACCCATAGAGCCACATTCACCTTCTGGAGATCCAGAAGGAGCCGACAGGTCCCATCCTTCTTTGGCACCATAAAGTAGACGGAATACCTTCCGTACCTCTTTTCCTCTGAGGAAATGGGTGCGGTCATCTCAAGTTTCTTCAGTCACTCTAGTGTGGCGCACGCTGTCATTCATGTTTCCTTGAAGGCACCATGGGATACCATAAAAGCTACCTGGATCAGGGGAGCAAATTCTATAGCACAACTATTTCTGATCACTGTTATGACCCACTGGTCCATCATTATCTTGGCTCACCCTTCATAATAGAGGGCTAACCGCCCACCATGACTCCTGGCAAAGAGTGGACAAGCTGCATCTCAGTGTGTAGCCTTTCCTCCCCCAGTCCCCTAACTAGTGGATTGGCCGGTGGGTCTACGCACCCCCCCACCCCCCCGCCAAACAGACTGCGTCTTGTTAGGCCATTGTCTTCCTCTGCCTGGGTGGTATCTCTGAACCACAGAGGATCCTCTGCCTGGGTGGTATCTCTGAACCCCTCCCTTTTGGCTTATTGCCAAGGTGCTTTATCAGTGCTCCAATTCTTCCCCAAGTCAAAGCTTGCCTTTGAAGGGAAGATTACTTAGCTGTGACTCGGAACACACATTCGCTGACCAATTGTGCAGCCAAATGAGATGCCTGGATGAGACTGCCGACACAATGTTTCTCATTAATGTGCAAGAGCTCAAGAGCATCCTCTGGCAGCATGTACAACCATGTCAGGCCCTTGCCGACCTTCAAACCAGCCTCTGGAGTAGCCCACTCCAGAACAACCAGCTTTTAAAATTTTTTTTACTGACTGGTGGAAGAGAAAAGTCTTCACCGGACCTCGAAGTCCTTCCGAGACGGGTCCATGCCCTCGTGATCAAACTCCTCCTGCATTATCTTTATTCCCAGTTCTTTTAAAACCCGGGGAATCAAGAGTAGGAGTTCCTTCTTCAGGAAGAGCCAGGCCACTCAGGGATCATCACTTCCACCACCGGGACCTCCCCAGGCTCCGTGGGATCTTTGCCTCCATCATTCTCCCCCTGGAGGGTCTGATAATGGACTTCTGTCTCCTTCCAAACCATTAGCCTCCTCCTCCATGCCAGAGGAGTGCAATCCCCTCACCGCCATCTGCACTCCCCTTTTCGGCTCCCCTGGGAGACCCTCTTCTTCACCTGGCATACTGTGGTGGACTTGAAGATCTGGCTCACTTCCTCTCCAGGAAAGCTTTGTGCATTATCAGCACAAATTCCGTGGAAAAAACTTCTTCTAAGCCAGAGATCGTCCCCTCCAGGAGACCCTTCCTCACTCCCTCTCGGGCCTCATCTTTATTGGGCACAGCAGGGAATAGCTCAGGAAGAGAAGCAGACCTCTCCACTGAGGCCTCCTGCAACGTGGGAGCTAATGCTAAAATGGAGAAAGGAGCTTCACTCACACCAGCCAGAAGAATGGATTGTCTTTCCCCTGGCGTGATTGCTGCAGAGCTGCCTTCCCCGTCTGACTTACAGTGCCTGCAGAGCCCCACAGAAGAAATTCGAGACACCATGTCCCCACACGCACAGCAGCATTTCACAAGCTTGGCCAATGCATGCGGCCTCACACGTGCTCCCAGCTCGATCTGCAATTCCTAAGACCAACCCACAGTGAATCTGTGCCAGACCCTGGTTGTTCCCGCAGCCCTAACATGCGGTCATGCACTCCCTGAGCTGGCTAACACCCTCTTCCCTCTCCCAGGCACACAGTCCATGCTTCACCTGCACACAAATAGTCTTTTAATTTTTTTTTGTTAATGCTAGGCAGGCTAACAAAAGGTAACGACTCAGGAATAGGGGAGCCCTGTTTTGGGGGAAAACCTGCCCCTCTACACCTCAGCAAGGATGGAGGAAGTGGCGACCTGGTGCCAGGACCCTCTGTAGCTGCTGTTCCATCTGCATTCCTCCCATAAGGGATCCAAGCACCAAGAGAAGGACGAATTCTGAGTAACAAATACACTGAGGACACCACACAGGAGCCTTCACCCTGGGGAGCAGGAGAGATTTTTCAACTCTCTGGGCCAATATCGTTTTGCGTATTTTTATCCAGGGTTGAAGGGGAGTCACTGCCACACAAGCACAAGTGGATAACCTTTTCCATCCAGGTCCCTCCACTCCGTTACGTTTTGGAAGAGGGGACACTTTTGATCCACACCTTGGGGAGAAAAGAGGCTCTATCTACTGCTGGCCAGGTTCCCTCCCCTGACGTTACTATAAATACGTTTATGCCCCACCCGTGCAGAACAAGGCACGCTGGGAGGGGGCTACACACAAATTATTGTTCCCTCAGGAAATGTTAAGTGATCATAAAATGTTCTACAAGAATTTTGCTGATTTTATTTTAATCCCATTTTTAAATTAACCTTTAAAAAAAAAACATTTTAAAAGTAGTGGGGATCATTTTAAGTTCTGCAGCCTCCTTATGCCATCTTATTAGAAATGTGCCCATTTTAAATGTTTTAACACACATTATAGCAACATTGAAATCACCTCTCTTTTTAACCTTTGAAACCCCAGACCTCCCTAACAAGTGCCCTCTTGTTCCCAGATGTTAGTTTTATTTATTTTAAGGCACATTATATGTTTTTATTGACTTTCGTGCCGGGATCTCCGTTGTACACCCAGGATGCTGTATCCAACCTCGGGCCAAGTGTTTCATTAATTTATTTTTTCTCAATTTTACTTTTAACTTTTATTTTTAATCATGGTTTGGCCATAAAACTGGAAGCAATGTCACTGGCCCCACATCCTCAGCCTACACTTTCTCCCAGCTGTGGGGGCTTCCCTAAGACCCCCAGATGCCAAACTGCAGCTTCTTATGGCAACAGCACGCCACTAAGAAATGAAAGAAAACCCCCCCCCGGCAGTATTCTAGTACCACCATGGCTCCATCTCCTATCAACACCATGGCTCCATCTCCTATCAACACCTTGGGCATCAAAATGGTAAAGGGGATGGAAAGGCTGAAGAGGTTAGGACTTTTCAGCTTGGAGAAGAGACGGCTGAGGGGGGATATGATAGAGGTGTTTAAGATCATGAGAGGTCTTGAACGTGTAGATGTGACGCGGTTATTTTCACTTTCGAATAATAGAAGGACTAGGGGGCACTCCATGAAGTTAGTGAGTAGCACATTTAAGACTAATCGGATAAAGTTCTTTTTTACTCAACGCACAACTAAGCTCTGGAATTTGTTGCCAGAGGATGTGGTTAGTGCAGTTAGTGTAACTGTGTTTAAAAAATGATTGGATAAGTTCTTGGAGAAGTCCATAAACTGCTATTAATCAAGTTGATTTAGGGAATACCGGTAACCTCATGAGAGGCTACACGGAATAGGCAGCCTTGCGCGCGCCGATCCAGGATTTGCGCGGCTACGCGCGTATCTACTAAAATCCCGCGTACTTTTGTTGGCGCCTGGAGCGCCAACAAAAGTACACGAACGCGCCGTTTTTTAAAATCTATCCCATAGAGAATAGCCACTGCCATTAGCAATGGTTACATGGAATAGACTAAGTTTTTGGGTAATTGCCAGGTTCTTATGGCCTGGTTTGGCCACTGTTGGAAACAGGATGCTGGGCTTGATGGACCTTGGTCTGACCCAGCATGGGAAATCTTATATTCTTATGATCACAGCTTAAATTGCACCATCGTGTTTTCACATCCCATACTCAGAGGTACCAAAATTGTGATTTTGCTTTCTTGTTTTCTCCATCCCTCCTTCTCTCCATCTCTTTGATCTTATTTTTTGCCCCCTTCATTCATATCTTTCCTCTTCATATCATCCATTTTACACTTTCCCCCTCTCCCAGTCCTCATCTCCTTCCCCAGTTCCCTGCCCCCACAACTCCCTGCCCCCACAACTCCTCTGCCCAGTCTGACTCACTCTTGTCCCAGTTCTCTGTCCCACTGGGAGACAACTCCAGGGAGATCTCATGCAGACTTTTGTCTGGATCCTCAGGCTCTGCAGGGGCATCAGGACCTCCCGGCAGATATGCGTCATCCTGGGAATGGAACACAGAATTGCTGGAGCTGGGAGAAGCACTCTTGCAGCCTCGCTCCTTTCCCTGCAAAACAGGAAGGAATGCAAAGAGAGAACCTTGTTACTTCCTCTACTGCTACCTGACAGGACATTCTGACCCATAGGTTGTGTCCCTCTTCCTTCCTCTCTAGACAGAACGTCTCCTGTCCCTTTCAGAAATGATCTAGGTGCTGCCTCCTCCAATGATTCAATAGGAAGGAGCATCTAATTACTCTTCCTCTCCCCAGAAAGGTAAACATATCTTATATAATCAGAATTTGAGCCTACCTTCCATTTTCTGTCCTTCCTCAGGGCTATGTGGCGAGATGATCCAGGCAAGATAAAATTCCTGTTCTGTTGTGCTACACATCAGCAGTGCCTTGCAAGGTAGGCAGGACGGCAGCTCAAAGCCTCTTGTTTCTAAATACTGCCTCATATATGCAGAGTGAAACCCTTGGTCCATTCCAATCACCCATTTTTAGGAGGTGAAAGCAGAGTTACTAATCTGTAACAGGTGTTCTCCGAGGACAGCAGGATGTTAGTCCTCACACATTGTTTACATCATCAGATGGAGTCCCAACATGGAAAACTTATGTCAACATTTCTAGAACTTTGATTTACCACACTGGACATGCCTAGCATGCGCTAAACCATGCATCCACGCAGGGTCCCTCTTCGGTCTTATAACACAGAATTCAATATAAATCAAAAATACGAGAAACCCAACTCCGTGGTGTGGTGGGTGTGTTTCGTGAGGATTAACATCTGTAACATCTGTCCTCAGAGAACACCTGTTACAGATAAACAACTCTGCTTTCTCCGAGGGCAAGCAGGATGGTAGTCCTCACACATGGGTGAATCCCTAGCTACAGGCTGCCCCCCAACACAACAGGGGACCAACAGACACACAACAATGGTGCTGTTGGTAAAAGAGTGGGAGACAGCCTGAACCCAAGCACCTCAAACAGATTGCGAAGGACAGATTGGCCAAACCTACTATCACGTCAGTCAGCCCTATCCAAGCAATAGTGAGATGTGCATGTGTGGAAAGAACTTCATGTCACATCTTTGCAGATCTCTTCTATGGGAACTGTTCACAAGTGGGCTACCGACGCTGCCATGGCTCAAACAGAATGAGCCTTGACATGGCCCCCAAGAAGCAGCCCTGCTTGGGCAGAACAGAAGGAGATGCAATCTGCTAGACAATTTGATAGCATCTGTTTGACAATGGCAATGCCCAACACATTTCTATCAAAAGAAACAAAAAGTTGGGTGGACTGTCTATGGACTTCTTTCTGCTCCAGATAGAAGGCTAAGGCTCGCTTGCAGTCCAGACTGTGCAGGGCTCATTCACCTTGGTGTGAATGAGGCCTGGAAAAGAACATTGGCAGGACAATTGGCTGGTTAAGTTGGAAGTCTGTCACCATCTTAGGCAGGAACTTAGGCTTCGCTTGCAAGACTACCCTGCCATGACAAACTTAGTGTAAGGTGGATAATTCACTAAGGCCTGGAGCTCGCTGACCCTGCATGCGGAGGTGAGCACCACCAAAAATATGACCTTCTAGGTCAGGTACTTCAGGTTAGAAGTGCACAGTAGCTCAAAAGGAGTTTTCATCAGCTGAGCTAACACCACATTGTGGTCCCAAAACACAGCGGGAGGCCTTAGGGGAGGCTTCAATTGAAGCAGGCCCCACATGAAATGTACAACTATAGGCTCTACAGAGCTGGGTGTACCATCTACACCATGGTGGTATGCACCAATTGCACTCAGATGAACTCTAATGGAGTTGGTTTTCAAGCCATCTTCTGATAGGTGTAGAAGTTATCAAGCAGTTTTTTGTGGGACAGAAGAATGGATCTAGGGCCTTCTGCTCACACCACACAGAAAACCTCCTCCACTGCAGTCCATAGGACATTTTAGTGAAAAGCTTTCTAGAAAGATCAAGTGGTTGCGAAACTAACCTCTCAACATGCAGGCTAGGAGCGACAGGGCCTGAAAGCTGGGATGTCTCAGCCTGCCTCGATCTTGCCTGATGAGATCTGGGGAAGTCCCCAGACTGATTGGCCTCCAAATGGACAACTCCTGCAGGAGTGGAAATCAGATTTGTTTTGGCTAATAAGGGGCTATGAGGATCATAGTCCCCTTGTCCTCGCGAAGCTTCAAGAGAGTCATCGCTACTAATGGAATCAGAGGATATGCATAACTTTGCCCCAATTCTGGGTGAGGGCATCTGAGGCTGGTTTGCCATCTGTACTATACAGGGAGCAAAACCGAGGCACCTTTCTATTGCAAGGGGACATAAGGATATCCACATCCGGGCTTCCTCTGAGGTGGACTATCTGATATGGGTAAGTGGAATCTGACTTGAATTAATGTAGTTATAATGATTATAACATCCAGCATTATATTTCTTTTCTGTATGTTGCCTTGTGTAATACCTATCAAATTTGCTCAGGCGCTTAATAGAGCAATATCCTCTTTTATTTGGAATGGAAAATGCCTTTTACGCTCTAACTGCATCCAGGGCACAGAGTGGGCTATTTTTTACCTAATTTTAAAAAATTGGGCAGTGCAATTACAGATCATGGTGTTTTGGTTCTCCTCTTGCTCAGAGTCATTGGATAGAAATTACAAATCAGGCAGTTGCACACTACAATTTGGGCTCGTTAGTTTCAGAACTCAGGCTCAAGTTAATTATAGTTCTTCTCCTTTGAGCCAGTGATGCGGATCTTGGAAAAGTAATCAGACAATTATATTTTAATCCTGCAATATCTCCATTAGCACCAATATGTCTCAAGCTGGATTTGGCTGGATAAGATAATAGGGACTGACAAAAATACTTCATTTAATTAAGGAAGACATCTATGCCAGGAGAAAAGGTATAGTGGATATGCAAACAGATGTACTTATACAGCATTCTGTCTGAGTCAAGGGTGACGTTGTTAAGTTCTAATAAGACCCTGAATCTGATTGAACTTATTTTTTCGAAGGAAAAATGCAACTGCTGGGCTTATTGCAAAAAATACTTTCACACTTACATTTGGAACAGTTTTTATATGAGAAAAAAATGGGAGTTGGATATGCGGGTAACATTATCTAAGTATCAGTGGGTTGAAATTTGGGAAAATATAAGCAAATTTCTATCTGAATGACCTGTTTGGATACTGAATATAAAATACTATAACCAAACATATCTCACTTCTAAGGGGTCCAGACACTTGGAGAAGGTTGTTTATTAAAAGGAACCTTTAAACAGAGTTGAGACTATTCCGACATACAGGTTCTGAGGATTATTAATGAAATCACAAATCTCTAACTACTAGTCTACTTGTTTATTTATTTATTTATTTAAAAATGTTTATATACCGCTTTTACAATTCGAAAGAATTAATCAAAACGGTTTACAACCAAACATACATAATAATAAAAACTTGTTGATGCAGTACTGATTCTGATGTTATAGTATTAAACCAAAGGCAGCTGGCTAACTTTTCGTTGTTAACTGCAGGGTTGGTGATACCTTCTAGATGGAAGTGCATTAATCCCCCTAAGATTCTGGATTGGTAATAGTATTTGAAATGGAATGACCCCCTGCATTCTCCATCTTTTGGTCTTCCGTTGTCTTTCCTTTTTAAAATGCTGCTCAAGTCTCTGAACCAGATTTTCTCTCTTGTTCTAATATTTTGTAGAACAATAGCACGAGAGCAGCAAATACTGCTCCACCTGAGAAGAAGACCAACCAACAAACTAGATGACAGGAGAAGGTGGGGCCCAGGCATCACTGATCTACCGAGACAGAGAGAGAAACTCCACACCCTAGGCAGTGGGAGAGAGGGGGAGAAGAACGATGGAGACAGGCGGATAGGACACAGAGGAGAGAAAAAGACAGAAACAACCGAGACAGTGAGTGGAAGGCATGAAGAAAGGTGCTCACGGTATTCCTCTTGCTCCGGAAGCTGGAGATGGGATAGAGGGTGCAGTAGCTGGTGAGGCAGCCTCCGGGGTACAATGGGGCGATCTCATTGGGTGAGAGCAGGGCCTCGGCTGTGTCGGGAACATACCAGTCTATGGTGATGTCACTCACCGCTGGCTCCACGGACTTCTTTAGAGACCTGATCAGCTGGTGGAAGAAGCAAGGAAGTGTCCTCATTACAACTTTCTTTTTTTTACTCGGGTTTCCACCCTGAGCACAAACTTTTGTCAACAATGACCACATCCTGCACTCGGAGAGGGGGGCAGGCCTGAGACCATAAAGCCAAACACCACCAAAATTAACATTGCGTCCCCTCGTGCTTTCTCTCTGGTCTCAGTTGCTCTCTCTGCCCAGTCTCAGCTGTGCCTCTCATCCTTTTTCTTCTCCTGAGGGACAGCTGATGGCAGAAGCCTCATCTGCTCCTAGTAAGTAAGACTTGCTGAGAAAAAGCACCTAAACCTTACAAAAAAAAAACCCCAACCTATTACCGTCTGTATATATTGTAGACTGGTTTAAGGTTAGTGTTTAATTTAAAGTTTATAATTGTGTGCGTGTTTTCTGGGAAACCAAAGCTTGAATTAATTATATGTGCTGGTTTAAGCTTAGCATTTAATTCCAAGTTTTATAATTGAGAGTTTGCAAAGCTCGCTTACTTGATCTGAGAATGCAAGAGAACCAGTTCCTTGGCACGTATTTACTAGTGTAACTCCCACCCTCCCTAGTCACATTTTTTGATATATAGATGGCCCACCATACCTATGTAACGTGCTCACACCATATGAACCAGTGGGAATGTTACGGGCATCTCATCAATGACTGCTTGCCATTCCTTCTCTTACTACGATTACATTAGAGTATATCAAACAGTCATAAGAAGTTGCCATACTGGCTCAGCCTGAGCCCAATATCCTGTTTCCAAAATTGGCCAATCCAGGTCACAAGTATCTGGCAAGATCCCAAGCAATAAATGGATCCCATGCTGCTATCATGCAGTGATAAGCAGTGGCTATCTCTTACTCTAATTGGATTATAACAGTTTATTGACTTCTCCAGGAATCTGTACAAACCTTTTTTAAACCCAGTTATATTAATTGCCTTAACCTTAATTCCACAGCTTAATTGTGCGTTGAGTGAAAGAATTTTCTTCAATTTGTTTTGAATGTGCTACTTACTAACTTTATAGAGTGCCCCCCTAGTCTTTGTATTTTTTCAAATAATAAATAACCGATTTACATTTACCTGTTCTATTGCACTCATGATTTTATAGACCTCTATCACATCCCCCCTCAGACATCTCTTCTCCAAATGATAAAGGAGCTATTCCGTCTCCTTTATCATTTTGTTTACCCTCTTATGTACCTTTTGCAATGCAACTATATCTTTTTTTGAGATACTGTGAAAAAACTGCACACGCTACTCTAAATGCACCTCACAAAGGAACGATACAGGATATTATGACATTTGCTATTTTATTCTCCATTCCTTTCCTAATAATTCCTAACATTCGTTTTTCTTTTTTGACCACTGCAGCACACTAAGCCAAGGATTTCAAAGTTTTGTCAACTATGATACCCATGTCTTTTTCCTGGATGGATGATAACTCCTAAAATTATGCTACTACAGTGTGGGTTACTATTCCCCATGTACATCACTTTGCACTTGTCCACATTAAATTTTATATGCCATTTAAATGCCCAGTCTCACAAGATCCTCCTTTCACAGAATAATTTTGTATCATCTGCAAATCTGATCACTTCACTCGTTGTTCCCTTTTTGAAATCATTTATAAATACAGTATATTAAAAAGCATCAGCAGTGATCGCTGAGGCACTCCACTGTTTACCCTTCTCCACTGAGAAAGCTGAGCATTTAATCCTACTCTCAGCTAATCAGTTTGAAATCCACAACAGGACATTTCCTCCTATCCTGTGACTTTTTTATTTTCTCAGGAGTCTTTTCTGGGGAACTTTGTCAAAGTAACATAGTAATGACAGCAGAAAAAAACCCAAATGGTCCATCCAGTCCAGCCAGCAAGTTTCTTATGGTAATAACTGCCACTCCATGCAGACTACCCCCATGTTTCCTGTTAAAGGTAATAACTGCTGTTCCATGCAGGTTACCTCCAAGCCTTTTGTTAAGCGGGTAATAATATTTACAATCAAAACCAAGCAACTGTCAAGCCCCATAACAAAATTACTGCTAGCAACATTTTTACAGGATGAGCAATCTTCTTGATAATTTAGGCAATGCTGCTTGAACGTGCTTTGCTATTGGACGAAGCAGCCCTGTGCTTTTTCCCTAATGTCTGTATCTCAGTGCCCTGGACTGTAAAAGTCGGGATCCAGCATTGGCCATCATCTGAACTCAATTCCCCTTTTTCCCCCTGCCAAAGTGGGGAACAATGTTGCAGTTGCATCAGAAGCACCAAGGCTAATTGGTTAAGGAAGTAGTCCTCACGCCTTCTGTTAAGGGGAGGAACTGGTGCTCCGGGCAGATTGCCCCCATGCACTCTTTTCTTCTTTCCCAACGTCTAATCTTTACGCTTCCACATTGTTTTTATCCCATGCCCTATTGTTTTCATCCTGACTGCCTCTTCCGGAAAGGCATTCCAGGCATCCACCATCTTTTCCATGAAGAAATATTTCCTGATGTTGGTTCCGAGTCGTCCCCCCTGGAGTTTCATTTCATGTCAAACGCCTTCTGAAAATCCAAATACACTACATCCACTGCTCACCATTATCCACGTTTATAAACCCCTTCAAAAAAAATGTAGCAGATTGGTGAGGCAAGATTTCCCTTGTGTAAATCCACGCTGGCTGTGTCCTATTAAACCATATCTTTCTATATACTTTGTTCTTTTAGAATAGTTTTCTACAATTTTTCCCGGCACGATCATCAGGCTCGCTGATCTTTAGTTTCCCAGATCACTCCTGGAGCCCTTTTCAAAGATCGGGGTTACATTGGCCACCCTCCAGTCTTCAGGGACAACAGACAATCCCAACGATAGGTTACAAATTGTTGCAACCGTCCCTTCCCGACGACTGCACTCCTCCTACCTCTCTCCTTTTGCTCCACCTCTTGCTGTTAATAGATGCCTGGCTGCCGCGGCGTCTGTCTGCCGTCCTCTCCGGCGTCCCCGCACCGGCTTGGGCGCTGCCTCCCGCCATGCTCTATTTGTATCTTAGGGCGCGTGCGCCACGCGGCCCTCACTCTTATTTCCTACTTGGCGCGAACCTCAGGGGCGTCCCCCTGTGATGACTTCACGCTGCCCGGATATTTAAAGCCTACTTTGTTTGCTAGCCTTTGAGTTAGCAAGGGGGATTCTTACGGATGGGATTCACTCTCCGTACCCAGCTACTCTGCCTCTCCAATCTTTATTGGACTCTCTAATGCTAATGGGGTACCCGCTCCTCAGGGGACTCACTTGCTTTTCAGGTCGCTATCAGGAAACCGGTACTCGCTCCTCGAGGGCCCATGTTCCCTGACTCGCTGCCTGCTCAGATTTGCTATCTTCAACACCAGTGAGTACTACCATCTTCACCTCAGAGCTGTTCCCTGGAACCAGGTACTCGCTCCTCGAGGGCCTGCCTCCGTTCCAGCCCTGGTGCCATCTCTTACGTGGAACCGCTGTGTGAGTACATTACCTTCAAGCCTCTCAGCTCTCAGGGATCAGGTACTCGCTCCTCGAGGGCCTGCCTCCGTTCCAGTCCTGGTGCCATCTCCTACGTGGAACCGCTGTGTGAGTACATTACCTTCAAGCCTCTCAGCTCTCAGGGATCAGGTACTCGCGCCTCCCTGCTCTCCCTATCCTGGGGTTCTCCATACTGGGGCTTGTGCTTATTCCACTGTACTCATTATTCTCAGTTCTCTCCACTACAGCACTGCTACCGGAGGAGTTGTTGTTCCAGTGCCTGAGGGATACCAGCCCTGCCGGGCTACATCAACTACTCATCACTGCTACCTCTGGTAGCTGCACAACACTGTTTAAATAAAGATCGATCTCTGTGTTTGTCCTCAGCTGAGCCTGACCTGTGGCCCCTCACAGGACTGCCCCCCGTGGGCATGGTCAGCTGCCACAGTGTCCAAGGGTCCACCCAAACCTCACTAATTATAACACAAATTACCAGTAACATATCTTCAATTTCATTTTTTAATTCCTTTAGAACTCTAGGGTGTATACCATCTGGTCTGGGCGATTTGAACTTTTTAATTTGTCAATCTGCTTTATTACATCTTCCAGCTTCTTGGTGATTTGTATTTGTTCTTTTGATTCATCACCATTGACATAGTTTTCTGCACAGGTTTCTCCCCAACATCCTCTTCAGTCTTTAGTCACCAAGGTCCCAAATTATGGAATTTGTTACCTATATAGATTCATATGGAAGGAAACTTCATAAAATTTAGGAAAGGAGTAAAAACATGGCTTTTAACCAAGTTTTTAATGGACTAGTTTCTTTCTACTGCTTTTAATATTTCATTAAAGTATTTAATGTTTTATGTTGCTATATCTTGTTGTATGTTATTTATACTCAATGTGATAAGTCATATGTTCTATTTGTTTCTTTAAGTTTGTTTTTAGTAATGTAAGCCACTTTGTTAAATTGTTTTAAAAGTGGGATATCAAAAACCAATAAATATAAACATAAGAATCTTTACAATTTGAGTCAACAGAGATTTAAAGCAATTTACAATTAACCAAGCTCCTCCATGGTGAGACCGCACCTTGAATACTGTGTGCAATTCTGAGCACCGCATCTAAAAAAAAATGTAGTTGCACTAGAGAAGGTACAGAGAAGGGCGACCAAAATGATAAAGGAGATGGAACAGCCTCCCTACGAGGAAAGGCTGAAGAGGTTAGGGCTGTTCAGCTCAGAGAAGAGACAGCTGAGGGGGGATATGATACCTGTCTATAAAATCATGAAAGAACAGAACAGGTAAATGTGAATTGGTTATTTACTCTTTCTGATAATAGAAGGACTAGGGGGCATTCCATGAAGGTAGCAATTAGCAGATTTAAAACAAATCAGAGAAAATTCTTTTTCACTCAATGCACAATTAAGCTCTGAAATTCATTGCCAGAGGATGTAGTTAAGGCAGATAGTATAGCTGGGTTTAAAAAAAGGTTTGGATAAGTTCCTGGAGAAGAAGTCCATAAACTGCTATTAATCTTGTTAATCAAGTGTCCAGAACCCTGTCGAACCTTACATACCGAAAACAAATAACTGCCTCTCAGAAATCTGAAAATGGGCCACATTCAACAAAACAGCAAAACAGAGGTGCTAGTCCTAGATACCACTCCTACCCCACATGTCATGCTGCAACAGGAAGCTGGAATAATTTTACACCAGAAGTGCGGACTGCTGCTGGACACAACAGATGCATTCCTATAGCACTCTCCTTGTGTCATACTCTGGGAAACACACAAAGGGTTAGGGTGGGCAGTACTGGTGGATTCAGGGGAAAGGAGTAGATCTTAACCATGTCCTCCGGCAACAGATTCCACAGCTTGATAGTATACGGAGTCAAAAAGTACTTTTTACAATTTGTTTTGAATCTGCTGGTTGCTAGTTTCATGGAGCATCCCTTTGTTTTGGTATTATTTAAGCGTTCCCACCCCACTCATGATTTCATAAACTTCTATAAATGTGCCCTCTCGGCCATCTCTTTTCCAAGCTGAAGAGCCCCCCCCCCCCCCCCCCCCAGTCTGTGCAGGCTCTCATCAGATGTTCCATGCCCCTTATCACTTTTGTTCCCCTCTTCTGAACGTTTTCTAGTTTTGCTGTGTCTTGCTTGAGATGAGGCAACCAAACCTGCACACGGTACTCAATGTTAGGTTGCACCATGGCCTTGACGCAGAGACAATGTGATCTTTTCCATTTTATTCTCCATTCATTTTCAGATCATTCCTAACATTTGCATTTTTGGCTGCAGCTGCACACTGACCCGAGGATTTCAATATTCGGCCCACTAGGACTCCAGGGTCTCTCCTGGATGGTGACTCCCAATGTGGAACCCAGCAATTTAAGCTTGCCCTGGAAAAGAGTATGTGCAGGTAAAGTGACTGGAAATTGCCACCTTTTATGGGGGTAAAATTCTGTGTTTTCCTTGGGAAAAAGTGCCTGCAGAAAAAAGGAGACGCAAATGTCTGTAGGTTCTTTTTCCCAAGGCAGTTTTCAAAAAGAAAATACATTAACACTTGAAAACTGGTGCAAATACCCCAGTATTCTGTAACAATGTGGGCAGGTTTTAAAAACGACCACCAATGGGCCACGTGAAGGATGGTATAAGAAATTCCCTCAGACACTTTAAAAGACCAGCCACAGCTATCTGGCCTGCTCCTCCCTACGAGTCAACCCAGCAAGGGATTCTGGGCCTGGCAGGATCCCTGCAGCCTTGGATAAGAAGGCAAGGCCCAGACCGCACCAGAGAGAAGACAGGAAGCAGCCTAAACAAGAACTGGACGTATTGGACTGTTGTGAGGCTGCTGAAGTACGTGGCCCCTGCACTGTACTTTTGGTTTGGCTTGTAAATAAAGTCTTTTATTGTGTGGAACCAGCCGGCGTTGGCCTCACTTTTGTACTCCTACCTGATTTCCATTCCTGATCGACCACATATGGTGTCATCAGTAAGATCCCTGTTCTAAGCATGAAGCACAGATAGGAGCCCACAGAGACAGAAGAAGAAACAAAAAATTGTTTTTTTTTTTGTCTGGGGCTTTGCTGCAGGGACAGCCTGGAAATAGATTATAGCAGGCCAAGGGGGCTAGCCCCACCTGAAATAAATAGGGGATACCCAGTTAGTAAGGGCCAGCCAGGCCAGAAAGGGTTTTATTGTTTTCTTTTTCTCCTATCCTGGAGAATCTCCAAGCACCACTGCTTGCACAGTTGGAGAAGCAGAGAAGATGGAGCAGGTAATACAGGGCAGCAGCAGCTACAGAAGTTCATGCAAAATTTACATGAACACTTCACCCAGCAACAGGGGACACTAGTACATATTGCCCAAGCAAAGCAAGCAGCCACAACCCAGATGAATATGTTACCTCCCATTCTGCTTAAGATGAAAGCAGGATAGGACCCGGAGATCTTCCTGAAAAACTTCAAAAGGACCACCCGCCTATCGGGTTGTCTAGAAATCAACTGGAACACTTACCTGGCAAATTTAATCATGGAAAAAAGCCAACCAGCCTTTCAATCTGGATGGAAGGGCCACCCATGCAGAAATCAAGGCTACCATACTAGAAAGAGCTGGGTATATCTTGGTACATACTGGCAGCAGGTCTGGTGGGGTCTCCTACAGCCCGGGGAAGGCTCTCAAAATGTTTCATCATCTAAAAGATGCCGGCTGGAAGTGGCTGCAACTAGAGGCAAAAACTTGCCTCAAGGTAGCCAAACAGATGCTCTTTGAACAGTTCTTAGATGGGCTTGACTATCCCACGTGGAATGGGGTCTGCTGCCACCTAGGGCTCATTTTGGAAAAAGCAATAGAAATGGCAGACGTTTTTCACCAGGCACAATGCCCAACACGGTATGGAGGGTATAAAGACAGCCTGCACAGTCACCATGGCGTGGTAACGAGATTGAAGGACACCATCAATGATCCTCTGAGGCGGACAGCCCATCTTCTGTAACCAGACTACCGGCCACAGCCTCTCCCGCTTGCTTCAACTATGGAAGAAGAAGTCATTTGGCAAGGGATTGTCATGAGGGAAGTGAAGTTATGGATGTCAGCTTTAGTGATGCAGCCAACAACAGAGAGTAAAGTCCACTCGGAGAACGGCAAATCTCCAAAGCAAGGATGATCCTCAAACTGAAGAAAAAGGGAACCTCAGAGATACTGGCACAACCCAGGAATGAGGCTACGGATACTTTTTCCTTCTGGGTCCGTTGTGTGGGGAGTGCACATGAGGAAAATTGCTGCCTGTATGGAAAGGCAGAAAATGAAGAGCCCTTAGGAGAAGCGGCTAAAGCAAAAGGGAAACCTGCCCCGCGGGCATCTTCTTTTTGTAAGACAGAGGACAATAGAAACAAAGAATGCCTAAGCCTTGAAGATATGGAGTAGGAACACAAGAAAAATACATGAAGGAGCAGGGAGTGGATGTCAAACCCTAGAAGGAAAATGAAAAGTGAGAGCATAAATGGGGCATGAACTTTTTCAGATTGTAACTTTGCAGACGTTCCTCATTCAGGACTTAAGGAGTTTGTGATCCAGGTGTAACTGGATGAAGTTCCCATCCAAGCTTTGGTGGATTCAGGGTCAGTTAAGAACTTCCTGCAAAAAGAACGTATCAACCATAAGAGGAAAGAAACACTTGCTTGTATACACAGGGCCCTACAGAAGTGTCCAACTAGTCAGGTCCTGCTGACCACCCCAGCAGGACAAGCCATTATGGAAGAGAAAGTCCTTTCTGAGCTCCCATACCTGGTCATTCTAGGATGCAACTGTCCCCAGTTTGCAACCCTGTGGGGTCAGCTCCATGGTAACCGGGGCAGGTCATCTTTGAGGAGAGTATGTCCACGGATCAAGATACATGAGCCACAGAGGAGGAGGCCAAGAATTAGCTCAGGCTCAGATGGATGCTCAACCTAACAAGCCTGAGTTGAGTGGGAGGGATTGAATAAGAAATTCCCTGAGGACACCTTAAAGGACAGGCCATAGCTATCTGGCCCAGTCCTCTTTAGGAGCCAACCCAGCAAGGGATTCTGGACCAGGGAGGATCCCTGCAACCTTGGATAAGAAGGCAAGGCTCAAAAGGCTGGGGAGGCCCCAGAGAGAAAGCAGGAACTGCTGTGAGACTGCTTAAATAAGTGGTCTCTGACTGTACTTTTGGTTTCGTTTATAAATAAAGTCTTTTATTGTGTGGAACCAGCCTCACTTATGTTCTCCTGGCTGTTTCCCAACCTGTGGTCACTCCCGAGCAACCACAGGCCAACTGACTCCCCGGCAGATTTCCTGTTTTTTTTTTTTAACTTTTTATTTAACCATCAAGCAGGCAGCACGTAAGAGCAAAGTCATAACAAATGTGCATTACAGCACTAAACTGCCCCCCTTTCTTTCATTTCCAAATAGTTCCAATACGGCTTCTATATTTTTTCATATAAAAACAACTTTTTACGCAGGAAGTATGTCAGCAATGGCCGCAATGTCATGCATTTGTTTATACCAGCGAGAAAGTTGCGGTTGAGACTTCCAATGTGCTGCAATAGTAAATTTGCTGAATGGACGAGGTGGTTACACAGCTTATGCTGGGCACTCGACAATGACAAATCGACCCAAACTCCAAGAGGGCACAGCACAAGAGACAAGCCCACTGGACAGCCCAATATTTCTGTCAAAATCACCCCAACCCATTTCCAAAAAGCTAGCACCAGTGGGCAGGCCCACCACACATGAAATTGAGACCCCTCCATCCTACACTCTCTCCAGCATAACCTAGGAGCTACTGTAGTGAAACATGCAAAATACTTGAGATATCAATATGTTCTTCTCACCAGTTTGTACATCAACTCTGATCTGCAACTGCAGATCAAAATTTTATGTATTCTTTTCCAAATACCCTCCCAATCTCTATTAGCACCCCAAGCTCCTCATTCCATTGAGCTATCAAAACTGCATTAGTTTCTTGTCCTTCCAGAGTCAAAGTGATAGCTCTGTATAAATGTAAAATAATCCACTTATTGGGACCGGACACAATAAGCACCCGTTCTACGTGCAAGAGCATTTTCCTTTCCCAGATCATCCCCTCAGATTTAATGATTGGGTCTTCATACCTACAGTACCTGAATGTAGTCCATTGTTACTGACAACCTTTGGCCCACCGGCATTTTGATTCTTAGTCCTCAGCTCGTTCTCTGCCACAATGTGGTCCTCTGATTTGTCGTATTCAGCATACCCAACACTCTCTGCTCACACTGCACGGTGACTGCGAGGCCTCTGCCATCCGTTGCGCCGCAAGCTGTGAAAGGTTGAAACATGCCGGGCCAATTCTCAGTCCCCAAGCAGTTCTCCCACATTCAAATAAAAGAGATAGCCTGCAAAGTGAATCCTGCAACTCTCCCATCTAATACCTTCACCACAAGTTGGATGTTGAGCCCGTCGGTCGCAGACAGCTGCAACCTCTCATGCTCACCTCTTTTTTCCCTGCACCGGCCATTCTTGGTAGAGTGGCAGTCTCCGCCAGCAAATGCCGCCTTCCTCGGCGTCCCTAGACGGCGTGGGCACTGCCAACCACCATTTTTAATTCGGCACAACTTAGGGCGAGCGCTCACCAGGGCCTCCTATGTACATGTCATGGCGGGAACCTCAGGGGCATCCCCTCCGCATGACGTCACCTGCCAGTGTACTTAAGCCATTCAGCCTGCTCCTTCTACGAGTTAGCAAGGAGACTCATCGTTGCTCAATTCCACATTTCTACTGGACTTGTTCCGGCTATCTCTGGGTCTTGGAAGTCTTAGGTACTCACTCCTCGGGGGCCTTGCCATGTCCTGGCTATCCGCTCCTCGGAGGGCCTTCCTGCCTGGAGAATCTAACTACTCATTCCTTGGGACTTTGCTTAGTACTGCCTTGTGAGTACGTTACACATCTTCATCTACCTTGCTGAAGGATTCCTACGGCATACCTCGTGCCGCGGGCCACTACCGTACTCTCTTCAGCGACTTCTCTTCAACCACTCTACGCTACAGGACACGGATACATCACCTCCCAGTTCCTCTGGACTCCTGCACCTCAGCTACCATCTACAGTACTGACTCTGCGGGCCACTACCGGATCTGCACACTCAAGGTATTCCACTCTGCAGGTGAAGTTGCCTGGTGTACCCTGCTCCGCGGGCCACTACCAGGTCTATACTACTGGGCATACTTCACTATCCTGGACTGAGTTTACATTCCCGCTGCGGGTTCTGCCTTGATTTCAGCTTAATAAAGTCTATTACTGCTGTGTCCTTCTCTGCTGAGGCCTCGCCTATTGTAGTGAGGCTGTACATGGCTCCTCCCTGTGGGTGGAGTCACCTCTCACTACGATCCAGGGTTCACAGTCATACCAAGAACATAACATTGGAATTGCCCCATACCCTCCCCCTCCTCCCCACAGAGACCCATAGACACATGCAAGTGCAACTATAGGACCAAAAAGAGAATAAAAAGGCAAACAGGAAGACTGCAATAGACAAAACAAAAAGGAAAGCAGAATAAAAAAGGAAAACAAAGTCAGTGTTGAGAGATCACACGCTCCTCTGCATATCGTGACTGTTACTGCTGCAAAGTTCCACCACTCCCCACGCCAGCCACTCTGCGCATTCAGGCCTCAGAGCCTCCTGCACTAGGCCGTGGTGATCTTGCTGGCTCCATTTGTTGGCGCTTTGGCAGCACCTCCTCAGTTTGTTCCAAATAACTCTGCGCCTCCATCACAGATTCAAAGATACTCAGCTTGCTACTGATTGTTACTTTGAATTGAGCTGGGTAAAGCAGTGGTTTTTAATCGCGGCCTATCCGGCCCTCTTTTTCTGCACTAAGTCCAAGAACTCCTGAAAGAACATCAACCTCTGATTCTGGTAACGGTATTTCTCTCTTTTCTCTCGCCGCATTCAGAATTTTCACTGGCCTAGCGCACGATGTGCTCTCTCAGCTTTGATCTTCCCGCCTTTCATCGCAAGCCCAAGTATCTCCGGGAGCCAGCAATAAAAAAAAAAAAAAAAAAAAAGCAGCTCTGAGCCTTTAGCACCTTCTGGGAGGCCCACTGATTTGATGTTCCTCCTGCGGCCTATGTTCTCTAAATCATCAACCTCTCAGTGAGCTCCTTGAACCTCCTCTCCAAGCCCTCCAATTTGCAGCCTGTCTCAGTCACAGCCATTTCAGTATCATCCATCCGAATCTCAACGGCTTCTATGCGAACAGTAGTTTCCTGCACAGAAGCTACCACCTCAGACACTTTTTCATCGACCACCACCAGCTCTCTGTTAATCGTAATTGTCAGCTTAGTAGAAAAGGGTTCAAATAAATCAGTGAGCTGCTTCGAGTGGCTTACAGGAGTCCCCCCAGTGCAGGCCAATCCTCATCCAAGGCCTGCTCCCTGCTGCTCAGGGCAGCTTTAGAACCACTTTTCAGTGTTTTAGATGGCTGATCAGCCCACATAGCAGACAGGGATTTTGAGGGCACATTGTGGACATCTTCCAGACAATCTATTTTGCAGGAGTGCTCAGGATGGTAGTGGATTAGATGCTAGAAGTGCAGGAGCTGCAGCAAAACACATCTGCCCTGTTCAGCACATCTCATGATCCAGATTTATTGTTTTTAATGTACATGAAATAATTTTTGTTATTAATTTTTTGCCTGTTTGCAAGTTTCTCCTGAAATTCTGGAAGACTGGGCGTCAATATGGCAGATTAAATATAATGTAGACAAGTGCAAGGTGACGCATATAGGGAAAAATAATCCATACTGTAGCTACACGATCTTAGGTTCCATTTTAGGAGTTACCATCCAGGAAAAAGATCTGGGTGTCATAATTTATATTACAGTAAAATAAACAGCTCAGTGTGCTGTGGCAGTCAAAAAGCAAACACAATGTTAGGAATTAATAGAAAGGGAATGGCAAATAAAATGGAGGATGTCATAATGCCTCTATATCGCTCCATGGTGAGACCGCACCTTGAATACTGTGTACAATTCTGGTCACCACATCTCAAAAAAGATATAATTGTGATGGAGAAGGTACAGAGAAGGGCAACCAAAATGATAAAGGGGATGGAACAGCTCCCCTATGAGGAAAGGCTGAAGAGGTTAGGACTTTTCAGCTTGGAGACGAGACGGCTGAGGGGGGATATGATAGAGATGTTTAAAATCATGAGAGGTCTAGAACAGGTAGATGTGAACCAGTTATTGTCACTTTCAAATAATAGAAAGACTAGGGGGCACTCCATGAAGTTAGCAAGTAGCACATTAAAACTAATCGGAGAAAATTATTTTTCACTCAATGAACAATTAAGTTCTGGAATTCATTTCCAGAGGATGTGGTTAAGGCAGTTAGTGTAGCTGGATTTAAAAAAGATTTGAATAAATTCCTGGAGGAGACGACCATAAACTGCTATTAATCAATAGGGAATAGCCACTGCTTGTTGCCGGCATTAGTAGCTTGGGATCTGTTTAATGTTTGGGTACTTGTGACTTGGATTGGCCACAGTTGGAGACAGGATACTGGGCTTGCTGGACCTTTGGTCTGAGCTAGTATGGCATATCGTATGCTCTTACTTGGCCTGCTTTATTAATAATATGGGCCATTATTTACTATACTATATCTGCCAGTGCTTTTGCTCTTTCTTATTTTCCTCATTTGGATCTGCTTTCCTTTTTTTTTTAAAGGATGCATTTTTCACAGCACCATTTAGCCAATGAGGGAGACACGTCTCCTTTCAACCTTTTTTAATTTGTGAAATGCATTTTATCTGGGCTTCCAAGATGGTTCTTTTAAACATTCACAGAAGGCTGTGGAACGCAGAGCAAACACACTAAGAAACTGGTTAATGCAGCAGGTGTGTGTTGCTAAGGATACATAAAAAATGGTCCATATTAAATCAAGGTAGAAGCGAAGAAATATATAATAGAGAGTATGTAATTTGAAGTTATCACAGCATTTATTGAAGATCAGTCCCCCGACACGGAAGCACATCGGGAGGGACGAGCCACATGGTATATGTAATGATTGATAACAAACGTGTTGAATGGAATCTCTGAGGAAATAAGAGTAGTCAATCCCAAGGAGGTAAGTAACGTGGCAATATTAACAATTATCACCTACCCCCTACGTAACCAATGACGTGCAAAAACGTCATAACTAGCAATGGGGCAGCTACAAAAAATAATATATAGAAGTTAGATATAATGTGACCACCAAAAGCAATGTGTCGTATAGTTGGAGAATTAAAAACCACTTAAATCTCAAAGAAGGTGTGTAAATGGGACGAAAAGACCAAAATGAATGCAAAAAATATTGAACAGTACGGTACTTACCTATAGGAGAAATGGGATGAAATAATGACAGTATTCACAGATTAATAAACAATGAGGCCGTCAGGGTCACAATAAGAGTGGTGCCATTGTACCAAGGTACTTATGAAATCTGAAAGCAGAGGGCAGAAGCACGTGGAAAAGTGGAATGGGGTAAGTACCGTACTGTCAAAAATGTTTTGCATTCATTTTGGTGCCTTGGTCCCTCCCGATGCCGTGTCGGGGGACTGATCCTCAACGAATGCTGGGATAACTTGAAATTACATACTCTTTGTTATATATGTTTTCCTGCATATTTGGTTTGAATGTAAACCGATGTGATATGTAAAATCGAACGCCAGTATATAAAAATTAATACATAAATAAATACATACATTTGTTCTGCTTTTACCTTGATTTTTCATGTACCCTTAGCAGCACACCTGCTGCATTAACCTCTTTTAAACATTCGCCGTGTCTCCTGCATGTAACTGATCCTTTTAGTTTCCTTCTAACTCGTTTACTCCTGCCATCATAGTGTACTACACATTTCTATACACAGACTCTGGGGGCCCCCCACCCTTACACAATCCCCGAGTTTGTGACAATCCTATAACCTCACTTATGCAGTCCCTAGATCTGTGAGGATCCTATAACCTCACTTATGCAGTCCCTGGATCTGTGAGGATCCTATAACCTCACTTATGCAGTCCCTGGATCTGTGAGGATCCTATAACCTCACTTATGCAGTCCCTAGATCTGAGAGGATCCTATAACCTCACTTATGCAGTCCTTAGATCTGTGAGGATCCTATAACCTCACTTATGCAGTCCCTGGATCTGTGAGGATCCTATAACCTCACTTATGCAGTCCCTGGATCTGTGAGGATCCTATAACCTCACTTATGCAGTCCCTAGATCTGAGAGGATCCTATAACCTCACTTATGCAGTCCCTAGATCTGAGAGGATCCTATAACCTCACTTATGCAGTCCCTAGATCTGAGAGGATCCTATAACCTCACTTATGCAGTCCCTAGATCTGAGAGGATCCTATAACCTCACTTATGCAGTCCTTAGATCTGTGAGGATCCTATAACCTCACTTATGCAGTCCCTGGATCTGTGAGGATCCTATAACCTCACTTATGCAGTCCCTGGATCTGTGAGGATCCTATAACCTCACTTATGCAGTCCCTGGATCTGTGAGGATCCTATAACCTCACTTATGCAGTGTCCCTAGATCTGAGAGGATCCTTTAACCTCACTTATGCAGTCCCTGGATCTGTGAGGATCCTATAAGCTCACTTATGTAGTCCCTAGATCTGTGAGGATCCTTTAACCTCACTTGTGCAGTCCCTAGATCTGTGACAATCCTATAACCTCACTTACGCAGTCCCTAGATCTGAGAGGATCCTCTAACCTCACTTATGTAGTCCCTAGATCTGAGAGGATCCTATAACCTCACTTATGCAGTCCCTGGATCTGTGAGGATCCTATAACCTCACTTATGCAGTCCCTAGATCTGTGAGGATCCTATAAGCTCACTTATGCAGTCCCTAGATCTGTGAGGATCCTATAAGCTCACTTATGCAGTCCCTAGATCTGTGAGGATCCTATAACCTCACTTATGCAGTCCCTGGATCTGTGAGGATCCTATAACCTCACTTCCCTGTACGTACCAGGATCAGTCCAGGACACCTGGGTTGTGACTCCGCACCAGTAGATGGAGACAGACTAAAACTTGTGGGCGGAGCATATATGCCCCTGTGCCAGTCACAGCCCCTCAGTCTTACTCTGTCTCCAGTAGGTGGTGCAGGTCAGGTCACAGCTCCTTCCTGCCCTGGTTCTGGTACTCCGTCAGGGTCGGTTCTTTCTTTTTCTTGGTTTTAGGCCAGTTTAGTGTTGTTAATTGGGATTTTGATTTTGCTAAATTTGATTTTGCTAAATTGTCCCTGAGGTCCCGTCCGCCCTGTCTCCCAGGGGGGTTGTGAGGTCCTGAGGGGACTACCCCCCCCTGGTTGAGGCCGCTGCTAGGGTCGAGGACCCGGCTTTCCCAGTAGCAGCGTCAGGGGTGACACCGGGGAGCCCGGTTCACTCACCCCTGCTGGACTAGGGCTCCAGGACCGCGGACAGCGACAAGCGTTGTTTTGTAAAAAAAAAAAAAAAAAATTGTTTTACTTTTGTTTTCGGTTCTCTCTGGCTTCAGCTCTCTGCTGCTTTGCGTCGCCGCTCCGTGGGGTCTCCGGGGGGGGCGCCGCTGGCAGGGGGGAGGCCGGGGGGGCAGCCGGGGGGGCCGGTTTCGCTAAATTTAATTTTTCCTCCCGGTGCGCTCTTCGCCGCGGCTCGTCGGCATGCCTCGTGGCTCGGCCTGTCGGGCCTGCGGCTCGGCGCGCGCGCGGCTTTACCGCAGTGCTCTGTGTGCGGCCTGCTTCCCGGGTGGAGAGCGGTCATCCGGGGCGCCTCGGGGGGGCTCGATCCCGCAGCGCACGATCGCCGCCGCGCAGGGGGGGGCTCGGCAGAGCGGCCCCAAGACTTTTTCCCGCTGAGCGCGGGAGTGGCGGCCATTTTGGCCTCGGACCGTGAAATGGCGCGGGAAACGGCAGGAGCCTCGGGCCTGCCTCCCGCGCTTTCTCCTCAGCGGGTTGATACAGGGGGGTCCCCTCGGGGGTCCCTTGGTCCCCGGGGGTTTTCAGAGGAGGATTCTTCAGCCTCGGGGTCCCTTTCGGAGGATTTTGCGCTGTCGTTGCGCAAAGTCCTAAAGTGTACGTGCAGTAAGCGCGGCCGGGGGGGACCCCGCAATGCCCCCCCCAGGGAAGTCGTCATGCAATCCTAAGGGCGCTGCGGAGGGGTCCCGGGGCCCTTCCCGAAGTACGCGGCTTCCTCGTGGCGTCCCACAGGAAGCCGATTCCGATTCCCCCCTGCGGTGGACTCTGATTCCCCTGAGAAGCCCCTGAAAGGGGCCGACGGAGAGGGGACGGACGAATCCGCTCAGCCAGGCGCCGGAAAGGGATCCCAAGCAGTGGAAAATGATGATCCCAAGGTGTTCCGGCTCTTCCGCAGGGAGGACCTGCCACCCTTAATTCCGGCCATTCTCCAGGAGCGGGGCATAGAAGCGCCTCTGGTGGTAGTCCGTCAGGAGGCAAACATGGATCCGGTCCTGTTAGGTCTCTCGGCTCCGGCAGTGGCTTTCCCGTTTCTTCTCCTCGACGAATATTCTGTTCCGGAATGGGACACCCCGGAGTTAGTTTTGAAGGTCAGTAAGGCCATGGACAAGCTTTACCCGCTTCCGGAGGATGCGCTGGACCTTCTCATATTCCCCAAGGTGGACTCAGCGGTCTCCGCGGTAACAAAGAGATCTACCAATTCCGGTCACGGACGCGGCAGCTCTCAAGGACCTTCAGAACAGGAAGCTGGAAGTGCAGCTCAAGAAGATTTCGAGGTTTCCGCGCTGGGAGTGCAGGCCATCTGCACGAATTTCGCCATGCGGGCCAGTCTGCGCTGGGCCCAGGTTCTTCAAGCCAATGCGGATTTTCCGCAGACGAGGCAGCGCAGGCAGATCGTTTGGAAGCTGCAATAGCATATGGCGTGGATGCGCTGCACGATTTGCTGCTCACGTCGGTTAGGTCCATGGTAGCGGCTGTCTCGGCACGCCGACTTTTGTGGTTGCGCAACTGGGCGGCGGATGGTTCTTCCAAGGCTCATTTCGGGGCATTACCATTCAAGGGACTTTGCTGTTTGGCAAGGAATTGGACGAGTTAACGAGTTCCCTGGGGGGGAAAAACAGGGCCTTCTAGCTTCCCGAGGATAGATCCTGGGCGAGGTCCTCGTTTTCGGCCAGTTCTCTTTCTCGGGGTCCCAGGAGGTCGCGTCCTCAAAGGTCGTCCGGGCGCTCGTATAGGTCTTCCTCCTCCCGTACTCCGCAGTGGCAGCAACAGTCCTTTCGAGGTAGGCGCTTCGGTAGACAAGGAGGTGCCTGGCAATCACGGCGCCCAAGTCTTCGCAATGAAAGGGGGTCGGCCCATCTCTCGCCGCAGCCTCGGCACGCCGTTTCCAACGGCGGGGTACGGTTGATGTCATTTCCGAGAGATGGCCCGGTGTAACGGCGGACCAGTGAGTCCTCATGGTCATAGGACGCGGCTACGCGTTGGATGTTGCTCACACCCCAGCGGACAAGTTCCTGGTCTCGCCTTGCAAGACTCCCGAGAAGAAGGCGGCGGTGCTCGACACCATCCAACGCTTAGCAGGCTTGGGAGCTATTTCTCCAGTCCCGGTCAGCCAACACGACAAGGGCCGTTACTCCATCTACTTCATCGTCCCAAGGAAGGACGGCACGTCCAGACCCATTCTGGATCTCAAGGGGTGAACCGATGCCTTCGGATTCCTCACTTCACAATGGAGGCGATTCGTTTAGTCATCGCCGCGGTAAGGCCCGGCGAGTTTCTAGCCTCCCTGGAGGTCGGAGCTACATCTTCTCACGGAGGCATATCTTCACATAGGCATTCATCCATCGTTCCAACGCTTCCTCAGGTCTGCGTCCTAGGGCGGCATTACCAGTTCCGAGCGCTCCAGTTCGGGCTCGCGATGGCCCCACGTACATTCTCGAAGGTGATGGTCGTGGTGGCGGCGCAGCTGCGCCGAGAAGGTCTCTGCGCCGAGAAGGTCTCCTGGTCCACCCTTACCTGGACGATTGGTTAATTCGGGCAAAGTCCGAGGATCAGTGTCGGATGGCGGTAGCCAGGGCCCTCCACCTTCTGCAGTCCCTAGGATGGGTGGTCAACTATAGCAAGAGTCATCTGACACCCACGCGGACCTTGGAATATCTGGGAGCTCTTTTCGACACGAAGCAGGGCAAGGTGTTCCTGTCACACGAACGGAGGTGCAAACTGCAAGCTCAAGTACGTCGCTTATTGTCTCTCCGCTAACCGCGGGTCTGCGACTACCTTACGGTCCTAGGGTCTAGCTTCAACGCTGGCACTGGTTCCCTGGGCATTCGCTCATCTGCGTCCATTACAGTCATCCTTACTATCCCGCTGGAAGCCGGTCTCTGAGGAATTCCATCTACCGCTTCCACTCAAGGGACACGCGAGGTCCAGCCTGCTCTGCCTGGGGAGCTCGGTCCAAGGCCTATGGCCCGTGTCGCAAGCCCAGTGGTCTATCAATCGCCTAGAGCCCAGAGCGCGCCTAGAGACCAGAGCGGTCCGTCTGGCCCTGCAAGCCTTTCTGCCGTTGCTGCGGGGGAAGGCAGTTCGAGTGTTGTCGGACAATGCGACCACAGGGGCATACATCAAACGCCAGGGCGGACCAAGGAGCCCCCAGGTGGTGGAGGAGACTCAGCGCTTGATGGCCTGGTCGGAGCTACATCTCAGCAACATAGCAGCGTCTCACATTGCGGCAGTCGACAACGTGCAGGCGGATTTTCTCAGCCGTCATCGTCTGGATCCCGGAGTGTGGGAGTTGGGGGACGAAGCTTTCTGCTCATTTGCAAAACGTGGGGGGTGCCCCACATGGATCTGATGGCCACGTGGCACAACGCGAAGGCCCCGCGATTTTACAATCGATGTCGAGAACGGGGGGCAGAAGGCGTCGATGAGTTGGTGCCTCCCTGGCCGACGGATGTGCTGCTCTACGTGTTTCCCCCGTGGCCGATGATCGGCATGATTCTACGGCGCATAGAATTGCACCCGGCCGAGGTAGTCTTGGTGGCACCGGAGTGGCCGCGCCGGCCGTGGTTTGCAGACCTCGCCCAGCTGGCGGTAACGGCGCCCCTTCGGTTTCACGGTATGGCGGGCCTGCTCCATCAGGGCCCCGTCTGGCATATGTCCGTGTCTGGGTGGTCTTTGAGGACTGGTGCGTGCAGCGTGGGGTGGTCTCCACTTCGGCTTCCGTCTCCGACATTCTGGCGTTCCTCCAGGCTGGTCGCCTGGCGTGCAGTTCCCTTCGGGTTCAAGTGGCAGTGCTCGGTTGTTTGCAGGGTTCAAGTGGCAGCGCTCGGTTGTTTTCGGGGTACGGTCCGTGGTACGTCCCTAGCGCTCCACCCGGACTTTGCTCGCTTCCTCCGGGGTGCCAAACGCCTTCGTCCTCCCTTGCGTCTTCCTTGTCCGGCTTGGGACCTCAACTGGGTTCTTGTCCGGCTTGGAACCTCATCGGGGTTCTCTCCTCCCTATGCACGGCGCATATTGAGCTTTGAAACGCGCGACTCTTAAGGACCTCACTCTTCAGACGGCGTTCTTGGTAGCGATCGCCTCGGCGCGGCGTGTTTCCGAGTTGCAGGCCCGGTCCTGTAGTGAACCCCTTTTTGCGTATTTCCGATTCCGGAGTTTCTTTGCGCACAGTTCCTTCCTTCCTACCGAAAGTGGTGTCGTCTTGTCGTATGAATCAATCGGTGGAACTGCCCGCTTTGGCGGCCAGGGAGTTCTCTGTTCCAGAAGCGAGAGAATTGCGGACGCTTGACGTGCGGAGGTCCCTCCTCCGATATCTGGAGGTCAGTAATCCGTTTTGGGTCACAGATCATCTGTTTGTCCTGTTCTCTGGTCCTAAGTAAGGGGCCGCAGCGTCTCGCACAACGATCGCCCGGTGGCTTAAGGAGGCCATTGCTTCAGCGGTGGCTTAAGGAGGCCATTGCTTCGGCGTACTGGGTGCGGGGAAAACCGCTTCCCGTGGGCCGGAGGGCTCACTCGACTCGTGCGCAGGCGGCACCTTGAGCGGAGGCTTCTCCGGTATTGCCTCAAGAGATTTGCGGGGCGGCTACCTGGAAGTCGTTGTATACCTTTATCAGGCAGTTCGGGGGATGTCCGGGCTACCGATCCCGGAGGATTTGGAGAGAGGGTACTCCGAGCGGGACTCTCTGCTTCCCACCCTCGGTAATTTAGCTCTGGTACATCCCAGGTGTCCTGGACTGATCCTGGTACGTACAGGGAAAGGAAAATTAGTTTCTTACCTGATAATTTTCGTTCCTGTAGTACCAAGGATCAGTCCAGGATCCCGCCCGCAGTGCTACGCTGAAGTAATGGAGAGTCCGCTCTTTGTTCTGAATTCTTCTGTTCCGCTTGTTTAACTCTCTTGGTTGGAGAGTCTGTTTCCAGGAGGGGTGTTTTTCCCCGTTCTATTAGCGGTTTCTAGCTAGTTTAGTTCTCTGGTTGTGTTCTACTTTGACATTACGTATGACTGAGGGGCTGTGACTGGCACAGGGGCATATATGCTCCGCCCACAAGTTTTAGTCTGTCTCCATCTACTGGTGCGGAGTCACAACCCAGGTGTCCTGGACTGATCCTTGGTACTACAGGAACGAAAATTATCAGGTAAGAAACTAATTTTCCTTTATGCAGTCCCTAGATCTGAGAGGATCCTCTAACCTCACTTATGCAGTCCCTGGATCTGTGAGGATCCTATAACCTCACTTATGCAGTCCCTAGATCAGTGAGGATCCTATAACCTCACTTATGCAGTCCCTAGATCTGAGAGGATCCTATAAGCTCACTTATGCAGTCCCTGGATCTGTGAGGATCCTATAACCTCACTTATGCAGTCCCTGGATCTGTGAGGATCCTATAACCTCACTTATGCAGTCCCTGGATCTGTGACAATCCTATAACCTCACTTACGCAGTCCCTAGATCTGTGACAATCCTATAACCTCACTTATGCAGTCCCTAGATCTGTGAGGATCCTATAACCTCACTTGTGCAGTCCCTAGATCTGTGACAATCCTATAACCTCACTTACGCAGTCCCTAGATCTGTGACAATCCTATAACCTCACTTATGCAGTCCCTAGATCTGAGAGGATCCTATAACCTCACTTATGCAGTCCCTAGATCTGAGAGGATCCTATAACCTCACTTATGCAGTCCCTAGATCTGTGAGGATCCTATAACCCCCCATTTATACAATCCCCAAAAGCCTATGATGACCCTGTAATCCCCTGCCTTTTACACAATCCTTGTATAATGCCCCCCACCCCTTATACAAGCTTTAGGCCTGTGATGATCCTATCACCACACTCCCTCCCCCCTTTAACATAAACCCTGGGCCTATAAGGATCCTGTAATTCCTCTTACACAAACTCTGGGCTTGCAAGGAGCTCAGGAGTCACTTACAGAAACCATGAGCCTACAAGGATCCCATAACCCGCACTTACAGTTACCCGCTGCCCGGTATTGCTCTGCTCTTCCTGATTTTGGTAAAGGAGGGCCAGCATCCAGCAATTTAATCACTGGCATTCTGCCAACCCCTCCCCAGCAGAAAACCACTCTCCCAACCCTCATGGCCCCTTTGCCCTCCCCCGCAGACATTTTTCATCTGAAACAGAGACCAGGCCTAGGCCCAGCCAGTGGCAGATGTAGACCCCCAGCCTCCCTTAGGTGTGTGGACAGCCGTCCATCCCCCCACCCCCACCCCCGGGTGCTTCTCCGATGACATGTCAGTCCTGCAGAAGCAGCTACTGGAGATCACTTCCACGCACTGGGGCAGCTGCTTCTGGGCCCTTGTCTACTCTGCCTATTGGTAAATTCAAGCTTTAGCCCCAGCATGGACACTAAAGCTGCAAGCAGCTGTGAGAGGAGGAGGTTGGGGGCAGAGCCCGCATGTGCATGGCCACAGCAGGGCCTGGGAGCAGAGTGTGCACGAGCTAAGTCCCCAGCCCATGCGTCTCACAGCTGCCAATGCCTCCTTTACAGTTATTTATTTGATTGATTTATACTCTGATTTTCAGACGGATTAGACATGCGGGCGCTGTAGGCCTAGGACCAGCTCCTGTTTCAGAAGGGAAGGTCCATGTCATGGGGGGGGGGGGAGGGGGGAGAATAAACCGTCCACAGGGAAGAGGAGGGGGGCTTGTGAGGATGCCTGCAGGAGATGGAAAGTTGAGATTGAGTTTGGGGGATTGAAGGTTCCTTTTATTTTTTAAATTTGGCAATCCTACCCTTTTACCCAAACTCTGCTATGGCAACACTTGGCACAATTTTTAGTAGGAAGGCTTTAGGGCCCAGTTGGCCAGTATTTGGTTGGCTTGGCCAGTTTTTCTGAAAGGGAGGGCTGGTCGTCAGCACCACCTTAACAGTGTGGTAATCAATCAGTGGACATTTCCTTGACTCCAGGGGCTTTCCCATTCCCCAGCTCTCAAGCCTTGACTCCACTCTCACTCCCCTGCCCCGTTCTCCTTAATGATAACCGCAGCAGCAGCTAGCGGGAGGGGGGCTTGTGAGTGGGGGCTCTGTGAGGCCAGTGTGTGCTCACAGATCCAGTAGCGGCCCCAGGCCTTCCTCCCGTGAGTGTGCTCACCTCCACGCTGCTGAAGCAAGGCAGAGTTCAAGCAAGTTAAGGAGAGAAAGGTCTGATTTTTTTTTTTTAAAGACCCTGGTACTGATACAGGGGGATCCCAGCTTCCATTCAGTGACCTGGAAAGAGTGCAAGAAGGAATTACCTTGGGCTGCAGTCTCTCCCCCTCGCAGAAGAACTCTGCTCTGCCCCCGCTCACCTTCGCCACCCCCTTCAGAAGTCTGTGGCAGACACTGGAGCCAAAGCCAAAGCTGAAACATCTGAAGAAACATTCAATATCAATGAGGTTATCTGAACAAAATTAAGGACATTGTCAATATAATCACACTGCAGCCTTCCTGCCATCACACTGCCATCTCTCACAGCAGCTGTCTTGCCATCACACTGCCATCCCACAGCAGCTGTCCTGCCATCACACTGCCATCTCTCACTGCAGCTGTCCTGCCATCACACTGCCATCTCTCACTGCAGCTGCCCTGCCATCACACTGCCATCTCTCACAGCTGCCCTGCCATCACACTGCCATCTCTCACTGCAGCTGCCCTGCCATCACACTGCCATCTCTCACAGCTGCCCTGCCATCACACTGCCATCTCTCACTGCAGCTGCCCTGCCATCACACTGCCATCTCTCACAGCTGCCCTGCCATCACACTGCCATCTCTCACTGCAGCTGCCCTGCCATCACACTGCCATCTCTCACTGCAGCTGCCCTGCCATCACACTGCCATCTCTCACTGCAGCTGCCCTGCCATCACACTGCCATCTCTCACAGCAGCTGTCCTGCCATCACACTGCCATCTCTCACAGCTGTCCTGTTATCACACTGCCATCTCTCACAGCTGCCCTGCCATCACATTGCCATCTCTCACAGCAGCTGTCCTGCCATCACACTGCCATCTCTCACAGCTGTCCTGTTATCACATTGCCATCTCTCACAGCAGCTGTCTTGCCATCACACTGCCATCCCACAGCAGCTGTCCTGCCATCACACTGCCATCCCACAGCAGCTGTCCTGCCATCACACTGCCATCTCTCACAGCTGCCCTGCCATCACACTGCCATCTCTCACAGCTGCCCTGCCATCACACTGCCATCTCTCACAGCTGTCCTGCCATCACATTGCCATCTCTCACAGCAGCTGTCTTGCCATCACACTGCCATCTCTCACAGCTGTCCTGTTATCACACTGCCATCTCTCACAGCTGCCCTGCCATCACACTGCCAGTTCTCACAGCAGCTGTCCTGCCATCACACTTCCATCTCTCACAGCAGCTGTCCTGCCATCACACTGCCATCTCTCACAACAGCTGCCCTGCCATCACACTGCCATCTCTCACTGCAGCTGTCCTGCCATCACACTGCCATCTCTCACAGCTGTCCTGTTATCACACTGCCATCTCTCACAGCTGCCCTGCCATCACACTGCCAGTTCTCACAGCAGCTGTCCTGCCATCACACTTCCATCTCTCACAGCAGCTGTCCTGCCATCACACTGCCATCTCTCACAACAGCTGCCCTGCCATCACACTGCCATCTCTCACTGCAGCTGTCCTGCCATCACATTACCATCTCTCACAGCTGTCCCGTCATCACACTGCCATCTCTCACAGCTGTCCTGCCATCTCTAACAGCAGCTGCCCTGCCATCACACTGCCATCTCTCACTGCAGCTGTCCTGCCATCACATTACCATCTCTCACAGCTGTCCCGTCATCACACTGCCATCTCTCACAGCTGTCCTGCCATCTCTAACAGCAGCTGCCCTGCCATCACACTGCCATCTCATCACAGCTGTCTTGCCATCACATCACAGGTGACCTGCTATCACACTGCCATTTCACAGCAGCTGCCCTGCGATCATACGCCACTCTTGCTATCACATTGCCATCTCATTGCAGATGTCCCACCATCTCACAGCAGCTGCTCTGCCATCAAACTGTCACTGACCTTCCATCACACTGCCAGCTCAGCGCAGATGTCCTGCTATCACATTGCCATCCCACAGCAGCTGTCCTGCCATCGCACTCCCAACTCTCTGCAGCTGTCCTACCATCCTGCCAGCCGCACTGCTGAATATGAACGGCTATCTTAAAGATAAGTTTATTTGGCTAACTTTAGAACAGCTCTATGGCACAACCAGTAAGCTGTGAATACTAACCCCTTAAACTGAAAACATTTGTTGATTTATATTATGAATGTTAATTTTATAAACTGTTGTGATCTTTATATGGAACAATGGTATATAAAACGTCTAAATAAATAAATAAATGTTATCCGGCTGAATATCAGAGTTAGTCAGATAACCAGGGCCGGTGCAAGGGGATTAGGGGCCCCAGGCACCTTCTGCCTTGTGCCTGCTCCCACCCGGCCACACCTCCACCCCCATTAGGATGCGCAAGCCACGTGGGGCCATGACTGGTGGCAGTACCGCTCGCAGACCCACATCGCTCATGCCTCCTAACAGTCGGCACCCTAGGCCCAGTGCCAGCCCTGCAGATAACTTATCCATCTAACCTAACTCCTCCCAGAAATCCCCCTCAAATGCTCCTACATTTTCTGGTTAAAGTTTAGCTGGATAAGTGTTCAAATTAATCAAAAGTCAGCAATTAGCCAGATAAGCCTTGACTTATCCAGGAAAATGCCTCTGAATGTGGACCTCATTATTATTTGTCTCCCTTATACAATTCTTTTTATGAACTTTTTTCTTTTCTGATTTTCAGATGGACAACAGGGGGTTCACATTCAGCTGCTGTGCAGCTTGGCTAGTTAGTCGGATAAAACTATCCTGTTAATTCAGCAGTGGAAGCACGCCACTGAATATATGCAGCTATTTTAAAGTTAGCCAGATAAGTCTATTCAGCTAACTTTAGGACAGGGTTACGGGATAACTAGATTTAACTGAATAAGTTATCTGGCTATCTCTTAATATAGGAGTTAGACTAATAATGCATCCAGCTAACTATTCCTTCTAGTTACGTCCCTAGAATGCCCCTAACTTATCCATCCAAATCCGAGCTGGATAATAAGGGATTTGGCTAGAATTTAACTGGAGAAATGTCCAAATATGAATTTACTTTTAATAGAAGTGCAAATTGGTCTTCTCAATCATGCATCCAAAACAATATTTATTTCAATATCCACAATGCAACTCCTATTGTTCTCTTTTAAAAAAATATTTTTTATGCAATTAAAAACTGTAATTACTAAAACACAGTTTTTGCAAGCCTATAATGGTACTGTAACCCCACATCAGCTAGCTAGCCTAAACTACACACATAGTTATTGTATAAATTGTAACCATACTATGATGGCACATGTTTTTAATTGGTAAGCTATACCACTCGTAATTTTTATTATAGTGCCTTTCTGTAAACCGTTGTGATGGTTAACTAACTTAATGACGGTATAGAAGAGTTAAAATAAATAAATAAACCATTAACTGCTTCAGGGGTAAAGCATATCAATAAATACTTAACTTGAATGGTGTTGAATTTCGGACGCTGGACTCTCACCCAGGTCAAATATCAATTTAGCCATATAATTTCTGAGTTATCCCGCTAAAGGCTTCTGGATATGGAGCTCCAGGTAGGAGCATAAATGCTAGGTACCATTTCTAAAGGGATACAGATGGCCAGAGGAAGTGTGACTCACTGAATCAGGAAGTCTTTTCCAGGCAGATGGCAGAGTAAAGTGGAAAGTGCAGCGAGGAGGTGGCAGTGGAGGAATGGTGTAGGGTGAGAGTAGAGAGGAGCTGAAGAATGAATGCAGAGATAAGCGAGTAAGAGAAGCTTGAACTATATGCAGAAGTAGACAGGAAGGCAATATAGCAACTTCAGAAGAGGGATTACATGGTCATTGCAATGCTGAAGGAAGATAAGTTGTGTAGCTGAATTCTGAATAGATGATTGTAGTAGAGAAAGCAGAGTTGCTTACCTGTTCTTGGAGGATAGCAGGATGTCAGTCCTCACACACGAGTGACAGCATCCGATGGCGCCTGGCACGGAAAACGTATGTTAAAGGCTCTAGAACTCTGACTGAACTTCTCTGAGCATGCATTATACCATGTGGTTATGCGGGGGTCCCCTCAGAATTAAAGAAAAATTAATGACATGGAGACCTAACTGCAAAGGGAGAGGGGCTGATCTTGTGGGGACTGACATCCTGTTGTCCTCAGAGAACACCTGTTACAATTTAGCAACTCTGCTTTCTCTGAGATCAAGCAAGATGGGTCAATCCCATCAATCCTCATACATGGGTCAATCCCTACCTGCAGGCAGCCCCCCCCCCCCCCCGATATAAAAGGGAACCAACAAAACTGGTGCCATTAAGCACAACTACCATGTTTTGTTTGAAACAGGAGGGGGACGGGGGCACCCTGAACAGAAATAACAGGCTCTAGGCAGGAGCAGAGTTGGGTTCTAAACCTTAAACAAGTTCCGAAGGACAGATTGGCCAAACCTGCTGTTGCATTGGCCATCCCTATCCAAACAGTAATGCAATATGAATAAGTGGATGGAACTCCATGTCGCAACTCTACAGATCTCCTCCTTGGGGACTGTTCACACGTGGGCTACCGATGCTGCCATGACTCGGACAGAGTGAGCCTTAGCATGATCCACAAGATGTAATCCCATCTCGACATAACAGAAGGAGATGCAGTCTGCTAGCCAATTGGAAAACATCTGTTTGGCAATGACGATTCCCAGCCAGTTCTGGTCAAAAGCAACAAAGAGCTTAGTGGACTATGGGCTTCTGTCTGCTCCAGATAGAAGGCTAAGGCTCTCTCGTAGTCCAAACTGTGCAAGGCCTGGGAAAGAATATTTGCAGGATGATGGACCTGTTAAGATGAAAGTCCAACACCAACTTAGGCAGGAATTTAGGATGAGTACACAAGACCACTCTTTCATGAAAAAACTTAATGTAAGGTGGATAACTAACCAAGGCCAGGAGCTCACTGACCCTGCGCGCTGAAGTGACTGCTACCTAAAATACGATCTTCCAGATCAGCTACTTCAGGTCATAGGAGTGCAGTGACTCAAAAGGAGCTAAAACCACACTGAAGTCCCAGGACACAGCAGGAGGCTTTAAGGAAGGCTTCAGTTGAAGCAGACCCAACATGAAATGTTCAAATATAGGTTGTACATAGATGTACTTACCCTCTATACCATGGTAATATGCACCAATCGCACTCAGATGAACCCTAAGTTGGTCTGATACCAGTTTCAGAAAGGTGTAGAAAGTAGTCAAGCAGTTTTTATTTTGAGCAGGAGAAAGAGTCTGGAGCCTTTTGCTCACACCACATGACAAACCCCCTCCACTTCAGTCTATAGGATTTCCTGGTGGAAGACTTTCTGAAAGCTATGAGGACACAAGACACATCTTCTGAGAGATTGAGGGGTTGCAGGATCAACTTTTCAACATCCATGCTGTGAGCGACAAGGCCTGAAGGTTGGGATGCCGTACCCTGTCCCGCTCCCAATCTGATCACAGATGAACAGCTCTTAAATGAGCGGAAACCAGACCTGTTTTGGCCAATGGGGAGCTATGAGAATCATAGCCCTGTTGTTCCTCCCTGAGCTTCAACAAAGCCTTTGCCACCAGTGGAGCTGGAGAATACGTGTTCGGTAGACCTGGCCCCAATGAAGGGCAAAAGCATGTGCCCTTAACAGGGAACAGAACAGAGGAACCTTTCTGTTCCAAGGGGCCGCAACGGGTCCACTTCTGGGGTTCCCCAGAGGCGGAAGATCCGGTTCACTATCCCTTGGTCTGGCGACCATTCAAGGGGTCTGAAGAGCAACTCAGTCTGTTCACTATCCCATTATCCAGACAGCCAGATATGTGGCCCTGAGCACCATCCCATGGGAGAGGGCCCAAGACCATATCTGGATCACTTTTTAACACAGGAGGTAAGAGCCTGTACCTCTCTGCTTGTTGATGTAGTACATCACCACTTGTTTGTCTGTCTGGAGCAACATAATTTTGTTGAACAGCTGATTTCTGAAAGCCCACAGCATGGAGCTCCAGGAAGTTGATTTGAAAGAAACATTCCTGGGCAGACCACAGACCCTGGGTGTTGACCCTATCAACATGCTCACTCCAGGCAAGGTAGACAACTGTTGATAAGACAATTTGCACCTGAGAAATTTGGAAGGACACCCCTCATTCTAAATTGGAAATTCCTTGCCACCAGGACAAAGAGTCCCAGAGTGACTCGGATGCAGTCCAGCAGATCTTGAGTGACCTGAAGCCTCTGGGACCTTAGGATCCATTGGGCTCTTCACAAGTACAGATGTGCCAAGAGAGTAACATGTATGGTACTACCATGTGGCCCAACAGTCTCAACATGTGCCACGCTGATATCTGCTGGCTCCTTTGAATTTCTGCTGTGATGGAAATCAAGGTGATGGCCTGTTGCTGCGGCAGGAAGGCCTTGGCCTGAGCAGTGTCTAGAATGACTCAAATTCCAATTGAGGTGACAAGCAGAAATAAGGTAGTTGATGACAAACCTTGGTAACTCTAGCACCCAGATGGTCGAGCTCATGGAATCCTCAGCCCCTGCCTGAGAGGTACTCTTGACCAGCCAATCATCCAGATAAGGAAAAACGTAGGCTCCCAGTCTGTGAAGGTGTGCTGCCACCATGGCCAAGCATTTCCTAAAGACCCACAGGTGATGGACCAACAAAGCAGGAGGGTAGGCTATCTAAGAAGGCTGTGAGGACAAGCAAAGTAGGTTAGACGCCAAGAAATGTCCGATTATGACTTTTTATTGGAGACGTATTTTCAATAAAAGGAACCCGACTCAAGCCGAGTTTCACCCCCACATTGGGGCTGCCTCAGGGGCTGTCTGAAGTGAATGTTTTATGTATATGAGTTCAACTCACATCAATCACTTCCTGATATTTTTAGATGTGGAGAATCAACATGTATCGTCTCACCTCTAATTGGAAAAATTTATCGGAAAACTCCAATAAAAAGTCATAATCGGACATTTCTTGGCGTCTAACCTACTTTGCTTGTCCTAAAGACCCACAGGGCAGCACTAATCCAAACGGCAGAATGCGGTACTGGAAGTGCTGTTTTTCCACCATGAATCGGAGATACTTCCAGTGGCTGTGGAAGATCTCAAAGTGAGTGTAGGTGTCTTTTAGATTGAGAGAGCCTAGTCAATCCCCTTTTTGCAGAAAAGGAAACAAGGAGGCCAGAGAAATCATCTTGAACTTTTCTCTTTTTAGAAATTTTTTTCAAGACCCTTAGGTCTAGGATAGGATGGAGATCCCTGGTTTTCTTTGGAATCAGGAAGTACCGGGAACAGAATTCTCACCTTCTCTGTCCAGTGGAATGGGCTCAACTACTTTGAATGATGTCGAGGACCCACTGGTCTGAGGTTATTCTGGGCCACTGGCTCACATAGAACCACAGCCTGCCCTTGACCGGAAGGTCCTTTGACATAGTTACCAGGGTCTTGGCTACACCCAATCCATTCCAGTCTAAACTCCATACCAAAAATTGACTGAGGTGCTGTCTAGGATTTAGGAGCCCTCTGTTGCCTGGGACAGCTACAAGGGCCTGCTGTTACTGCCAGGACTGAAACAGCAGAGGATAATTTCTCCTCGGTTGGAAGAAAGGCTTCCTTGGATCTGATCTCGAGGACTTCCTAGATGATGAAGCTTGGACTTGAGTGCTTTTGGAGAGTTGCTGGAGCATTGTACAGTGATCATGGATCTATGCTACTGCATGCGTCATGCAATTTCTGAACAGATTCTCTCCTGTGCCTTTCCTGCACCTCTTGATGGAGATCTGAGGCCCGCAGTCAAGTGAGTCTGCAGGCACTGATCACTGCGGCTGAGATTCTTGATGCCACCTCCAAAATATTGTAGGTCAAGTAGACCCCATATTTTCTGCACTCCAGACCTTTATTCACCAGTGACTGGAGGGTGTCCTGCTGCTGCTGCGGCAGCTGCTTGGCCACCTCTTGCACCTGCTTCAGGATATCCCACCTGTATTGGCTAATGAAAAGCTGGTAGGCTGCTACGCTAGCAATGAGAATAGATCCCTGAAATACCTTCTTCTCAAGAGAATCCGTGACCCTTGGAACCCTCCTAGAGGGCACCGAGGAGTGGGTCAGAGTACACGTGGTCTTCTTGAGAGTGGATTCAACCACTATCTATTGGTGTGGCAGCCGCTTGTGGAATCTGGGAGCCTTCTGGATGAGGTAGACCACGTCCGCCTTCTTGTGTTGTGTTTGTGGCATCATATGGACCCTTAGTCGCAGTGGAGATGACTCCTCCCATGGGGAGGGGCCCCGTGGGGAACCACAGCGTTTAGCTAGACTCAGAGAGCAGACACTTGTAGGTGGAAAGCTTTATTGTACTGCTGTAGATAGATGATATGAGGCAGGAAGGAAAGGCACTGTAGTCCGGTAAGGTGCCAATACGTTCAGACAGTCTCAGATGTAGAGTCTCACCCAGATGTTCAAGGCATATAGGAACCCGCAGTGCAGGAAAAGACAAGCCTGGTGGGTGGAGTTGGAGAACCGGATCATAGAAGTACTCACAGGAATGTAGTGCAGGCGTCTTCCTGGTAATGAAGATGGTGGGACCAGAGGTCCGTGGTGTGGAAAATACTGGATTGATAGGCCCTCGAGGAGCGAGTACCTGATAGTCCAGAGGATCCTGAAATAGATAAAGAGAGACCCCCAAGGAGCGGTTATCTAGTTAGTAGAAACTCCGAAGGGTTGGTGGAAGCTAGAGGTCCCCGAGGAGCGGGTGCCTAGAGCTTCGTTAGGAGCGAGATTCCCCGGAGGGTAGCGAGGCGTCTAAGCGAGCAGCTTAGAGCGGTCAGAGTAGCTAAACCGAAGTCCTTGCTAACTCAAAGTAGATTGCATAGTGGAGACTTAAATACCTGGAGGTATTGACGTCATACGGTGGGGGGCGCCCCCAAGGTTCCCGCAATGATGTGAACTTAAGCATAGGCAACGTGCGCGCGCGCCCTAGGAGGCCACAGGATGGAGCATGGCGGACTGGGACACCCATGCTGAGTTGGAGACGCCAAGGGTTTCGGCACTGGAGCAGCCATCTTGCCCAAGGAGGAGGAAAAGGGTAGAAAAGAGGTAAGGCAGAGCAGTCGCAGCCGACTGCGACCGATGGATGCAACATCTTGTTAATGGAAGCCACTGAGAGAGGGTTCTCCCACATCCTCATCAACAACTCCATAAAGATCTTGTGGACTGGGACTGCTATGATCTCCTTAAGAGGCTCCACCTACCACAGAATATCCAGTATCTCCTGCTGGATATCCTGCTCCGTTTGTAAAGTAAATGAGAAGGCCTCAGCCATCAGCCAGACAAAACTGGAAAGGAAAGATCTTTTATAGGAGACTTCCTTCTGCTGGCATGGAGGCCATCCAATGCCTCGTCTTCTGAAGATCCTGAGGAGCCTCTCCGCCATGAGTAAAGGGGAGTCCTTCTCACTGACATCGACAGAGGAGGGCTCCCGAGGTGCTCGGTCCTCGACCAGCAATACATGTACTGAAGTGACTAGCCGGGTGGGCCAGAACCCCCAAGGCTGACCCATCTTTGGGAAAGTTCCTCCTCTAAGGAACCATGGATGGTGTGAGTAGAGCACCGATAAGCACTTGAAGGGAGCTGAGCAGCGGCTTGAAGAATAACAGTTCCATTAACGCTCTAACACCAAGGTCCTACAGTGCCTTCTCCATGGCTAGCTGCACTCACTTCTTCAGCTCTTCTTCAAAGATTTTCAGTGATGGACTGGGAGCCAGAAGGCATGACCAGATCCTCTTTGGAACTGAGAGGAGGAATGGTGGTGGACATCTGGACCGGTGAAGACCATGACAAACCCCTGGGAATCATGGACCATAGGGTCACTTTAGGGGCATCTCAAACAAAGCTGGAGCATCCCCGTGCCTGGCACCATGCATCGATGGAGATCAATGCCAATACTTCCTTGGCTTCCCTTGATGCTTGGCACAGTCCTTCCCCAGTGCCTAGGTCAAAGAAGACAAACCTGATTTTTTCAACCTTGAAGAGCTGGGCAATAGCCCATTTACGGAGTCCCTGACAGTTACCAACGCCAACAGACCCGATGGCCCCACCGACGTCAATGGCTCAATGGCCATCAATGCAGCTTTGAGGTCCTTCGATGTTGATGCTTCCGATGTCAATGGATCAGTCTTCCAGTGCCTGAAGAATTTGGTCCATCTTCTCCAAATAAATTCAGCCTCCTTTGGGGGTTATTTGTGCACCTTTGCAGCCACACTGGGTATCAAGCAATGACCCCAAGCAAAAGATACATCTATTACATGGGGATCCGTTATAGACATAGTCCTCCTGAAACAAAAGGGACACGAGATCAAAACTGATAGCAGCAGCCCTCGAGGGCCACTAGTTACTGAATGTACTGCCACCCCGGAGATTGAATATGAAAAAATACTACCTTGAAACTTGAAAAACCTACCTAGGGAAGATAGAGGGGAGAACCGAGGGAACCTGCGTCGATCCACACAATCCCATCAGTAACTTTGCATTGAAAAAAAACACTGAAAAAGCACTAGAAAATCCTTAACAGTAAGGAAAAAAGTGAGAGATTCACTCCATGGAAAAAGAAATGTTGACAGGACCCCACTTGGCCATGTGGTATAATGCATGCTCAGAGAGGCTCATTCAAAGTTCTAGAAACTTTAACATAAGTTTTCCCTGCCAGACTCCACTGGATGATGTTACCCTCGTATGAGAACTGCCATCCTGCTTATCCTTGGAGAAAAATGTGCTGAGAATGAGGTAGATCCTTTCAACTGGGGAATTTACAGCTGGGTGGTGCCAGGACATATAATGTGATCAGTATTTGTCTCTTGGATCAGCAATAGCAGCACTGGCTGGGAGATTACCAGGGCCCTCAGATCTAACTGCAAATGTTACAATGTTCAACACTCTAGACAAGTTGATTTAAGAATATCAATAAGTGTTACTGTGAAAATCCCTTTTCACTAATAAACTGTGAATTTATTAGCTCTGTGTTTTTTGAGCCAGGTAAGTTGCTACTGCTTTTACAAGTGCAAGCCAATCAAAGAGGTGTACATTCAATACATAAAAGACCATCTAGTTTAAACATACAAAATCATTAACAATGCAGAATATCAATTATCAATTAACTTAATAGCAGAAAGCTCTTCCTATAAAATCAATTGATGAAAGACTTGTACAACCTTTTTTGGGATTCAATCTTTTTTTAGAACAAAAATGACATGGTTTTGATATAAGGTCTACTTGGAATATTTTAATACCACTGATTATAAAATAAACAAAATTATGGTCAGGTAAGGCTACTTTCTGATCTCCAATACAATATAATTGATATTCCAGTATGTTAAAGCCTATTCATGTCAGAATATTAAATCTGATGTAGGGCCTTTAACAAATGTTGATCCCGGAAATAATTACATAAAAACTTGCAATGACAATGTGGATAGAAATTCGTTATCTAAAACTGACACAACTTCGTTAATATGAAGATTAAAGTCTCCTCTGAGGTTGAATATTAAAAATCTGAAATCTGAGAGCCATTACTGTTAGGGAAGGGCTCCCCAAACCTGCCAAGAGGAAGGCCACAGCAGTGTTTGCACCATTGTGTCCTGTCTCGTTATTGTCTTCTTAGTCACTTGTTGGGTAAAAGCAGAAACCCAAGTGAGGAGGAGGTATCCACCTGTGAGAAAGTGGAGTTTACGTGCGTTCTCTCCAGAGGCAGAGATTACGTTTGTGCATCCCTTACATTATCATGCTGTCATGCCTACCTTTACACACCCTCAATTTTGCTTCACCCAAACATTTACCAGCGTAAGAAGCCAGTTTACTTCGGTTTAGATGTGAAGCTTATGTTTGTTCGGTGCAAGCTTTCAAAGTGTAATGAGGAGACCTCTTAAACACCAATCCCCTCCCCTGTGTGCATCCCCTGATGGGAGTCCAGCAGCATTGTCATTACACAAAATGTAAGAAGGTCTGTGACTGAAATGTAACGGAGACCTGGCCCATCTTCTTACCTATTGGTGCTCGCATGCTGTCTCACCAGTTCAATCACTTTCCCAGTGTTATTCACAGTGGCAGCGGTCAGAAGGAAGAGTTGACGTGGGTAACCCCGATGGACAGGCTGCCCCAGGCTCCATGTTAGAGCTGCCAGAACGTTAGCATCTCCCATATCAGCCCTCAGCTTCTGAATATGCTCCAGAAGCAGGCCCAATGTCTCCTGCCAAGGCACAGACAAACAGGTTACACTTCTCTGCACTCACAGCCAATGACTGATTTAGGTATTTGGCACATCTAGACACTGTTGGTGTTGAGGTTGGTGCTGGTGCTGGTGCTGGCACCCCCCCCCCCCCCCCCGAGGTTAGACAACAGGAAGCTGAAGGTCTAAGGTACATGAATCTGCTTCCTGTCGCAGCGTAGGGGTAGAAGTAAATCGGCAAACATATGACATTATAAAAATAGTTTTACAATATAATGATTAGGATAGTTTATTTTATTTTTATTGGGTAAAGAAAAGGGATCTCAAGTATCAGTACAGGGAGGAGACCTCGGGAATGGAGAGAGTAAGGGAGGAGGAACAGGAATGGGGTGAAGAGAAAAAGGGAGGATTGTGAGAAGGAAAGGGGAGGATGAGGAAGATCAGGAATCTGAGATGTGGAAGATGAGGGAGAAGGAAAGGTTCTTGGGATTGAGGAAGGGAAGGAGGGGGTAGGAAAGCCTGAAGAGTGGGTTCCAGGATTTGGGGATAAGAGAGAGGTAGGACGGGAGGTTCCAAGATCAAGGGAGGGAGGATTTTAATACAATGGGTGGGGGTGGGGGGGGGGGGGAGGGGAGGAGGGAGCATGTTTCTATCATGTTCTGCTTCTGCTCCTCCCTTGCATTTCCTCTCTGACATCTTACCCAATATCACACACACACACACACACACCTCTCAGTCTGGGCCTGGTCAGGGAAGGACGCGCTCATTGTGGGACGCCACCCCCTGCCACTCCAACTCCTGCTTCTCCTCGCAGCGAGACGCCAGTGTCGGCCTGCCAACGCGTTTCCCCTTAGGTGCACATACAGCTGATGCGCATGAATTTAAAGGCCCCACAGTGGGAAAGCCTTGCAGTGCAGGCCGATGACATCATCCAGCAAGGCCTATAAAAAGCCTCCAGACTTAGATTTCCTCGCCTCGGCAACAGTTCTCCTACAGTCCTTGCAGTGCGAGTTGCCTCAGCGTTTCCTGCCTGCGTGCCTGTCTTCGCTTCCAGCACCTTGGTTCTTCAATTCTTGTGGTCCTCATCTCATCCGTCGGTTCCCATGTTCAGTCTTCTCTACCTCAGTTCTTCATTGTTCCTTGCCTCCTGTGTTGCTCATCTTCCCACCTTGCCTTTCTGTCCCACCTTCCCTTGGACAGATACTTGGTATTGACCTTGGCTTGCTCCCTGGACCTGCCTTGCCTGCTGCCTGCTACTCAGACTTTCCTGCCGGCTACCTCTGACCCCTGCTTGCCTCCTGGGCATCTCCGTACATCGCCTGCCAGTGACCTGAGCCTGACTGACTTTGTTTGCTCGTCCCAGTCTCTTCAACACATCTTCTGACCTTCAGCAGAGGCCCCCACTTAAGACCTGGGAACAAGGGCTGGTATAGGCGAAGCTCCAGCTGGGCCTCTGTCTCATCCGATTCCGCCAGCTGACGGTGGGGACCTTCAGGGCTCCACCCTGCAGGTTGCACCAACTCCACCTCGGTCCAAGGATCCACATCCACAAAAGAAACACTCATTACATACTCCCATCTGCTTTGTAATGTCTCCAAAAATCTTTCCATATTGAACGTATTTGGCTCTTTGCCCAGACAGAGCAAAGTGCATTTTTTCAATATCTGCAATGTACGTGATCTGTGTCCGCTAATAATCTGGGCTGGGATTGTTTTCTCACCTTGTAGCAATTGCAAAACGGTCAAGTAGGAGCAAATGTGAAACCAATGTTCGATATTTAGTGACCACTCTTCATCCAACCCCTGTAACCCCAGAGCTCCGAGGACGTCAGATATTTCTTGCGTAACTATTTGACAGAAGTGTTTAACCCCAGGGCATCCTAACCTCATATGGAGATAGGTAGATACGTAGCCCTTTCCCCACACACCCTGAACAGTGGGGTCTGCTCCTACAGAAATATGAATGTAACCTCACCGTGGTGTACATGCTTGGCATGGGTGGGGCCATAAAATTATTTATAATCCTTTCTGGGCAGGGACCTTGACCAGCTCTTCTGCTTCCCTTTACTCCCAAGGTGTGAATCTTTTCCGGGGGGCAGAAAGGGGTCCTTCCAAGTCCCAGGGCGGGGTGACTGACTTCCCTCTGGGTGAGGTGAATTTTTATCCACTGTGTGCCCAAAGACAACACAGGGACCACTGGATTAGTGTCCAAAATAAGAATATTACTGCAGACAGCAATGGCACAATCAATCTGAATTTCCAGCACCACCGTTCTTTTCCTCTTTAGTTACAACTTTTATTATCCTCTATCTGTGCAAGGGCTTTCCACCCGCCTGGATTAGGTGAGATGTCGTTCCCAGTGGGCAGGGCAATGCTTTAGTGGATGGGAAACCCCTTCCAAGATAGCCAAAAACCTATTTCTACACAGAGAGCACATTCTCCCTCTCTGCAGGGCCTCTGAAGACTCAGTATGGGTGGCCTCCCATTGTAGATGAGTTCTTACTCACAGTTAGATGTCCTTGGTCTTAATGGGGATCCCTGATGGGAGGGATCCAGGATGGAACTGCAGATCTTACAGAGGGGCAGAAAACGCTTTCTCCCAGGTCTTCAAAATTAACGTCTTCTGTTCCCCAAAAGTAAACACCACCAGAGATCTCTTGCAATGGGTCACCACCACTGCAGGGGACAGGTCTTCCCTATCCCTGGGCGTCTTGAACACAGGGTGCTCTACTCCCTGAGTCCTGGAAAGGTCCAGGTGTTCAACAAGCTTCCTACCAAGCAAAAGTCCAAAAAGCCAAATTAGTCCCTGGACAAACACTCTACACCTCTGAAGGAGAGAACAGCAGTGGAGCCCTGACCTACTCTAAGGCATCTCGCATGGATTCCAAGGCCCCAGGGAGGCCATACTGTAACTCAAAAAAATCTCCAACCTTCCTCTGAAACTGCCCTTACACCTCCTGCAGGGGATATCCATTCAGCTGCAACAAATGGATCCTCCCCCTAATTATACTCCCTAGCAGGCCGATAGTGTAAACCCACGGGGAAAACGTGCACTCAGCCACCTCTCCCGGGCACACGATACCATATTTAAATGAGGGGTCGCGCTAAAAAGGAGGTGCTAGGGACAATAGCGCGCGCCCCAGGCGCCTCCTTAGCAGCGGAAGCCCAGGAGAGGTGGCTGTCAGCGGGTTTGGAAAATGGACGCTCAATTTTATGAGCGTCCGTTTTCCTAACCTGACCTGCTAGTCCATTTTTTTTAATAATTTTTTTTTTTAACCTTTTGGTTCCTCTGATTTATTATCGCCATGATATTAAGTCGGAGGAAGTACAGAAAAGCAGCAACACAGAGATTTTATGCACAGTCTCCCAGATCTTCTTCCAGTCTTTGGCCGTTAGCTCTACTTTACAATTAGTTGTGGTTCTGTTTCTGACTCAAATTTTGTTCCTCGTATCCCCCGGTATATAATAGATACCCCATTTATTACAGTCTAGAGCCACCTGAAATAACTCCATACCAGATAACGTCCAAAGGGAGCTAGAGAGGGGCATCAAATCCTGCAGACCGCTACACATTTGAAGATATAGTGCGCCAGTGAGCCATCTCCCAAATCAAATTGCTCTTTTAGGTCATCAGAAGTTTGAAGCCCGACCTCAACCCATATTTGAGTAATTAATACCAATCCCTTCCCGGCTCAGTCCCTATATCCATTAGCAAAAGTGAACCCAGATATCTTCAAATTATGATATATGGGGCAAGTGGTAATAACTGATCCTCAATTAAGTTCAAAAACTGGGAAACTGCCCTCCACACCCCCAAAGTATGTGCTAGGAAAAGACTGTCATGGACAGCCTGCTGGACCCCTGGAGAGGTTGGAGGCAAAAATAAAATAGATCGCAACCCCAGTGGCCCAGCGGCCTCTCTTTCGATAGAAATCCAACAGGCATCAGCCTTAGGGTGAAACCAAGCTTTAAGGCATACTATTCTAGAGGCCTCATAGTAGAGATGCAGGTTTAAGAGCGCCATCCCACATTGACCCTTGGGCCTCCATAACGTACTTAGTTTAATTCTTGCCTGTTTATGCTGCCTTATAAATCTAACCATAGATCGGTGCAATTCAGTACAAAAAATGAAGCTGGGATGTTAGAGAGCAGGTGCTGGAATAAGTGTAGCAAACGGGGGAGAATATTCATCTTAAGTAGGCTAATCCTACCCACCCAAGAAATGTTCAAGTCTTCCCAAGCTGCCAAATCATTCTTAACCTTGACTATCACCCGACTGTAGTTGGCTTTGACTAGGTCTTTATACCTGGGCACAATCTGGATTCCTCGATCTATAAACCCGTCACTAACAATCCTGAAGGAGGAGTGCAGTCTTCTAATAGTATTCACTAATAGAATTTTAGCTTTACAATAGTTAACCATGTATCCTGACAGGCTCCCAAATTTTTTAAGAATATTCATTAAGGCTGGGCAAGACTTAACAGAAGGTACAGAGAAGGGCGACCAAAATGATAAAGGGGATGGAACAGCTCCCCTATGAGGAAAGACTAAGGAGGTTAGGAATTTTCAGCTTGGAGAAGAGACGGCTGAGGGGGATATGATAGAGGTGTTTAAAATCATGAGAGGTCTAGAACGGGTAAATGTGAATCGGTTGTTTACTCTTTTGGATAATAGAAAGACTAGGGGGCACTCCATGAAGTTAGCATGTGGCACATTTAAAACTAATCGGAGAAAGTTCTTTTTCACTCATTGCACAATTAAACTCTGGAATTTGTTGCCAGAGGATGTGGTTAGTGCAGTTAGTGTAGCTGGGTTTAAAAAAGGTTTGGATAAGTTCTTGGAGGAGAAGTCCATTTCCTGCTATTAATCAAGTTTACTTAGGGAATAGCCACTGCTATTACTAGCAACAGTAGCATGGGGTAGACTTAGTTTTTGGGTACTTGCCAGGTTCTTATGGCCTGGATTGGCCTCTGTTGGAGACAGGATGCTGGGCTTGATGGACCCTTGGTCTGACCCAGTATGGCAATTTCTTATGTTCTTAAAGTGTCTGTGAGATACAAAAGAACATCACTGGCATATATAGGGAGATCTTGTGTTTTATTCCACCCACTTGGAAACCCTTGACGTCTTCAGAGGACTTAATAGCTTCTGCTAGGGGCTCTATAACAAGATCAAAAAGCAGAGAGGACAACAGACATCCCTGTTGTGTCCCACTATCGATAAAAGGGGATAAAGATCCATTTATTGGCAAATGTGCCTATGGCCTAGCATACAATACCTGAACCCAAGCTAGAAATCTTTCAGGGCGTCCATATCACTCCAGGCTTGCAAACAGAATAGGCCAATAGACTCTATGAAAAGTCTTATCTGCGTCTAATGAGATAACCCACCCTGGGGTGCACTTCACACATAATAATAATAATAATAATAGTAGATTAAGCAAGTTACGAGTATGTGCAGTGTGCAGGCTCCTTTTTATAAATCCCATCTGATCTTTTTTGACCAATGAGGGCATTAGTTCCAATTGGAACCGCAAACTTTTTGTCAGTGTCGGGGGTGGGGGGGGGAGGGGGTTACTGTTTCCTCTATGGCCATAAAAGTATTTATTAGTTGAGGCTGCTCTTGCCATCCTTCCCCTTCTTCTTGCCCTCCCAGGGGGTGAGCGGAAATGCTTTGTGACCCAGGTGATGGAGTATCTCTCCTGCTCTCTGCTGATGTAGTTTCTTCAGGCCGGACTCAGACTGGGTGTTCAACTTAAATGCACTAATTATTTCCAAATGTTCCATCACTGTCACACAAACATTCCACAATTGAAATTGTGCATTTGAACTATTTACATTCTCTCTCTGCTGGGGAGCTTGTATCCATCTCTCTGGCTCCTGGGAGAGAGCTTGCCACTGTTTCATCTGTGCAAACAGCCCAGTAGATTGGGGAATCCTACGGGGGAAGCTCCATACCATGAAAAAGTTCCTACCTCAGTCCAGTCTTATGTCCTCAGCCTGTGTCCTGATCCCTTTGGGGTGGAGATCCAGTTGGGAATCTCCAGATCTTGATGTCACAACCTCACTTCCTTCTTCTTCGCTTGGTGACCCTCTCTGGGAGAGAAGCCTGGTGTTCCAGTACTGTTCACAGCTCTCTATCTCCTTCACCAGAGGGGTGGGAAAAACCTCCACGCGAACAAAAAGGGGAAAAATGGCTCTATCCAAAATATCTCACGCTGGGTGGTGCTGGCACTGGTCTTGCTTCCTCTAGGGAGTAGAGGGGCTGCTCACAGGTCTCCAAGCCCCTGCTCTCAGGATTAGGGGGGGTTGCCCTTCTCCAAAGCACAGGGTGTTCCCCAGAACAAGAAAACTTATCAAAAATCTGAATTACAAAAACCTCTCTCTCTTCAAAAGGGAGGCAGACCCTCTCAGACAGGGAGTGCACTGATCTGGATTCTTCTCTAAACGCAACAAAAAAAACCAGGCTGGTTTAGTGGGTCCAGTTTAGCGTTGAAGAAAGTAAAATAGCTCCTAACTCCTTAAAACCTAACTTGAAATGACCACATTCTCTCTACCTCTAGCTCCACCTTATGCCCTGGGATAGCCAATAACAGTCAGCTCAATGGAAAGACTTAAAGAAAATGCAAAATCCCAATGCTGTTACTAGTGCTGATGGTAAGGGACCTAGAGCCATCTAGTGATGAACCAAAGGGTCAGCCACACTACTAATTTCAGTCCACATTAATCAAGGATATGAAATGATATGAACTACAATCTGAGCTGTCCTTACCCTTCTTATATTTAAGTGAGATAACAGCTTTAGCCAGACTCCTATGACTAAACTCCTTTTCCCCAGCAGTGTGAAATAAAGCTGTCAAAAAGGGGGCCACCTTGCCCAGGAAGGTTTTACAAAGTTCAGCATGGTAGCCATCTGGGTCCAGGCAGTTGCCCCTAGGAATAGCTGACACTGCCTTCTGGATTTCAGACAGCCCAATAGATGCGGACAAACTCTCAACACTTCCTATGGGAACTCCTGGCATACAAAGTGAAGTTAAGAAGGAGCATATTGCAGTTAAATCCTCCCCTTCCGGCATTGTGTATAAGGAGGTGAAATGTTGGGACAAAAGTTGACTCTCTCTCCGCAGCTTATGCATCATTACCCCATCTCTAGTCCTAATAGAAGCTATGATATGTTGTGATCTATACAGCTTGTGCTTGTGACTTGCGTAGGCAATTATGCACCCCTTCAAGTATGCTTTCAGAGATTCCCATCATAATGTGGGGTTATAATCTGATTCTGGATCATGAAATACTCCAAAATTGCCTTTCCCACCATTTCTCTGAACTGCACATCCCCTAAAAGTTAGGTATTTAGTCCCCAGTTATGAGCCCGAAGTCTCATAACATCGAAATCAAGGGAATATCCAACTAGGGTGATGGTCTGAAAAATGACATGACAGTACATCCACCCAACTGATTAATGATAAATTCCAGCGGAACATAAAAAATAATCTATCCTACTATAGGTCATGTATCTATGCAAATGGTGCATATAGCCCCTACCCTGAGGGTTATGTTCCCTCCAGACTTGAGGCTAAGAGAATTAACCAAGTCCTTTAGCCATTTACAGAAACTGCAGCTACCTCTTTAGCTGATGACCGGTCTAGCCTCGGATCCGGGCATAGATTCCGTCTCCCCCAATAATTAAGGCAGTAGTGTCTAGGGCAGTTAATTTATTTAAGAACATAAGAACATAAGAAAATGCCATACTTGGTCAGACCAAGGGTCCATCAAGCCCAGCATCCTGTTTCCAACAGTGGCCAATCCAGGCCAGTGTGTAGAAGAATTCTTGCTGATTAGTTTTCAGGCCATATAAATTAACCACAGTAAAGAAGTAAGTATTCAGTGAACATCACAAGATAACAAATGTCCCCTCTGGATCAGTAATCGCTTGATTGACCACTAATGGAAGCTGTTTATCAATCCGTACACAGACTCCTTGAGTATGTGAGTAGTAGATGCCTGATAAATCTGCCTCAGCCAGCATATTTCAGCTTCTCATGTTCAGATTTAGTGAGATGGGTCTCCTGTAACAATAGTATTAGGGCCTTACGTTTTTTGGCATATTGCAAAATACATTTCCTCTTCTCTGGCAAGGCAATGCCAAGCACATTTAATGATGATATTAAGATAGTGAGCCATTATTCGAACACACAGTCATAATTGCCAAGGAAGGGTATCTTACAAATTCGACTGAGAACTCTGCCCTTGCAGAGCATAGATATTATCCCATACAGCGTGAAAAATGTCCCGTCCCCCCCCCCCCCCCCCCCCACCACCACCACCACCACCAAAAGGGTCTCAAAGTTGATAGAGAATATAATGCACGCTCTTTCCCATTTTTCTTTTATTGACAACCAGAAAAAGCTCCCAGTCCCCCCCCCCTCCCCCCACTAAACAGCAACCCTTGAACTAGCTAAATAGGCAGCAGCCCTATCCTGGTCATACCCACCTCTTCCATTGACCATCTAGGGAAAAGTACCCTTCTTAGAGGCCTAGTGACCTTCAGGCAGGGCCTATGGCCTGAGAGGTAGGTACAATCCATCTAATATTCTGCCCTTCGCAGCCCACCCTTGCACACACACACACACACACACACCCTCTCCCTCCTGAAATCCAAAACTGCACCCTAATACATTCCTCATGCATAAAAACAACAGGTTTAAAACCAATACAAGAAACAGATATGAACAAGAGCAAGCTGGGGAGATGTGCAAGCTCAATGATCAGTCTAGCACCAGATTTACCAGGTTTGCAAACCATGGTTTCCATGGCCATTCCAGAGGCACCAGAATCACCTGCCTTCAATGAGTCTTTATCCTTCGCAAAACCCTGCCAATCAGTGGCCAAAGTGGAAACACATGTAGCAGAATCCCACTTGGCCACAGTCAGGAGAGAGCATCGAAAACATTTGCCTCTAACTCTTGTCTGCGACTGCAGAATCTTTGAGCCTGTTTGCCCTGGTTGCCATTAGAGTCTTCTGGGGAACACACCATCTTGAACAAATAAGGAACATTACCTCACTTGAAATTCCCACTCTCCGGGATCTAGCGTGTGCCTACTGAGAAAATCAGCCTGAACGTTCTCCATTCCAGCTACATACAACGCTGATAGAAACAATAGATTCCTCTCCATCCAGCAAAACAACTCCTGGGTCTCTAGAGATACTATCTGACTCTTGATGTCTCCTTGGTGACTGATATAAACTACCGCTGTTGCATTGTCAGACAGTGCTCTTGCTGCCCATTCTAGGTCTAATGGGCAAAACACTATCAAAAGCAACCAAATCGCCCTGGTCTTGAGCCAGTTGATAGACCAGGATGCTCCTGCTCAGACTGATTATGGCAAATGGCCTAGATTGGCATCCTTGGTCACCATCACCCAATCCGGGTTCTCCAATCCTATTCTTTTTTCTAAACTGGCCCGTGCCAGCCACCAGGACAGACTCGACCTGGCATCACCAAGCAGAGGCAGGCGACGTCCATAATACTCTGATTGAGGACTCCAGTTTGACAGAAGCACCTTCTGAAGCAGGCACATACGTGCAAAGGCCCAGGGAACCAGATCTAGTGCCAATACTATGGATTGAAGATGAAGCATTCTCCTAATTGCTCCTGCAATTTCCAAATCCTGTCAGAGGTCAGGAATATCTTGCCTATCCCAGTCTCGAAAAGGGCCCCCAAGTATTCTAGCATTTCACATGGAATCAACTGGTTCTTTGCAAAATTCGCCACCCAAGCTACAGACTGCAGACACTGTAATATCCTCTGGACTGACTGCTGGGACATGTCCTTTAACTTTGCCTGATACTGGTGGATCAAAATGTCCTCCCTGCGGAGGGTCACCGCCATGACAACCATGACCTTGGTGAACATGCAAGGAGTCGTTGCGAGACCAAAGGGAAGGGCTCTGAACTGAAGCTGCTCCACTAGAGCCACACACCTTAGAAACTTCTGGTGCTTCTCCCGAATAGGAATATGAAGATACGCCTCAGTGAGATTGAGGGAAGCCAAGAACTCCCCCTTTCTGACTGCTGCAATGATTGACTGCAAAGTTTCCATTTGAAACCAGGGCACCCACAGGGAAGCATTCATCTTCTTGAGGTCCAGGATGGGTCAATAGGTACCCTCCTTTTTTAGAACCACAAAGTAAATGGAATACCATTCCTGCCCACGCTCCCTTAGGGGAATTGGAATCACTTCTCCCAAGGTCAGCAAGTGATCCAGAATGGAACGAATTGTGACCATCTTGCTTCTTGCAGTACAAGGGAAAATCATAAAGGCCTCATGTGTCGGACATGCATACTCTTAAGGTGTAACCATCTCTTCTGATGGAGAGGATTCACTGGTCCGACATTATCTTGGTCCACTCCTTATAAAAGTGAGCCAGATTTTCCCTGACTATCGAGCATTGGATCAACTGCATTTCATTGTGAAGCCTTAGGGGCTCCAAGGTTTGGTCCAGAATTTTCTCTGGTCAACTTACAGGACCTCTAAAAGGACTGTGTCCTATTGGAGCCTTGCTGCTGGGACGTGACTCCCTTACCTGGTTTGTATCATATGGCATCCTGGTACCTTTGTCTATTCGAGAAATTATGTTTCCTTAGGCTTATCCTCGGGCAATTTATGCCCTTTGGATTCCTCCCCAAGTGTTTCACTAGTTGCTCCAAACCTTCCCCAAACAACAAAGGGGAGTGTACCAAGCTGCAACTTCGACCAAACATCAGCTTCTCAATTATGTACCCATAGGAGCCTCCTGGTAGACACCACCAACATCATGTTTCTGGAGGACATGCGAAGGAATCATACAGAGTGTCCACTATATAAGCTAATCTGGTCTCCAATCTCTCAGCTTCTTTAACAGAACAACAGTCCCCAGAGTCCTGTACCGGAATCCTTTGCTTCTAGCGCAAATAGGCCCTAGCTATGAAACCACTGCACACTGCTGCCCTGATGCCAAAGACCAGCACCTCAGTCTCTTAAGAATGATTTCCATATTGCAGTCCTGTGAATTCCTCAGGGCTGCACAGCCCACTAGTGGGATATGGTCTTCTTAGTGACTGCTAACACTAAAGCATCCATCTTGGGCAACTATAAAAGCTCCAGGGCTCCCTTTGGCAATGGATAGAGCTTAGCCATGGCCCTTCCGACCTTAAGGGTATCCCATTTCCTAAATACCAGTTTCCACTGTCCTGTGGAAAGGAAAAGCCTTAGTGGGACCCCTAAGACTTTCCATGATGGGATTCTCCATTTCATGCTACAATTCCACTTCCACCTGCTTTATACCAAGCTCCTGCAGCACCTGAGTTATCATGGAAAACAATTCCTCTTTGCAAAAGAGTCTCCCTCCACTATGGAAACATCTCCTCCCCACCCCCACGGCTCTCCAGGCAAATCCTCATGCCTGGAACAGGGTTCTCATCCTCATCCTCTCCCTAACTCTAATGGTGACTTCTTGAAGATAGGTCCAGGAAGTAATTTCCTTCTAGAGGACCTGGGTGGGCCCACACCCCTTCCCTGGTGTACACCTTCTATACCTTGTGGGGGTGGGGGGCATGGAGCCCCCTTACTTTGAGGCTTCTTTTCTAGCCAGAAATATCTTGTGCATCAACAAACTCTGCTGAAAAGGCTTTCACTCCTTCAGGTTCCCCTCTCATAGAACCTCAGACCCCTCCTGGGCCCTTTCCAAGGCCTCTATCGCTAGGGACAACAATAAAGGCAAAGCTTCACCTTCCCCTGACATGCCCTGCACCGCAGGAGAAGCAGACAAAATGGCTGTGCTTCCCGTGTTGCATGCCACAGGAGCACTAGTTGCCTCTGCTGATTGCGGGGCCTGCCTCTTGTTCCCGAATTTCTGCCTTCAGTTGCAGACCCTGCTCCCCAGGAGCTTCCTTCCTGCTGCCCATACAGGAACTGCTGAGCCCCAAAGATCTAAGTTTGGCCTTGCATGTACCACATACTCTGCAGCTCTTGCCGCATTCCATGGGAGCCGCCATTATGAAGGCACACGTGATCCTCTCAAAAGCGGAAGACACAGTCCTGAGCCAAAAACAAATAAAAGTGCTCATCAGCTGCTTCCCTGAGATGTCTCCTTCTCCCTCCTGCACCAGCTACAAAGTGAAGTTGCTCACCTGTAACAAAAGTTTCCTGTAGCCAGCAGGACAATCAGTCACAGATGCGTTGGTGGGATACATCATCCGAAGACATTGAGTCGGGCCTGGTCAATAGCTGAAACTTCCGTATCTGTGCATCCAGTGCCATTAGATGCGGCATACTTCCTCCTCCTCAGACCAGGAGAAGAGTGAGTGAAAGCAGAATAGCAGAAGTGAAGGCAAGAAATAAGCCAGCGAGACAGAGTCTGTTTGAGATCAGAAGAACCAGGCCTGTTAGGGTCATAGGTCACAAACATCTGAGAACACTACCGTGATGCCTGGGTTTGTTGAAGATAGATTCTTAAGAGCATGAACACAGTCCAACGTGTGCATGGCGTGCCTCCTCTGAAGTAGTATGTGGCGACCCCCCAAAAAACATTTTACAGGTACCTGGTGGTCCAGTGCTCCCTCCATGTGACAGGGGCCGGCCAATGGCACGGATACCCTGTCACATGGTAAGGGCAAAGGGCCATCGGCGCCATTTTGATTAGTGGCAGCCGACGGCCCGGGAGCGGGAGATCGCTCCCGGGACCCCCACTGGACCACCAGGTAAAATGTTTTGGGGGGGGGGGGGTCGGGAGGGTGGGGAAGGAAAGGGATTAGTTTTAAAGGGTCGGGGTGGGTTTTTTGTTTATCGGTTCGGGCGCTGCCGATAAACAAAACCTTGATCGGGCCCGACAAAAAAAAAACCACATGTGAATCGGAACCGGAATCCGAACCGATTCCAGTTCCGATTCACATCTCTAATACATAACACATTCCATGTATCGCTCTTAAAACCTGTGATCTTATCTTGGCCCACCCGGAAAGCCCCTGAGCCACCTCCTTTGGTGGCAGAAACTGATAAGAAGTACAAGGTCCACGAAGTCCTAGACGTCCGCCGTAGGGGCCACCGGTGGGAATACCTCCTTTCCTGGGAGGGATTCGGACCCGAAGAGAATTTGTGGTAACCAGTTCAACACATCCCGGACAAGACTCTCCTTTTAGATTACCATCGTGCTCATCCGGGCAAACCCCAACCTCCAAGAGGGGGGGCGTAAGGGGGGGGGAGTACTGTTACATGTGCCACCCGCAGCGCAACCCTCTCACCTTCTTCCACGGACTCCAGCTCCTGGTTCCTTTTCACTGGCGGCGGTGGGCCACCAGCTCAGACCTCTGGTCGCCTCTGGTGCCTCCAGCTCAGTCATGGTCCCCAGTGTTGCCAGCATCACGGAGAGGCGCTGCCATCAGTGCCACACCCCTCCCTAGGCACACTCGCGCACATCACTAATTCTTTTAAAGGGCCCGCAGCGGGAACCTGGCCATGGCCCCAGATGTTGACGTCAGACTCCTCCGTGTATATAAGCTCAGGCTTCGCTCCATAGCATTGCCTTTGCAACAGGTCTCCTCGTACTCTGAGTACTCATTGCTGATAGAGAATCCTCTCTACTTCGTATTCCTGACTCCTGTGGTTCCCGGTTCCTGCCTTTCTCGTTCCTGCCCTGTCTATGTGTTGGACTGACTCTCTGGATTTTGACTCTGCTATGCCTGACTGCTCTTCAGCCTATCTCCAGCCCCGGACCTCTGCTACACCTGACTACATCTGCCTGCTCCGTGCCCTGACCATTGCCTTGACTGACTACGATACAGACTTCTCTGTGTCCAAAATTCTACATTGCTTGCCACGTCTTCCGCTTGCCGCCGGCCTTGATTCAAGCCTGTCAGTGTTGCCTCCTCTAGCCTATTCCCTGGACATGGACTTACAAGGCTCTGGCCTTTCTTTGCTTGAGCACCTGCAGTTACTCTTCGTTCCATTGGCGTCTGAGTTCCTGAACTGAACCCAGTCCAGGGTAGGAGTACACCATCTATCGACTGCTGTCTTTGGGCTGAACTACCTTTCTTCTCAAACCAACCTCGAGGCCCACCTAAGTCCTGCTGGCCCCGGCACCCAACGGCTCAACCCACGGGGAACGAGGGCTGGTATAGGTGAAGCTACAGTGACCTCTACCTTCAGCCCACTCTAACTGCCGACGGGTCCACCTTTGACGCAACAGTGATTGTATGCATCCTTGAGGTTGAGGGAAGTGAAACAATCCCTGGGCCTTAGTAGAGAAAAAATGGATGCAGAGATGTCATGCAGAACTTCTCATAGTGGATGAAATGGTTAAGCACTCTCTGATCCAGAATGGGGCGGAGATTTATTTATTTATTTAAAGTCTTTTCTATACCATCGCTAAGTTATATACCATCGCAACGGTTTACATGTAGGCACATAAGTAAGTTTGGAGTAAGTACATTCTAACAGGTGCCATTAAGTTTCGGTTACATTAAAATCATAAAAATACGAACAAATGTTTAGTGATGTAGGTTCTGGCCAGGAGTACCTGGAAGGTACTTTTACAGGTCAAAAAATCCACATTTACTGTATTATATTATTACATTCATTGTGTATTCAATTTGTTAAAATATTGTAATGCACATTTATGAGAATAGTGCTGTGTGCCGGTGCTCTTCTGTTTATTCCAGTGTATTTTCTATTTTCCGGACTTTTTATAGAAGGCTTGTTTAAAAAGCCATGTCTTTAGACTTCTCTTGAATGTTTTGGGGTCTCTCTGTAATCTGACCTCCAAAGGCATTGTGTTCCAGAGTGAGATCCTCCATTTTTTCGGAACCAGAAAGAAACAGGTGTAGAAACCCATGCCCTGTTGACTGGGTGGCACAGATTCCACCGTATCCATGAGCAGATGCTGGAGTTCCTGATGAAGAATGGAAAGTTGTGACAGAGGGCACTTAAAAAGGATATGGAGGAGTGGGCGAAGGTGTAGTGAAGAAATCAATGAAATAGCCTCTGGATACAATACTCAAAACCCAAAGGTATGAGCTGATATTGCGCCATGCCTCTGAAACGTGCACCAGAAGGCCTCCTACTAGCATGGCCAGGTAGGGATTAGGAGGCAATGCAGGACAGTCAAAAGGATGAAAGAGTAGACAGGGCAGATTGAGGACACTAACAAGAGCCCTGATTCCTCGGGCAAAGAAGTGCAGCTCCTTGGGAAAGAGCAGGAGCATTCTGAGAAGAATATTGCTGAGACAGGCGAGACCAGTAATGTGAGTAGAAAGGCTGAAAGCTGTGATACTGATGCTGGAAATATGGACATCTGGAGAAGGAATAGTAAGGCTGCCTCCTGGTTGGTGGGACTGGTAAGGCTGAGACAAGGAATGCATGACAGCTCTAGAAGCTATGTGGCAACATCCTGAATTTAGCGCAAGAGGCCATAGAGATACTGTGCCATCTGCACATGGTGAGAAGAGATACGGGCAATTAGGGCCACTGATTGGAAAACCCTTCTGCCCTCTGAGTTGAGAAATTGAGGCTCTTTCCCCAGTGTGGCAGAGACCCAGAACTGGGATATTTTCACCTTAAGCAACGCTGTTTCCACAATGTTGGAATGGAGAGGAATTTACAAATGTGAATGACCTGGGCAGGCCTGAACCTTGTAATTAAGGTCCACGAACTTAAAAACAGATGGCACTATGAAAGGCATGGATCAACTCTTCATTTGAGCATCAAAGAGAGCATCATAAATCGGAACCACCTTGGTTTTCTTTAGGCAGTTGTAGGAACTGAAACAGTGAACACGCCTTTGTGCGTTTTAGACATAACTCTTCCCCAAGGAGATCAAACCCATTCACCACAGCTAGCTTGGCAAGGAATTGTCCAGGTGAGTGAAACCGCCAGTAGGATCCAGAGAAGCTGGAGAGGAGATATCTGGTGAGGATGAAGATGGAGAACAAACTGCAGAGTAGACAAGAGTCCAGACTCCAGTGATCTGGATCTCGGTCTATGCTTAAGGTGGAGGTGCAGAGGAAGATGGATGAGGCCTATCCTTGTCTGAAAGCCTCAGAGAATGTAGCAGAGCCAGTGAAGGAGACAAAGTAGGCACAGGAGAGAAGCATGGAGGCAGTGTGCTAGGTAAAGGAGATGCAGCAGGAAAAGGAGGATATGGAGGATCCAGGAAAAAATTCTGGAAGAAGGTCTGCCAACGATCTTTACTGACAGGATCTGACAAGTCAGGGAAAATGCCTTTCCGCATCAGGTTCATGCTGAGAAGAGGACAAATCATAGAGATGGTCTGATGGGACAAACCAATCGCGTGCCAACTTGAGAACAGACTCCTCTTGGAGCATAAGCCGGAATCCTGGAGGAGTTGCATGAGTTAGATCTGGGTGAGATGCCCTAGGTGCATCCTGCACCAATTTCTTCTGCACCTTGGTCAGCACTTTGTGCTTCGGTGCCAGAGACGGTGTGGACTCCTTTGGCACCTTGGATGGCATGGATCCAGTGAATGCCTTGGAAGATGCAGAGTTCTTGAGTGCTTTGGACAGCACAGAGCCTGAAGGCATTTGAGACTGTGCATTGTCCTTCGGTGCCTTAGATGATGCAGAAACTTTAAACACTTTGGACGGTGCTAATGCATCCAGCGCCTTGGGCAGCACTGAATACTGCAGCGTCTTGGACGGTGGGAGTGCCTTCTTGCTTGGAGTTTGTGTGCCTGAGTATGCACAATGCCCTTGGGTACTGTAAGAAGCTCAGAGGCTTTAGCTCGATTACCAACCACAGACGCAGAGGGAAGATGAGCTCCATGATTTAAGCTTGAGGGACTGTTGGTAACACTGTTCCTGTGCCTGGAGGAAGACATGGTAGCACGGGCTGAGATGGATGCTCACGGTGCATAAGGCGAGAAACAAGCCATAGTTGCACTCAGTGGTGAGAGGTTGATTATATGGGGAATGATGAGACTTGCAAGAACTATGGGTGAGGTTGACAATGGGAGAGAGGACCGAAGGCTCCCTGGAATCACTGCAGGAGTCACAGCTACTACAGCAGCGTGACTTATGCCGATGGGGAGGAGAAGGATCCAGCTTCTGCTTCGAGGACTTCACACACAAGAATTCATATTTGACTTTCAAATCCCTGTAGCAACGTGCTCTGGGTCTGCATGCCTTACAATCGGAAGAATCATGATGAGGCACCAAACAAAGACGACAGACATTGTGAAGATACCTTGACGACGTCTTCTTATTGTATTGAGGACAGAGGCAAAAAGAACACCACCCCCTCCCCCCCCCCCCCCCATGCAAGAGTTTGCTTCAGTCACGACTGAAACACAGGAAAAGATCAGACCTAACTATTCGCGCAAGTGGAAAGAATGAGACTGAGGAGGGAGAAGCATGCAGCGTCTAACGCCACTGGATGTCAACTTACTGCGCGCAGGTGTGGGGTACTTCTAGACATTTCAGCTATTGATCAGGCCCAACTCAATGCCATCGGGTGACATATCCCACCACTACATCTGAGACTGATATCCCATTTGTCCATGGAAAACAGCACTGTGATTTGCAAAAGGCAATCTCCTAAATGCCTTTTTTTTTTTTTAAGGAACAGTACCCCTTGTAATCTTTAAATAAAAACTTCCCTGATGCAATGCAAGGAGATCCAAGAGATAGGGAGAAGGTCAGAGTATGAGGGCGCCAGAACACTAGCCATCAAATCCATCCAGAAAGCCAGGGCACTACCAATCTAAGGGTCATTGACCCCACCCCTCCCCTACCAGGTGAATGGCACTTAAACAGAGCCTAACATCCGTGGGAGCAATTTGGCTATAATCTCTTTCCAACGACTTGGCTCTAATACCACTATAGGGTTTTATACCACAACCATCTGTTGGAGCAGGAGAATAATGCACTGAGCAACTGCAGGTAGCACACTGGCTTAAGTACTAAGGTACAGTGAAGCTTTGGTTCTCTGTCTCCATCTGCTGGTTGGGATGAAAAACCCACTCGTCTGGACTGATCCGGGGAATGAAGAGGAAAAACAGGTTACAGGTCTCTGCACACACAGCCCATCATCTCCCACTTTAACCCATCTGTCTGTGTGTAGCTGGGAAGTGATGGGCTATGCATGAGGATCCTGTAACCTGCCTGTCTGTGTATAGAAGGGAGATTTGGGGCTATATGCGCTGAGAGGTTTAACACATTTGTCTGCTGTATGTGGGAGACACTGGGCTGTGAGTGCCGAGATCTGTAATCTATTTGTGTGTAGCTGGGAGGCGCTTGGCTGTGAGTGCAGAGACATGTAACCTGTCTGTGAGTAGGGAGGAGAACCTGGGCTGCACACAGAGACCTGTGTGTGGGAGGGAGACACTGGGCTGTGAGTACAGACACCTGTAATGTAGGGGGTTAGATGGGCGTGCACTGCCCAGTATCTTCCTCCCACAGTCTGACAAGTTACAGGTTTCTGCACACACAGACAAATGGGTTACAGGTCTCTGTACTCTCAGCCCAGTATGTCCTCTCTACACACAGGATCTTCACTCATAGCCCATCACTTCCCAACTACACACAGACAGACTGATTTATGCACTCATACGCTTACAAATCTGTGCATGAATGTCAGTGTATACATCTGTCACTCAATAGCCAGACTGATACGATGTGTGCATTCTATATGTGGAGCATAATTTTTAACATCATTTATGTGGCTACATGCACATTTACCTTGGTAAACTTGTCTATCTTAAAATTGCCCTCCTCAGTGCAGTGTACGTGGGTTCACAGTGCACGTACTGACAGCCACCTTAAACAGGGGCATTCCTTTGGGCATCTTTAGTTTGAGGGGAGGAAAATAGCGCTCAGATTGAACATGACAATTTCAAAAGCTGGTGCACTATTTTCCTTGTCTTGGCCACCCACACAAGAAAGACTAGATGTAAAGTACGCAAGTGGATTTAACTCACGTACTTGTGTCCCACACTATGTAACGCTGGTTCAGTGCAGTGCATAGGGCCCCCCATTACATATGTTAGGTCCCACATTATGTATGCTGGTGCACTGCATAAGTCCCACACTACATATGCTGGTGCACTGCATGAGTCCCACACTATGTACACCGGTGCAGTGTATGGGTCTCGCACTATATATGCTGATGCAGTGCATGGGTCCCACACTATGTACACTGGTGCAGTGTATGGGTCCTGCACTATGTATGCTGATGCAGTACATGGGTCCCACACTACATATGCTGGTGCAGTGCATGAGTTCTATACTATGTATGCTGATGCAATGCAAGGGTCCCCATTACATAGGCTGGTGCAGTGAATAGATCCTACATATTACCTACACTGGTGCAGCGCATTGCTCCTGCACTACGTACACTGGTGCAGTGCATGGGTCCTATACTATGGATGCTGGTGCAGTGAATGGGTCCCTAACCACATATATTGGAACAGTGTATGGGCCCTATACCACATATGCTGATGCAGTGCAAGGCTCCCCATTACATAGGCTTGTGCAGTGAATAGATCCTACATATTACGTACACTGGTGCAGTGCATGGGTCCTATACTAAGTATGCTGGTGCAGTGCAAGGGTCCTATACTATGGATGCTGGTGCAGTGCATGGGTCCTACACTACGGATGCTGGTGCAGTGCATGGGTCCTATACTACGGATGCTGGTGCAGTGCATGGGTCCCACATTACTTACTCTGGTGCAGAGCTTGCTTGTTGAGAAGAGTGCTCTCACACTGGAGCCAAATTCAATAAGGTTTAACAAAGTTCTTGAAGGTAAACTTTTTACAGTAACCAGCAAAGCTTCCTGGGGAAAGAGGAAGGGAGAGAAATTGAAAGACAGATGGCGTGAGAAGTTGACATGGAGAGAGAGAGAGAGTGAGAGACAGAGATTGGGAAGAGAGAGAGAGTGGCAGGGGGAGGGGGAAGAAAAAGAGCTTAGATCCTTAGGTCAAGAAGTTACTGTATTTGACAAGGAATTCTTAAATATAACTATTGTGGTTGCCATGTTAGTCCATTTGAATACGTGGAATTAAGGGTCAACCAAGAAGCTGCAGGTTAGATCTTTTTATTGGACTGTGATGAGCTTTCTAAAGCTCAGCTGCCTTCATCAGGTTGGTGAAGAAGTAGCACAATTGCACCTGTCTCTGCACTAAGCTGATGAAGGGAGTTGAGCTCTGGAAAGCTAGACACAGATGTATTGCATTCGTACAATAAAAAGGTCTCAGCTTCAGCTCATTTGTTAACCCTTATTGCTTGAATAAAAATGGCATTCATCAAATCGAGACTCACCTCCCTCCTGCACCTTTCTAACCTCCCTCCGCCCCCAGCCTCCCCAAAATCAAGGACACTCACTTTAATCTTCTCCAAGTTGGCCAAGCTCATGCTGCTGCTTCTGTCGATGATGAAGATGATCTCCCGTGTGACAGACCGCAGGTCAGTGGGAGCCTTGTCCAAGTCTGGACACAGGTTCAGCATCAAAACCGGATTTAGCAAAATGTCCTTGTGGAACCGTTTCCGCAGAAAAGCAACCTAAGCAAGAAGAGACACAGCAGTGAGATCAGGGAGAGCGTCCCTTCACCATACACGACGACCAAAGGAATGCTGAATGCAGGGAGAGAGTCTCATCTCACCCTGACACAAGACAGAGCTACATTGAGGGCGGTGAGACAATCTCACCTCACCCCGATAAGAGAAAGAGAAGCAGTGAGAGCAGGAAGACAGCCTCACCTCACTCCAACAAGAGACAGAGCAAAAGAGAGAGTGGGGAGACAATCTCTCCTCACCCCAAGAGACAAAGCAGCAGTGGATTTCCAGCAAGATGGCCACCTGAGAAGTTGTGAGATTGGCGGGCTCTGACAGGATCCATCGACATCGGCATGTTTTCTGGCTGATCATTTTCCCAAACACCTTCTTATTCAACAGATTAGTTGGAGAAAAAAGGATCTGTCTTTTTTGAATAGGGATGACAACTAAAACAGAGATTGTAGAGAGAAAAGATATGTCCTACCTCACCGAAAATGGTGGCGGAACCAATCCTGCTCCGGAAACGCTAAAAGATGATTTCGTGAGAGAAATATCGAATAGAATTTCAGCTATGATTTCAGATTCATCGAATAAATTATAGTCTGCAATGGAGGAGCTTGGAGATTGCCTTGAAAAACACAGCACTCAGCTCACAGAACTTGATGAGCATGTGACTTCTCAAGAAATGACAACTGGATTCTCAACACAGATAATAGAGCTCAAAAAACAAAATGAAGAGCTCCTAGAAAAAAATTGATGATCAAGAAAATCGTGGGCAGTGCAAAAATATGCAAATAATCGGACTTCCTAAGAAGGTCAAAGACGGTGAGTTCCTGCACTTCCTCCAGAAGTGCCGGAAGCCCTGGGCCTATCAATGGTTATTGAAAGAGTGCATCATTTGGGGCCTCTAAGGGACAATGTTACAAGGCCAAGGCCAGTACTTGCCATAAACCAAAGACTAATGGTAGCCTATAAGAAAGAAAAGACACTCAATTATCAAGGTAACAAGAAATTACTATTTCACGATTACTCTACGTGTGTCTCCGCATAAAGGCGATGGCTCCTCTTATGAAACACTTTGTTTCAAAAAGGAGTAAAGTTTCCACTACTATTTCCCGCTCAGCTTTGGGTAGTTCAAGATGGACTCACTCGCTTCTTGCACTCTAAGACGCAGGTTGAGGAGTTTCTGAAATCTTATCATGGGTGATGGTGTAATGCGATGCACACCTGCCTGGCTGCGATAACTGTTTTGACTTTCTTCTTTAATACTCTTATTTACTCATCTTTGTAGGTTAAACTATCCAACTACCTATTGATTAGCTGCATTGTTCCTTATTTATTTTCGGTGATGGACAAGAGATCCGGTTAAGATAAAGGATGCCGTGAGTTGTAACGGCACTATATTCAACACCTAGCTGAATCTTGCTATTTCCTGATGTTTTTTTTCCTTAACTGGAACTGTGTTTTTTTACAGTGACATAATCTATTGGGGTTTTTTTCTTTTGATGTGCTACATCTCATGGCTCATTTTGGCATCCTCTACCATTTATATAAATAACCTAAAAATACTTCAGCATGGCTGTTAAAATAAATGTTGACTGTTTTTGTTGGAATTTTTTTTTTTGTTACATGTAAGGCAAAGATATATCCTGTTTATACTATCTAAATACTGATTTATTATCTGGATGATCCTATAAAGTGGATGGGACAGTTTTGTTGGATTGTTTCTCTTTTTATGATTGGCCGCTTTTTTCAATATGGATCCTGGTGAAGAACATTACTAAACAAGAAGACTTGAAGATTGCAGATGTTTGTAGTGATGCTGCTTCCTGAAGCATGTTTTGTCTGTGTTCAAATGGTTTGTATGCCTCTATGTTGCATTTAGCTATGAATACTCCCATAGTTTAGAAGAACAGGAGATCTGGCTGAATGTTTTTGACATGTGGTTGAGTGTATATGTGTGTATGGATGATATGAGTGTCGGAGCGGGGATTACTAAATCATTTTCTATATTTTCCTAGGCTGGGAGGTGCTTAGAATTTATCTTTTGAATTTCAGATTCTGCACGTCATGTTCTTTCATAGATCATGTCCGAGTTAAAAATTCTGTCCCATAATGTCAATGACATTCACTCTCCTATTAAGAGACAGAAATTGCTTTCCTTCTATGGTAGGGAAAAGGCTCAAATTGTCTTTGTACAAGAAACTCATCTACAGGATTTAGTACACTTAAAACTCAAACGTGACTGGATTGGTCAGTGGGGGGGGGGGGGGGGTTTTCCATCCTTTTCTGGCAAGCAAAGTGGGGTAGCTGTTCTGATACATAAAAACGTACCTTTTATATTTGAGAAAAAAATTGTAGACACAGAAGGTTGATTTCTTTTGGTCAAAAAAATATGTCTTTTGTAATATCTATGCCCCTAATATTTACAAGCCATAGCTATTTTACTAAAATAGTCACAGAACTACAACAATTTTTTTCCCATCAATATACCCTGGGGGGAGATTTTAACTTGGTAGCTGATATACAATGTGATGCCAAACCAGCGCATAGTTTAGCACAATGTAAACAGAGAGCGGGAATCTCCTTTCTCCTAAATGAACTTCAGCTTGTAGATGCATGGAGATTACTTCACCCTATGGAATGTGATTTCTCATTCTTTTCTCATTCTCAGAACATCTACTCCAGAATTGACTATATATTGGTTTCTTTAGCTACCTTTTCCCATATCGGTAATATTGTATTATCTTATCCCGCCCCTATGTTAATTTTACTAAAACCTCCTATGTCCTGTAATTCAGCTTTCAAACAGCGATTGCACCCATCCTTCTACCATGATAAAGGATTCCATGGGTATTTGCAACAGCAATGGTGAGACTATGCGATGGCTAATCAAACAACCGACATTTCAACAGATATTTATTGGGAAGCTGAGAAGATGGTTATGTGGGGTGCTATAATTGCATATACAGTACATCGGAATAAACTGAGGGATAAGGAAATCTTAGGTTTAAATGAACGCCTCAGAATGCTATTGACCATTTCATGTTAAGCACCATAGCAATGATGCTTTGATGCAAATGAAAGAAATACGGTCCTGTCTTAATCAACTTCTTTTTCAGAGGAAAACTCGGAACCTAGTGCATTTTTTAAATCATATGTTTAGGTATTGCAATAAGGCTGGAAAGCTTTTAGCTTCTATGGTTAAAAATAAAGATGGTCACAGTCTTTTCATTCCACTCCAGAAATCTCTGATATCTTCGTTGAATTTTATACAAGTCTGTACCCAGCACATCCCTCCTCTACCGCAACATGTGACTCCTTTTTCCAAAAGTTAAAACTGCCCACGTTATCCCCTATTCAGTTACAGGGTCTGGCCCAACCCAGTACTACTGAAGAGATTACATCTGGCAAAGGCCCCAGGGTTAGATGGTTTGGGATCTGAATATTATAAAATCTTGAAAACAGATAGTCCCTGATTACAGATGTTTAATTTCTGTTTCTCCAGTGTATGCTAATCAAGTATTAAAATCAGTATTCCCAAAGGCGTAGGAAAAATCTGGAGCTTCCGGAATCCTATAGACCGATTTCCTTTATTAATGTAGATGTTACGATCCTGGCTTCTATAATAGTGAAACATCTCAACGCCTATATTAATAGCCCCTATCAAACTGCATTTGTCTGTAGTCAACATGGGATCACAAATGTTAGAAAACTGATTGCAGCACCGGGGTCCAAGGTGATAGAGAATGAAAATGGTATCCAAATATTCACAAACTGCGTTCCCTGCAAGTCCAACTTGACTTTATTATTTATTATTTCATTTAACTTCTCTCTTCATATTAAAACTTTTTACCGGATCTCCGAATCCCGTACCCATAATAAAGATCCCCAACAGGAGCCGTCTTGTAAGCGTCTTATTTTATCATAGAGAGCAAAAGAATACAAACTTAACGTTTCAATCATTTCCCCATGATTATTGCCCCATGATTGAAATATTAAGTTAAGTTTGTATTCTTTTATATTCTTTTGTCATTTTGTCATTTGGTAATGATTGAAACGTTAAGTTTGTATTCTTTTGCTCTCTATGATAAAATAAGATGCTTACAAGATGGCTCCTGTTGGGGATCTTTATTACGGGTACGAGATTCGGAGATCCGGTAAAAAGTTTTAATATGAAGAGAGAAGTTAAATGAAATAATAAATCAAAGTCTGCTGTTTGTCTAGTGTCTCCTTTCTTTGATATATTTCTTTGGGTTGGGGATTGGACTGCTCTCATATTGTGGACTTGTATTGAGAATATGAGAATGTTAAATTTTCTTATTGTGATGTTGTATTATTTGTTTTCTAACTCTGTTCTTATATTTCTGATCAAGATTAAATCTTGTACAATTTGAAAACGCATAAATTTAAAAAAAATGAAATAATAAACAATAAAGTAAAGTTGGACTTACAGGGAACGCAGTTTTCAAATATTACAAACTGTACGCTTGAAGGTCCCACAAAGAAATTGAAAAAATATATAAAAAGAAAAAATAATACTGCTGTGAAATATACAACTGGGGACGGTTCTTTTGGTATTGGAGATTGCCACTGGTGGAGGATGGTGAATATGACTCTGAATTGATTCCCATTGTTGGCAATCCAGTGTTGAACGAGGGTTACATAATAGGGATGTGAATCATTTTTTGACGATTTAAAATATCGTCCGATATATTTTAAATCGTCAAAAATCATTAGAGCCGCGATACAATAACAATTCCCCCGATTTATCGTCAAAAAATCGTAAATCGGGGGAAGGGGAAGGGGGAGGGCGGGAAAACCGGCACACTAAAACACCCTAAAACCCACCCCGACCCTTTAAAATAAATCCCCCACCCTCCCGAACCCCCAAAATGCCTTAAATTACCTGGGGTCCAGCGGGGGTCCGGAACGACCTCCTGCAGTCGAATCGTGTTGTCTTCAGCCAGCGCCATTTTCAAAATGGCGGCGCAAAATGGCGCCGGCCGTAGACAACACGATTCAACTGCAGGAGGTTGTTCCGGACCCCCGCTGGACTTTTGGCAAGTCTTGTGGGGGTCAGGAGGCCCCCCCAAGCTGGCCAAAAGTCCCTGGGGGTCCAGCGGGGGTCCGGGAGCGATCTCCTGCCGCGAATCGTTTTTCCATACGGAAAATGGCGCCGGCAGGAGATCGACTGCAGGAGGTCGTTCCGGACCCCCGCTGGACTTTTGGGGGGCCTCCTGACCCCCACAAGACTTGCCAAAAGTCCAGCGGGGGTCCTGAACGACCTCCTGCAGTCGATCTCCTGCCGGCGCCATTTTCCGTACGGAAAACGATTCGCGGCAGGAGATCGCTTCCAGACCCCCGCTGGACCCCCAGGGACTTTTGGCAAGCTTGGGGGGGCCTCCTGACCCCCACAAGACTTGCTAAAAGTCCCGCGGGGGTCCGGAACGACCTCCTGCAGTCGAATCGTGTTGTCTACGGCCAGCGCCATTTTGCGCCACCATTTTGAAAATGGCGCCGGCTGAAGACAACACGATTCGACTGCAGGAGGTCGTTCCAGACCTCCGCTGGACCCCAGGTAATTTAAGGCATGGGGGGGTTCGGGAGGGTGGGGGATTTATTTTAAAGGGTCGGGGTGGGTTTTAGGGTGTTTTAGTGTGCCGGTTCACGATTTTCACGATTTTAACGATATTTTAAAAACCCAAACGGTGATGATACGATTCCCTCCCCCTCCCAGCCGAAATCGATCCTTAAGACGATCGACAACACGATTCACATCTCTATTACATAATTCGATTTTTCATGTTTGGAAGGGTAAAGATTTAGGGGATGTTTCACAATTGTACTGTAAAGCGCATTCTTCAAATGTTTCTTTTGAGCAGTTAAAGACCCAGTTTCAGTCTCCTCACAAACACTTTTATGCTTATCTTCAAACACGAAACTATGTACATAAATTAGTGGAAATGCCTCCTGCTTTATTGAGATTCGTTTTATTTCTTTATTTCAAGCTTTACTATGTAAATGTAATAGTTTATCATTCTGCTATAAATTACGAATTTTCAAACAATCTATGGATATTTGTTCCCCTTTGGCAAGGTTTTGGGTGGCAAATACTGGAAAATGCGTTACTGCAAATGATATACCACTGGCATTTTGGGGGGCATTTTTTGGAACTGGCATTTCACACAACTATTGAATCTACCTTTCAGGAATTACAATTCAAAATTATCCCTCGCTGTTTTATAGACAAGGTTAAAGCTTTTTGGAGGCCTGTCTCAAGTGTTCCATGGAGAATGGCACATTTTTCCATTCCCTTTTACTATGTCACAAGCTATTTCCTTTATGGAAAGTTGTGTTTGTAGAGTGGTCAATATGAAACCCCCTTATTAAGATAAACCACTTTTTCTGGGTGTCATGACCTGGGCACCTGACTTGTCGTATGAATTTAAAAAATGTATCCGCATTGCTCCTTCAACTGCTAAATGGAGCATACGACAGCACTGGATAAACAGGAACCCACCTGAGCTTTCTCGTTGGAGATGGACGATGATGTTATCGATGCAATTGGAATGCTTGGATGACGAATTTCTTCATAAGGTGCCCAGTTTCAAATATGTGAGCGCATGGGAGTCATTTCACTCTCATTAACTGTAGCTTCGCAAACCTCTCTCTTGCAGCAGGTTATTCAATTAACTGGCTAGGTTAATTGAATTTTTCATTTTTATATCTCCAGCTCTGATGCTACATGACTGAATGAATGGTTTTGAATGGATGTATGATTGTGGATTGTTTGATTATGAGTTGACTGTTTATTGCAAGCGTTGTCTTGTGGTGTTATTTAACACTGTTTTTTGCTGCTTGAAAAAAAAATTGCATTGTGTTGTATACTTATATTCCATCTTATCAGATTGTGTTTTTGACTGGTGTATACCACATGCTGTTCAAATAAATAAATACATAAATAGATAAATAGAGATAGAGCACTAGTGAGAGCGGGGAGACAATCTCACCTCACCACAAGAGACAGAGCAGCAGTGAGAGCGGAGAGACAATCTCACCTCACCCCAAGAGACAGAGCAGCAGTGACAGCAGGGAGACAATCTCACCTCACCCCAAGAGACAGAGCAGCAGTGACAGCAGGGAGACGATCTCACCTCACCCCAAGAGACAGAGCAGCAGTGACAGCAGGGAGACAATCTCACCTCACCCCAAGAGACAGAGCAGCAGTGACAGCAGGGAGACGATCTCACCTCACCCCAAGAGACAGAGCAGCAGTGACAGCAGGGAGACGATCTCACCTCACCCCAAGAGACAGAGCAGCAATGACAACAGTGAGACAATCTCAACTCACCCCAAGAGACAGATCAGCAGTGAGAGCGGAGAGACAATCTCACCTCACCCCAAGAGACAGAGCAGCAGTGACAGCAGGGAGACAATCTCATCTCACCCCAAGTGATAGAGCAGCAGTGACAGCAGGGAGACAATCTCACCTCACCCCAAGAGACAGAGCAGCAGTGACAGCAGGGAGACAATCTCACCTCACCCCAAGAGACAGAGCAGCAGTGAGAGCGGAGAGACAATCTCACCTCACCCCAAGAGAGAGAGCAGAAGTGAGAGCAGGGGTCTGCTTGCAGAACTGAATAAAGAGACAGTTACCTTTCTGTCTGCAGTACTGTCCTTCCGTGCTGCACGGAGATAATCCCGCCTGCTCTTCACATGTGCTACATACTCCTGGAAGGTCAGGGCTCCCTCCGCAACCAGCAAATGGGCTTCATGAGGTTCTAGGGAGTGAAAGAAATAACTAATCAAATCAACTCCTGTACCTCACACACCAACCCCCAAACTCCTACTTCCACCCCAGTGCTCTTACACACCCTCCTCCCCACCCCCAACCAGTGCTCCCACACACCCTCCTCCCCACCCCCAGCCAGAGCTCCCACACACCCTCCCTCCCCACCCCCAGCCAGTGCTCTCACACACCCTCCCTCCCCACCCCCAGCCAGTGCTCTCACACACCTCCCTCCCTCCCCACCCCCAGCCAGTGCTCTCAAACACCCTCCTCCCCACCCCCAGCCAGAGCTCCCACACACCCTCCTCCCCACCCCCAGCCAGAGCTCCCACACACCCTCCTCCCCACCCCAACCAGTGCTCCCACACACCCTCCCTCCCCACCCCCCAACCAGTGCTCCCACACACCCTCCCTCCCCACCCCCAGCCAGTGCTCTCACACACCCTCCCTCCCCACCCCAGCCAGTGCTCTCACACACCCTCCCTCCCCACCCCCAGCCAGAGCTCCCACACACCCTCCCTCCCCACCCCCAGCCAGAGCTCTCACACACCCTCCCTCCCCACCCCCAGCCAGTGCTCTCACACACCCTCCTCCCCACCCCCAGCCAGTGCTCTCACACACCCTCCCTCCCCACCCCCAGCCAGAGCTCTCACACACCCTCCTCATTATGCTCCTCCAATCGCAACCACTGCTCCTACATACCTCCCTCCCCCCCACCAGCCAGCACTCCCCTGCCCCAACCAGAGCTCTTATGCACTTTCTTTTCATATCCACTTCCACTGGTCCCTTGCATGCTCTCTCTGAGTTTTGGCTCTGTTGTATTATATGTTGTACCTAATACCCGAGACAAGATTCCAGGTACAATTCTAAAGACGAAAGAGAAGATTCCTGCAAACTTCCAGGAATCAGGATGTGATACAAAAAATGCTGATGTGAGTGAAAAAGCCAAGACCAACATATTTGCTGAAATTGCTTGGAACTGTCTACAGCTCCTTTGTGTATGAAGACATTGCAGGGTCACTTTCCTGTTATTCTCCTGTTTTCCTCATCTGCCTCTACATATTCCTCCACTCCAGCTTTTGCACTTCCTTCTATCACTAGCATATCTAAAAAAAGAAAAACAAATCTTTTCTTTGTTGCCTGTCTTCCTCTTTCTGCAGTCTCTTGTAGTTTAAGAATGCTAACCTTTTCTCCCTTACCTTTTCAGCTACTTCATTAGAAAGCCATAACGGTCTCTTTCTCCTCTTCCCTTTAATAACTTTCCTAACAAAAAGGTTAGTTGCCCTTATGATATCTCCTTTTAGTTTTTCCCACTGCTCTTCTTCTTCCCCTAGATTTTCCCATCCAGCGTTCAACTCCTTGAGCTGCTCCCCCATGCTGAGAAAGTTTTCCTGAAGTCTAGGACCCTCGCCTTAGAATGAACCTTCACTCTTGCATCCTCATATTGAACCACATCTTCCAGTGATCAATGGATCCCAGATGATCATCCACTGCAACATCAGAAATACTGACCCCCGTTGGTAAGCACCAGGTCCAGTATCACCCCCTCCCGTGTGGGTTCCATTATCAGATGACAGAATAGTTCTTCTTGCAGAGAATCCAGGATCTCACTGCTTCCAGAAGATACTGCAGTTGGGTATCCCAATCAACATCTGGCAGATTGAAATCCCCTAGCAATAGCACCTCCCCTCTCACAGCAATCCTGTGAATATCCGCCATTAAATCCCGTTCCATCTCCTCTGCCTGAGATGGAGGCCTATTTATTACACCAATATAAACAGATGTTCCATTCCTTCCTGCCAGATTAACCCACAGTGCCTCCTCCTTACCCCGTAAGCCCAGCAATGCTGTTGCTTTAATATTATTCTTTATATATAATGCCACACCTCATCCCTTCTTTCCTATCCTGTACTTCCTGAATAGATCGTAGCCAGGTATAACTATATCCCAGTCGTGTTTTCCATGTACCACGTCTCCGTGACAGCCTTTAGATTTGGGATAAGAATAACGCATGTGTGCAAACTTATCTGACCTTCCCAGGCCAAACAACCAGGAGGTTCTATTGCAGTATTTGCAAGGAGAATTAGCAGAACCTTATTCTCTCTGAGATCCAGACTACACGAATATACTGCTACTACTATTTATCCTTTCTAAAGCGCTACTAGACACAGACAAATGCGAGACACAGCCCCTGCTCCATACAGCTTACAATCTAGTCATAGCAAACAAGTCTGTAGGAAGAGATTTATTGTTGAGACGTATTTAGGTTTTTAAAGGCAGCTTCATAAAGTGAATTTTTAGGCTTGATTTAAAACATCTACATATCTGTACACATGCATGCTATAACCTTATTGGTGCTGTAATTGTAATAAAATGATAATTTATTTGGGTGACTTTCTGGCCTCCAAGGATTATTTGGTTTTATTTTCCAAGTCTTATCGTTACCACTGTTATCACTAATTCTCCTCACAAACTCGTCGTGCTACAAGCCCTCTCCCACTGTTGCTTCTATGTTGTTCTCCTTGCACCAACAGTCAGTGCTCCAAATCCCTCCCCCTTATACTGCTAGTTCTCCTAAACCAGGCCCTCAATAGCCACCACCCATCTCTTCCCCAAAATAGCCCTCTGTGATCCTCCCCAAGAGGCAGTGCTCTTATCCCAGTCTCCCCTACCTCTCTTATTGAGCCCACGTCAGGTCTGCAAGATACATATCATGAGATAAATCTGCTTAAACTGGGTCTTGGGTCTCAACCTATATAAATTAACCTCATGCATATCAGTTGATATTTTGTCTTTTTGCGGCTAATACCAAAACCTGCAACAGGATAGACAGCAAGAAGTTGTAGAAAACATGAGGAGGGATCTAGTGAAGCTCGAGGAATGATCTAGGATCTGGCAGCTAAGACTTAATGAGAAATTACTACTTACCTGATAATTTCCTTTTCTTTAGGACAGTCAGATGAATCCAGAACAAGTGGGGTTTTGCTCCCCTACCCGCAAATGGAGACGGAGCAACTGACGTCACAGTATATACACCCCTGCAGTGACATCAGCCCGCCAGTATTCTCTGCAAAAGCCAACTGTGGACAGACTAGCAAAAACTTGATTAAACAGATAACAACGTCAATACTCAGCCAACAGGAAGCACTGAGCTCAGACAAGAAACGTATTAACACTAGTCTAGGGACTGGACTACCACTTACCAGTAATCCCTATAACACATAGTCACACAAGAGAACCATCGTACAATCATTTGGCAGCCAAGAGAGGGAAGCTGGATTCATCTGACTGTCCTAAAGAAAAGGAAATTATCAGGTAAGTAGTAATTTCTCATTTCTTAGCATCCAGTCAGATGAATCCCGAACAAGTGGGATGTACCCAAGCTACTCCCAAATAGGGTGAGAGGCTGCCACAGTCCAGTCAAAACCACATGTGCAAGGTTATGCCCTCCCGGGCTGGCAGATCCAGATGATAATACCTGGAGAAAGTGTGTAACGAGGGCCACGTCGCAGCTCAGCAAATGTCGACAGGAGACAACAATTTCACTTCCACCCATGACAATGCGTGAGCCCTAGTAGAATGAGCCCTGACCTAACTAGGTAACAGCTTCCCAGCATCAATTATGCAGCCATGACTACCTCCTTAATCCAGCGAGCTATGGTGGCCCACGAGGTTGGCTCTCCCTGCCTAGTACCGCCATGAAGGACAAGCAGGCGATCTGTCTTCCGTAAAGCCTTAGTAAGCTCCAGATAACGGACAATATGTCTCTTGACATCCAAGGGCCGCAACAACATCAAGATGAGCCAACAAGGAACCACCATTCACCTGGCCCCTGAAACAGGCAAGAGTTACTACTTGTACCTTTAAGGAATTAAGAGCCAAACCCTTATTCAAGCAATCCTGCAAAAATTCCAAAATGACCAGGATTTTGGCCGAATGAGAAAGAATACCTCATTCCTCACACCAGGCCTCAAATGCTTGCCAAATTTGCACATATGCCAAGGAAGTAGAGAACTTTCTAGCTCTAAGCAAGGTGGAAATCACTGCCACTGAGCATCCATGTTTTAGCAATTGAGCCCTCTCAAGAGCCATACCGTAAGACAAAACCAAGTTGGATTTTCATGAAGAACCAGACCCTGACTTAGCAGGTTCCTGTGAGCTGGAAGTCAAAGGGGCGAACTCCCCAGGAGCCACTACAAGTCCACATACCATGGCCTCCTGGGCCAATCTGAGGCAACCAAGAGCACCATCTCTCTGTGGCGCTTGATCCTTCAGATCAGTCTGCCCAACATGGCCATGGAGAAAAGGCATACAGCAACTTGTCTTCTGGCCACTACTGCACTAGGGCATCGATCCCCAATGACTTTGGATCTCTCCTGCAACTGAAGAATCATGGAACTTTCGCACTGCAAGAAGTCACCAAGAAGTTTAGGAACGGGGGACCCCAGCAATCCAGAATCAGCTGAAACACCTCATCTGACAAAGCCCATTTTCCTGGGTTCAGACTCTCCCTGCTGAGAAAGTCTTCTCTTACTTTGTCTTTTCCTGGTGTGAGGCTGAGATCATCTGGAGATGCACTTCTGCCCATTCCATAAGCTGATCTATTTCCTGTGACACTTGCTGGCTCTTGGTTCCTCCCTGCCGATTGAAGTAAGCCACAGTCATTGCATTGTTCAACACTATCCAGACCGATCAACCCTGCAGTCTGTCGCTGAATTGCAAACATGCCAACCGAACCACTCTGGCTTCCAATCAATTGATGTTCCAGACAGACTCTTCTGCATTCCAGTGCTGTCAGTTCCTGATAGTTGGCTCCCCAACCAAGGAGACTTGCATCTGTTGTCAGTACTAGCCAGTCCAGTAGTTCCAAGGAAACTCTCTTCCTTAGATAATCCGCCTACAGCCACCACTGCAGTTGGCAGGAGACTTCCATCAGCAGGAGGAGCCACATCAAATATTCTTGTGGGTTCCACCAAGTCAGCAGGGAGCGCTGAAGAGAATACATATGCACCCTCACCCATGGGTCCACTTCCAGGATTGCCACCATTAAGCCAAGTACTCGCAGGTAGAACGCAGAGTGTTCAATAACAGATGGAGCTGTGTCATCAACTTCTGAATGCGTGCTTCTGGCAGGAAAGCCTTGATCTGTTTCATGTCAAACCAAGCCTCGAGGTATTCCAAAGACAGAACAGGTTGAAAATTGCTCTTGGCCAGGTTCACCACCCAGCCAAGCTCCTGCTGCTCTCTCCCAGAGACTTGGCTCGAATCAGCCAGTCATCCAAATACAGGTGTACGAGAATCCCATGTTTTCTCAATTCTGCCACCACTACCACCATTACTTTGGAAAAGGTCCTAGAGGTGGTGGCCAGACTAAAGGATAGGGCCGAAACTGATAATGGTATTCCAGAACTGTGAACCGCAGAAAGCGTTGATGCTCTAGTCAGATGGGAATATGAAGGTACGCCTCAGACAGATCCAAACTGTACAGCCCCCAACTGTACAGCCATTATTACCAAGTGCAATGTTTCCATGTGAAAATGTGTCACTGCAGATGACAGTTGACACCTTTGAGATCCAGGATGAGACGAAAGGAGCTCTCCTTCTTGAGCACAATGAAATAAATGTAATATCAACCCATATTTTCTTGAGATGTGGACACTGAAACCACAGCCCTCAGACTGAGAAGCCTTGCCAATGTAGTTTCTACTGTCTGCTTTTTCTGTAGTGAGTGGCAGAGAGACACCATGAACATATCCTGAGGAATACTGAGAACAACAGCTCATATCCTTCTCGTATCACCTTCATTGATCCAATGTGATCTTGACCCACCTCTGATAGAAGAGAGAGAGGCATTCACTTATGTCCTGTTTCCGGGGGTGGGTCGGCAAACCTTCATTGGGAGGGTTGGCAGGTTCCACTACCTGAACCTGCACCTCTTCTTGCCTGTTGGAGATGAAAGGACTGAGACCTACCAAAAGGTTGAGTTCTCTGAAGGATTGTTCCTCTATAAGGACGAAAATGCCTGGATCCTCTAGTACGACCTCTCATGTTATAAGAGCATGGTGTCTGCTTCATATCCTCTGGCAAATAAGGAACCAGAGATTCACCCCACTTACTGGCCAGCTTTTCCAACTTGCTCCCAAATAATAGCGAGCCTTTAAAGGGCAATTTGGTAATGTTAGCATTGGATGACCAATTTCTCAGCCATAACTGATGCCTGGCTGCTACTATGGAGGCCACTCCTCTGGCTGAAGAGCCGACCAAATCACAGCCTGCATCTGCCAAAAAAAACAGTAGCTGGCTCCATAACTGCCCTGGAGTTCGCCCCAGAGTCATTGACCTCCTTGGAGAGAAGCAAAAAAGATTGAGCCACCAGGAAACAACAAGAAGTGATTTGTAAGGTCATTGCCACTGCAACAAATGGTAGCTTAAGGATAGTCTCAATCCTTCTATCATGAGCATTCTTCAAGGCTACTCCTCCTTCCATAGGAATAGTGGTCCACTTGGATTCCCCACACACAAGTGCATCTACTTTTGGAAAACATAAACGCTCTCTTGCCACTGGATCCAGAGGGTACAGGCCTTCCAAAACCCGACCCCCTTTGAGATTAGTCTATGGGCTTGCCCCACTCACGATCAATTAATTCTTGAATGGCAAGAAAACCAAAATGGGATTTTTCTTCTGCTAAGTCAGAGCAACTGCCCCAGGAACTCTGAGCATTTTCAAGGTCTGGGTAATCAGAGCTGGCAGCTCATCTTTATGAAAGAACCATAGCATAATTCTATATGGTTCTAATCCTGGAGGAATTTCATCATCCTCAAGGAAGTTAGGATCGGTGTCATGATCCATACCATCTGGACCTCCATTGGGAAGTCCTGCTGCTGCTCTAGCAGTACTCTAGCGTTTAACAGTAGGTCCCGGCAAGGTTCCTACCTGCGACTCTGCTCTGGGAGCATTGGACAGGATTGAAGATTGCGCCTGGAGAAAGGATTGCAATCCCTGGAAAAACTCTACCCATGAAAAGGCATCCAACACTTAGGTGTCTCCCACTAGGCGTCCCAATGCCTAGGCATCCAAAACGTAGGTGTCCCAAAAATAAGCGCTGTAAAACTATTTAAGCGCACAATAAAACTTGTGCGCACAGGTAAGCATGCAACCACTTAAGGCTCCGCTTAACTTAGATGTGCATAATACAAGGCCCGACTAAGCGTCCAAAAGCTGGACGCACAACCTGGATGAAAAGCGAGAAGCACACACCAATCCGACAATCGGTGTGTGAAATGCCATTGCAGCCTACCACATGGCGTGCAGCAAAAAAGCCTCAAAGCAGGCCATAGTCTACAGAAGCTGCTCAATCTGCCAGGTTGCCCATGTCCCTCGACCTCCCACGGAGTGGGACGAATGCCGGAATGGTGTTCCAAGAACAGAGACTGGGGAAAAAGGAGGAAGCCCTACATTACAAAAGCCTTCTTTTACGTTTCTGTAAATATATATATATATATATATATATATATATATATATATATATATACACACACATATTTATTTATTTATTTATTTATTTTTTAAATCTGGCTGAGTACAGAGACGGTCTCCAGCTGCAGGTGGGGGGGGCATATGCCATCACCGCCACACTCTGCTTTCTGCACCCGCTGCCTTTCAGCCGCTCAAGCTGCTAAGCTTGAGCGGCTGAAAGGCACATCCTCCAGACCCATAAGAGAGTACTATAAGGAATCTCTTCGGGTACCTCACTCCAAAACCTCCCTTCATATAACCTTCAGAGACAGGGCATTCTCCACAGCAGGACCTCCTCTTTGGAACTCCATCCCACCGGAGCTGCGGCAGGAACCTTGCCTCCCAACTTTCAGGAAAAGACTCAAAACGTGGCTATTCAAAAAAGCCTTCCCAGACTCGGATTAAATCATAACTCACCTCTAACCATCTTCCAATCACTACCCATATGCAGAAAACCATTACTTCCTATCACTACCCTTACATAAAAAACTACAATAAGTTCAAATGGGCAAGACCTAGTAAATACCATAATCTTTTGCAAATGTACCTATCAAATCTTTGTAAATGTACCTCGTCTAATTTCGGTTAATATATTATGTTAATTTTCCTATCATTTTTCTCTGCTCCGAGTTGTACTCATCCCTGTTTTATTGTAACTGTTTTTTGTTCAGCACCTGTTATTTATTTCGCTCACTATACCTTTTATCACTCCCCTGTTTATTGTAAACCAGCATGATGTGATACTCTCACGAATGCCGGTATAGAAAAAACTATAAATAGATAAATAAATACGTCCACGCTGGCTGAAAAACCAGCTACCAGACTAAGATACTAATCTGAGGGACTATGGAAATCACCTCAGCAATTCTCAACTGTGGGAGGGACCTTTTGGTATCACCGCAGGAGAGCGGGGCAAATGTAATATTCTTAATTTTCCTTTTTGAAAATGAAGCAATCCCCAGTAGGGAGATGCACGTCCACCATCTGCTAGAGACGGAGAATACTGGCAGGCTGTCACTGCAGGGGTATATATACTGTGATGTCCGTTTCACCATCTCCATCTGCTGGTAGAGGTGCATAATCTACTTGTTCTGCATTCATCTGACTGGACACTAAGAAATACTAAAAATTAAAGGGTTGTCTATTTGGGCTGCAAAACCCAAGTGAGCAATACAGTACAGGGGTGAAATTTTTCTATGCAGAAAGGAAGGGCAGGATCTAGGGATGGTTGTATCTGACGAACTCAGGGAGGCCAAAAGGTGGATAAGGTGACAGCAAATCCAGAAAGGTGTTTGTTGCATAGGGAGAGGAATGATGTGATATTATCCCTGAACAGGTCCCTGATGAGACCTCATTGGGAACTCTGTGTACAGTTCTGGAGATCGCCCCTTCAAAAGGATTTAAGGTGGTCTACAAGGGGGCTACTAAAATGGGAACTGGTCTCCATTGTAAAGCATATGGGAGCAGACTTAAAGATCTAAACATGTACACCCTAAGGAAAGACTAGATAGGGCAGACATAATAGAGACATTTAAATACCACTACGGTTTCCAAGCACAGAAAGCAGATCTTTTTGAACAGAATGGAGGCTGTGGAACAAGGGGTCATGGGATGAGGGTGAAAGAGGGCAGACTAAGGAGTAATCTAAAGAAATATTTCTTTGCAGAAAGGGTGGCAGATGCAAGGAATAATCTTCCAGTGAAGGTGGTGGTACTGGAATTCAAGAGAGCATGGGATAAGCACAGGGAATCTCTGAAGGAATAAAACGGATGGCAGAGATGGGTAGACTAGATAAGCCATATATTCTTTTCTTGTCATCATGTTCCCGCCCTGAAAATCTGACGCGTTTGTGAAGCCTTGCTATAATCTCCCCCACCTCATGACCAGCATTGAAGACAAAACTATTGTCCAGCTGTAAACATCACGTACCACTGGGGTGCAGGATGATCTCCAGGTTTCTGTCACAATGGTGCCCCTCTGCCAGAGTAATGCAGATGGTGGAGGCACAGCTGGCATAGGGACTGGCATCAGCACGCAAGGCATGAGTAGGACTTTCCAAACCTACAGAAGAGAGAGAAATCCTAAAGATAAAAAGAACAAGTCATATACGCTTACCAGTCTTCACCTGCTCAGCTGTGTCCTGTGGCAGACCATACTTAAAGGTGGATTTTCAAAAGACTGCATGATGAAATATTTGCATATACACATGTAAATAACACATACTTGTGTAATATTTTATAAACCTCAAGCATACACATGTAAGGGTTCAAGAGTAAAAAACAAAAATGGTGGCCTAGGAGCATTCCAGGGCAGGGTCAACATTTACATGAGTAAGTTTTATAAGCAATTTACGTTTGCAGATTTGGCAACTAAAGGTGCATCGTCCTTTTGTGTTTTCAAACATGATTTATGTTCTGTCTGCTGTGTCATTCCTACGTACAGTAGTTTACATGGACATACTATACAGTATACCACATGGGTGGTTTTACATGTAAATTCTAAAGAAGATACAATGTTACAACCTTGAATCAAATGATTTTCTGTGTCAGGAAGCTTTTGTTGACATAGAAGGCAATTGCATGTATGTGTCACTGACATCTCTAAGATGGGATTGAAGTTTCTGGAGTGTACTACTTGGTCTCTAATATTCTGGGCTCGTGAGTATGAGTATGCAATGCGTAATATATATAGAAACTTAGAAATGACGGCAGAAGAAGACAAAACGGTCCATCCAGTCTGCCCAGCAAGCTTTCACACTTATTTTTTTTTATACTTATCTGTTACTCTTGTCCCTTGTAAGTAACTTTTTGGTTCTATTTCCCTTCCACCCCCACCATCGATGTAGTTAACAGTGCTGGAGCTGCATTTAAGTGAAGTATCTAGCTAATTGGTTAGGGGTAGTAACTGCAGTCATAGCAAGCTACTCCCACACATGTTTATCCAGCATGTGCAATTCAGTCCTTGTTGGTTGTTGTCCAAATATAAATCATCTTTTCAACATTCCCCCTGCTGTTGAAGCAGAGAACTATGCTGGATATCATTGAAAGTGAAGTATCAGGCTTATTTGGTTTGAGGTAGTAACCGCCGTATCAAGCAAGCTACTCCCCTGCTTTTTTGTGGATGCAAATCCTTTTTTTCACATTTCCTCTTGCCGTTGAAGCATAGAGCAATGTTGGAGTCACATTAACCGTGTGTATGTTTATTGAATAAGGATATTAATCTCCAGGTAGTAGCCATCATTCCCCCCGCAAGCTGCCCCCATGCCTCTTCACTTCATTCACATCCTCTAGACTTTATGGATCCACAGTGTTTATCCCATGCCTCTTTGAAATCCTTCACAGTTTTGGTCTTCACCACTTCCTCCGGAAGGGCGTTCCAGGCATCCACCACCCTCTCCATGAAGAAATACTTCCTGACATTGGTTCTGAGTCTTCCTCCCTGGAGTTTTAAATCGTGACCCCTGGTTCGGCTGATTTTTTGCAACGGAAAAGGTTTGTCTTTGTCTTTGGATCATTAAAACCTTTCAAGTATCTGAAAGTCTGTATCATATCACCTCTGCTCCTCCTTTCCTCCAGGGTGTACATATTTAGATTCTTCAATCTCTCCTCATAAGTCATTTGATGAAGACCCTCCACCTTTTTAGTCGCCCTTCTCTGGACCACCTCCATCCTGTCTCTGTCCCTTCAGAGATACGGTCTCCAGAACTGAACACAGTACTCCAGGTGAGGCCTCACCAAGGACCTGTACAAGGAGATATTCCCTTTTCTTACTCGATATTCCTCTCTCTATGCAGCCCAGCATTCTTCTGGCTTTAGCTATCGTCTTGTCACATTGTTTCGCCGACTTCAGATCGTTAGACACTATCACCCCCAGGTCTCTCTCCTGCTTCGTGCACATCAGCCCTTCTCCCCCCATCAAATACAGTTCTTTCGGATTTCCACACCCCATATGCATGACTCTGCACTTCTTGGCGTTGAATCTCAGCTGCCATATCTTCGACCACTCTTCCAGTTTCCTTAAATCCCGTCTCATTCTCTCCACTCCTTCCGGCGTGTCCACTCTGTTGCAGATCTTAGTGTCATCCGCAAAAAGGCAAACCTTACCTTCTATCTCATCCGCTATGTGGCTCACATAGATATTGAACAGGACCGGTCCCAACACCAACCCTTGCGGCACTCCGCTCAACACCACTCTCTCTTCAGAGTAAGTTCCATTCACCATCACACACTGTCTTCTATCCTTCAACCAGTTTGTAATCCAGGCCACCACCTTGGCACTCACTTCCAAGTTTCTCATTTTATTCACCAGTCTCCTGTGCGGGACTGTATCAAAGCTTTGCTGAAGACCAAGTAGATGACATCGAGCGCTGTTCCTTGATCCAATTCCCTGGTTACCCAGTCAAAAAAGTCAGTCAGATTTGTCTGACAGGATCTTCCCCTGGTGAATCCATGCTGCCTCTGATCCAGCAATTCTCCCGACTGTAGATAATTCACTATTCTTTCTTTCAACAGCAACTCCATTACTTTTCCCACCACCGAGGTGAGGCTAACCGGTCTGTAGTTACCAGCTTCTTCTCTGTTCCCACTCTTGTGAAGCGGGACCACCACTGCTCTTCTCCAATCACTCGGCACCACTCCCGTTTCTAGGGATCTATTGAACAGGTCACACAGCAGACCCGCCAGCACATCTCTGAGCTCCCTCAGTATCCTGGGATGAACCTCATCAGGCCCCATGGCTTTGACCACTTTCAGTTTCCCCAGCTCTTCCCATACAATCTCTACTGTAAATGGAGTTTCATCTACTCCATTCCCCTCCAGTTTCTTGTTAACTAGTGACGGTCCTTCTCCAGGGTCCTCTTTAGTGAACACAGAACTGAAGTATTTGTTAAATAGTTCTGCCATTTCTTTGTCTCTCTCCACACATTGATCCTTTTCACCTTTCAATTTCACTATACCACTTTGAACTTTTCTCCTTTCACTGATGTATCTGAAAAATGTTTTGTCACCTCTCTTTACCTCTTTGGCAATCCTTTCTTCCGCTTGACTTTTTGCCATCTTAATTACTTTCTTTGTCTCCCTCAGTTCTACCAGATATTCTTCTTTATGTTCCTCCCTTTGGGATCCCTTTGGTGTAGACAAAACTGGATGTACATCTTGCAGAGACCGCCAATGCTTTCTGATGATTCTATTTACAGCGGCTGCTAATGGAGAATGTCTCATGACTAATGTTCGGTGATTGGAGTCCTCCGAAGAGGAAGACCTCAAAAAAGGATTATCTCGATTATTGTATAGGGCTCTGCGATATGCATTACGTACACAGGAGGGTATTTACTAATGAGACATTTAAGTTTTATACTTGCTGTTTTGCAGAGAAATAAAATGGGACTGAAAAGAGATTTTCTTGATTGAATACAGGTTGATTCCAGCCCCTGAAGCAGAAGTTTGCGAAACATGGTACCGTGTTGGGCCTGAAGTAACTTCAAAAAACGAGGAAGTAGTGCACTTTTTAATGCTCACAATTTTTGAAAAATACTTGAAAAAAATGCTTAAGAATACTAAAAGTGGACCTATGATTAAGTGTGCCCCTCTTATTTATCAATGCAGCATAAGGCAAGGCTCTGAAAGATAACAATTAAGGAGTTTATATGATGGTTCCATAAATCACAAAATTATATAAATTGAAATTTGGCGAATACATTTAATTCTGTGTATAAATAATTGAGCCAGTTGGGAGTCAGATAGAAGACCGGGTAAAGGAGTGAAGTGCACCATTTTTGAAAAGTGGTTGACCACCATCCAGGTCACCGTGTTACCCTCCAAGGCGGGGAGATCCACTATGAAGTCCATGGAGATGTGTGTCCAGGGCTCCTTAGGGGCTGTTAGTGGCTGCAGTAAGCCCCAAGGTTTCCTCACCAGTGTCTTTTGTTACGCACAGGTGGGGCAAGAGTCGACATACGCTCGGATGTCCTTAACCTCTCAGGCCACCAGTAAAATTCTTGGAGAAGGGTCTGAGTCCAAGCCTGTCCAGGATGGCCGGCGACATGGGAGTTGTGCACCCAGGCTAGGACCTTGTTACGGAGTCTCTTTGGAACTACTATCTTACCCGGAGGGATGGCCTGGGTGGCAGAGAGGATGACGCAGGCTGGGTCTAGAATGTGTTGAGTTGGTTCCTCTTGAACCTCGGAAGAGAAGGAACGGGAGAGGGCATCCGCTCTTATATTCTTGCTGGCTGGTCGATAGCGGAATTCAAAATTGAAATGGGTGAAAAAGAGAGCCCAATGGGTTTAGCAAGGGTTAAGGCGTGGGCTTGTTGCAGATGTACTAGATTTTTGTGGTCCATGTAAACTGTGATACATTGTTGTGCCCCCTCCAGCCACTCTTTGAACACGAGCTTGATGGCTAGAAGCTCTTGGTCACCGATGGAATAATTTCATTCCGCCGGAGAGAACTTCTTCGAGAAAAAGGAGCAAGAGTGTAGAGTTCCAGCAAATTCGTGCTGGCTGAGAACCGCTCCTACTCCCTCGGAGGGGACATCTACCTCCACGATGAATGGAAATCTGGGGTCTATTTTTCCTGGCACTGAAGTCAGGCTCACTGGTCTATAGTTACCCGGATCGCTCCTGGAGTCTTTTTTAAATATTGGGGTTACATTGGCCACCCTCCAGTCTTCAGGTACAATGGATGATTTTAATGATAGGTTACAAATTTTAACTAATAGATCAGAAATTTCATTTTTAGTTCCTTCAGAACCCTAGGATGCATACCATCCGGTCCAGGTGATTTGCTACTCTTTAGTTTGTCAATCTGGCCTACTAGATCTTCCAGGTTCACAGTGATTTTGTTCAGTTCATCTGACTCATCACCCCTGAAAACCATCTCTGGAACTGGTATCTCCCCAACATCCTCATTAGTAAACACGGAGGCAAAGAATTCATTTAGTCTTTCTGCAATGGCCTTATCTTCCCTAAGAGCCCCTTTAACCCCTCAGTCATCTAGTGGTCCAACCGACTCCCTCACAGGTTACTTGCTTCAGATATATTTAGCCAAGTT